>NC_134037.1:195028332-195357046 GCF_965140245.1 Athene noctua
GTGCTGCTTTTCCAAACATTATTCTAAAAGCTTTATTTGCCCCAAATGTAATAGGTGGTATTGAGCTCCTGAATACAGCTTTTAAAATAAATCAAGTGTCTAAATCACATGCTGGTATAGCAAAAACACACCAATTATTAAAAGCTAATTACATCCCATTTTATTGGCAAAAATGTCCTAATCAAGTCCTTGACTGAGAGTGTATACTTAAGAGAAAGAAAAGCAAGCTCTTAATCCTCAGTCTCCACACATGGCAACAAAAGATAGGTGTAGAAAAAAATCCATCATCTTGTAGAAAGACTTTTACGATATGATCTTCCATGATTGGCTGTCCAAAGCTATGCTGGAGCTAGAGAGAAGAGGTAGTGTCCACTCTTTCTGTCCTTAGGAAAGTAAAACCCCAAACCAAACCCTCTGGATTTCTGGAGCAAAATTGCAATGGAAAGAATGAAAGAGGCTAAAGAGACTGCTGAGACTGACTGATGCTTTTTGTTTACTTCTATCTACCTCTAAAAGAAGATGGTGAGGAAATATCTTTGAAATGTCTCTCTTCAGCATGGAAAAATGCTGAAGAATAGCACAGGGTTCTTTCTGGAGTGTCTGAGAACCATTCCTTCTACAGCACTCAGTCTGTTTACTTGACTTCACCCTTCTTTCTGGGGTACCAGAAAGTAACTACTTTCTTACTCGTATATCTTAGTATCAACTCACTCTCCAAGCTGACAAATCCTAGGGAATGAGGAAATGGATCACAGCTTGTTCCTCATTAAGCTTTCTTGGTGAAACAAGGGAGAGCTTAGGCAGGTTTACTGGATAGATAATCTGAAAACGGAGCTTCAGGCAAATGGTACATGATTATCAAACTTAACTGATCTCTACGGAAGAGTTATTATGTTGAAACGCACGCCACCCAGAACTCATTCTAGATCTGCTCTTTGTATCCAGTGACAAAAAGTAGTCTGTTTTACTGAGTCTTACAGAGGAATGGCTGTATACAATTTCCCTATTTTCCCCACATTGCCCAGTAGATGCTCCACCCAGTCCCTATATAAATGGTATGGTTTTGTGTTAGAAAACATTACACAGTATGTATATGCATCAGTCTAAAAGGAACCCTGCAGCCAGAGTGACGATGGTAGATTGAAACCATTATCACTCATCATTCCTCACATGTGTAAGCCTGCCTCACGGTCAGTCTCTCTTGGCTTGCTCCTCTCTTTTTGTGCTTTGTGGTTAAAGTGAGACTTCCTTGCTCCTGTTAGGAAGGTTTTTGGCTGTGTGATTCTTAAGGCTATACAGTATACCATTTTTTCAGAGAAGGACCCACAAACCACAAACAAGCCTTAAACTATTGACACATGTGAAGTCAAATTCTCTGATCCTTTATACCACAGTAACTAAATCTACCATAGTGAATCTAGAATAGCTCGATTGGCATCAAGGGAGTTGCTTCTTGCTTCTCACTGGTGCAGCTGGAGGCAGAATTTCACCATAGAGAGAAACATTATTATTTAGTTCATTAATCACCAAGGAAACTTGCTAGCAGAACAATCCTACAGGTTTTCATTATTTCCTTGATAATCTTATTAGAAACAGAATTCTAAATTGCATGCAGAGAATTCAGTGGAAAGAAAACAGGCAGAATTTAGCAAGCAGTCCAACCTATTTCCAGACTAATAAGTTAATAGCAACATGCTTACAGAAGCCCATGCAAAAAGCAAAATACAATAACATTCTGAAATGAAAAATAGAAAGAGAAATGCATACAAAAATGAATTAAATAGTGCAGTGTATAATGCCATTGGTTAAAAATAATGCTTATTGTCTTCAACAGTCTTCCACTTAGATTAGCTACCAACCAATTAACCTATTCAGAGTACACAATGCTTTCTTAATACAGTAGTCATGAATGGATCAGTGTAAGAATGATGCATTGTCTATCATTTGAATACATCCCAAAGAGAATGAACTTAAATGCAGAAATGAAACAAAAGATAAGTACTAACATGTGCCTACTTGTTCAAAAGAAAAGAGTCCATATGATGTAGTGCCATAGTTACTTGAAGATGACCTCTCACGAAGACCAAGAAATAGTAATATGCTATGATTTATGATGGTAGATTAGCCAGGTGATTATTTCAGTCGGGAAAGGTGTCCTTTCTGATAACAGCTCAGTCAAGTTTCTCCTTGTGTAGTACACATCTTGTATGTAAGTTCTGCTAGTTTCATTAGCAGTGAAATTAAGAGGTTTGATACTTATGCCACTACTAATAGAGAACAAATCAGTACAGTAATCTGCTACAAACTGCTCTGAATTGTTTAAAATACCTACTTCACACTGTAACAGATTTTTCATATTTTCTTTTCTAGTCTTCCACTTATTTCAAGAATCTGTGGTGCCTACTAAGCTACCGGGAACATAGCTCAATTCTAAACCCTGATGGCTTTTACATTGGATTTTTAAAAATAATCAGTTTTGGTTTTTTTTTATAAATCATACTCAGGTTTTACACCATATCAATTCTCTGCATGATACTCAGTTCTCCTATAAGCAAGATTTTGTCCTTAAGAATGGATGGTAAAAGTATTGCCAAAACCAGGCAAAAATGATCCTGGACTTCAGACCACAGAAATGCAACATGAGACAGCTGTGGTGATTTGCTGTCTCTACCACAGAATTCCTTTGCACACTTCAGCAAGTCACTTGATTTTTCAGAGCCCTGGCTATCCATTTATGGACCAGGATCCATAATATGTCATTTATCATGTTTTGTTTATCTTCTCTATATAGTTGAAAGTGTTACAGGATAGTAGCTGTGTCCATGGAGTGTCTATTACAATAGAGCTCGATTTTAGCTGGAGCCAGTAGGAGCTACTGGAATGCAAATCGTAGCTGTAGCAATAGAAATAATAATAAATAGAGGGGAAAGGAAGAAGATTGTCAGCATGATTTACACACGGACTGTTTATCCCTAACTTGTACACATCCCATATGCTTTTTGCTTTATCACAGCATGATGTTTCCTGAGACCTCCATTCTTCAATCATGGTTTTATTTTGAGTTGAGGTATCTGATTGCTGGTCTGCAGGAAAAAAACTCATTTTGCCAAACGATTGGTGTGAGGAAAGGGAGGCCATTCCTCCCTCTCCCAATCAGCTAACCAGGTTTATACATCTGTGGGGGAAGAGAGATCAGTTTGTTTAAGTTAGTTCTAATAGCTATTTAAGACTCTGGAAAGATTCATGATATACTGCACTTCTGCCTGTTGTCTTTGCCATTATGGCTGCATAAATTATATACTTTACAAAAACCAACAACTTTGATGTTTTACACATAGTTATTGCAAGAGAAATGTGCACCTAGGGGGAGATGGTTTTGTCTCTCAGTTTGGCAAATGAGAGAGAGGGGACAAAGAAACCTATGACATGTTACTGATGGATTTGGCTAGGGTTTCTACAGTTTCCTTGATAAGCAGAATTTGAGAGATTTACTGCAAAAACTCTCCTTGTTACACATCAGGCTACAGTGCCCAATGCCCTCAGAAGTTAGCTCTCCATGCCTATGCAACTCTGCTCTCCCTGTACAAGTCTCTGTCAGGGACAGAGCAGCTTGATGGTGTCCTCTGAGCTGTGTCTAGTGCAGCTGGCTTACAACAACACTGCTTTCGCATGGGACTCCTGGGCAGCTCAGGGTTTCACCTCTGTAAGACACAGCAGGATGCAAGGGTTTGAGCTGTGAGTTTCTGAGACAGTTCAGTTCTTGCTGGAAAGTTGATAAATTATCCCGTAATAAGCTGAGTCATTTAGGTCATATTAGGTTAACTGACCATCAGCACTTGTTTTATAATATAAATTGTACTGAATTGGCCCAGAGGCTTGAGTGTTGGATAAATAATAATAGAACAGAAGTGAAATGAAGAAGTTGTAGACCACTTTTTTTAAATTTCACAATTTTTTGCTTGTGTGTTGGTTTAGGCCCTACCGGGACTGGAGACCACGTTGCCGTTGTCCCTCCCCCACCCTCGGACACAAGTAGGGCACAAACCCCATGTTAAAATAAGGAGAAATTTAATACAACAGTGTAATAAACAATCTGAACAACAACAGTAGCAATGATAACAACAATGAACAGCAATAACAGTAAACAAGACAAAAGATACACAGAGAAATACCTCAATGGTTACAGACAGCCCCGTGCTTCCTGCGACCAAAGCCACAAAGGAAAAAGTTCCCGCACTGCTGCGCTGGACCTGACATCAGCATGGTATGAATAACCTGGCTGCAGATCCCTTCTCCCTCTCTGCTCGGGAAACTTAACCCTATCCTAGCTGAACCAGGACAGCTTGTTTCTTTTTAAAATATGAATCCTCAGAAATTGCAGTTATGGTTATTAATAATAGGGATAATAAAACATTCATCAAATCTTTACAACTTTAAATAAGAAATTCTGTCTCATTAAAGTATATAACAATCTTAAATGCAATCTTACTTGTGTGGCTTTTCTCTTTTATTTCTTCTTTAATTTTGATTACATTTGTCTTTCAGGAATTTAAAATTTCATTACGTATAAATGAATACACTTTCATATCCTTGTTCCAGCTTAGGCTTTAGCTTAGAAGATGATTGTCCTGATGTGTGGTTTTCTAAAATAATGCAAGAAACTGATTGGTTTGATAAATGCTACCATGACCTGTACAGCAGCATTCCACTTTACCGATACAGGAATCATTCTACATAGTCCATCAAGTGAAACTACGGTTTTATGTAAAGATAAACAAGGCATTTGTTTATTCATTTTTAAAATAACACGATTTTTAAATAATCAAGATAAAAAGGTCACATATTTATTAATATGTAGCACACTTCTCATTACTCTGGTAACATTATGCAAGTATTGCCTTTCAGCTGCCAGTTCTTTGCATTCCTTGTATGTGTCAAATGTTACTATGTTTTTTGTTTTATTCAAGCTGAATACATTATTAACCTCTGCAGCACTTTTAGAAAGCAATGCTTTTCCTTCAGAATCCAGAATGAAGAAGAACTTAAAAGGAAAAAGACCTCCAAACCCCAAATTTACATGGTTGCATCAGAAGCTTCTTTTTAAACTGACTTTCAAACTGGTAAATTTTACATTGGAATACTGATAGTTATTAACTTAAATGCTTAAAGGCCCAGAAAAAGTTTATTTTTTGAGACATTATTACTGATTCAGAGACCAGCTTCTCTCTCAAGAGACTATACATTTTTGACAAGGGATATACATGCAAACACTACATTTCCTTTAGGAACAGGAGCACTCTCTGACAACATTTTGGGTAACCTTAATAAGCTAATGATTATGCTATTTTACTATTAGCTTATATCCAGCAGAGATATTTATATTTCAGTGAGCCAAACATCTCAGTACTCGAGTGTCTCTGGTTTGGCATTATTTTAAATCCAAATGAAAGGGGTTACACATGGACAGGCTAGTTGGAAAGAGTTGATGTTTGTGTTTCTGGAGTCATGACCTGCACATGGTTACACAGGGAGGTAAATAAATGTCTTGCAACTTTCAGACACAGTGATGTTGATGGACTTGTAGAAAAGGATGCTGAAGGTGAAGCATATCATTCAGGTAACGTAATTCAGTACTATAATTCGGGTGTAATTCACTGATGACATATGATTTTTCATAACAAAATGTGAGATAAGGCAACAGCAATTGGGTTTGCTGTGATTCATCTGCAAAATGTTAAAAATATTTTTAAAATCAACCATCTTAAAAGACATAGGCTTTGTAAACAGTTGGTAATGATACAAATTATGGAGTCTAATAACCTAATTCACACTGGAGCTGATGGTGTCACAGACATATTAAGACTTTCTGGACTGATGGTGAGTATTGCCAAGGTCACTGAAAGATGATATATTTTCTCAGTTCTGGAAGGGTTGTTGCCTCTACAAATCATTATTTTTGACTGTTTTTACAGAGGCAGTTGAACATCTCTTGAATGTGTCTCTCCTCTCCTGATCTTTGTCATCTTGTTTAAATACAACTAGTGTTAACTGCAATACCAGGTATTAAGCTGGAATAGCCAAGAATATATGTTTAAGAGGTGCTCATATTTTCAGGTTTAGGTGGGAACAATGTGGAAATCTCTTTTAACTCTTACATGACATGGTACAGAATATAACACCATGGTTTTGTACTAGATCTAATATCTGACATCTGATGGAAAAGTGCTAGAGCTGCAATCAGTCTAGGAGACTCTTGGAGCGCATTGACGATAACATCCTAATCCAGGTAACAGAAAGCCTAGCCAGAGAAGATGTGTTACTAGACCTGTTGCTCATCAGCTCGGAGGAACTTAAAGGTGAGGTCAAGACGGGTGGTAATCTGGGCTGCAGTGACCATGCCCTGGTGGAATTAATGCTCTTGAGGGATCAGTAATTCCATTTCACCTGTAGGTCAGGTGAAAACTATAGTCAAGACTATAAATCTTGTAAGAGGAACTTTCAGTTGTTTAAGGGGCTAGTGGCTGGGTCCCCCAGGAAAATGCCCTCAGGAATAAAGGAAAAGAACTGGCAGCTATTTAAAACTACTTTTCTTAGAGCACAAGAGCTCTCAATTCCCATTTGCAAGAAATCAGGCAAGGAAGGCAGGATGCCAGAATGCCTGAGTAAGGTTCTCCTCGTCAAATTGAAACACAAGAGGGAAATGCATACACAGTGGAAGCAGGAACACGCATCTTGGGAATAATATAGGGATACCGCCCAGGAGTGTAGGAATGGGATCTGGAAAGCTAAGACACAGCTGAAGCTAAATTTGTCAAGGGATGCAAAGAATAATAAGAAGGGATTCTACAAGCATGTTAGTCAAAATAAAATAAATTGTACCCCCCTTGTACATGAGACAGGGCATCTGGTGACAACTGACATGGAGAAGGCTGAGGTATTCAACAACTTTTTTGCCTCAGTTTTCACTGGCAAATGTTTTTCCCACATGTCTGAAGTCCCTGATTCTCAAGGCAGAGACTAGGGAATTGAAGTTCCAGGCATTGTAGGAAAAGATCAGGTTTGTGACCCTCTGAGACATCTGAACATACACAAGTCTATGGGACCCAATGAGATGCAGATCAGAGTCCTGAAGGATCAGGTACATGTAGTCATTAAGCTACTTTCCATAATATTTAAAAGTCATGGCAGTCAGGTGAAGTCCCCAGTGACTGGACAAAGGGAAACATCACCCCCATTTTAAAATCCAGTAAAAGGGAGAACCCTAGGAACTACCCACAAGACAGTCTCACTTTTTTGCCTGTTAAGATCATGGAACTGATCCTCCTGGAAGATATGTCAAGGCAGATGGATGACAGGAGAGTCACTAAAGATAGACAACATGTCTTCACAAAGGGCAAATTGTGTCTGACTAATCTGGTGGCTTTCTGCAATGGAGTGACTGCATTGGTGGATAAGGGAAGAGCAACTGATGTCATCTACCTTTGACACAGCCCCACACAACATCCTTGTTGCTAAATTGCAGAGATATGGGCTTGATGGATGGTCCAATGGATAAGGAATTGGCTGGATGGCTACATCCAAAGAGTTGCAATGAATGACTCAATGTCCAAATGTTGATCCTTACAGACTGAGTGATGTATTGTTTGAAAGCAGCCCTGCAGAGAAGGACTTAAAGATACTGGTAGATGAAAAACTGAACATGAGCCAGGAATTTGCAGTCACAGTCTAGAATCCAACCATATCCTGGGCTGCATAAGAAATGTGGCCAGCAGGCCAAGGGAGGTGATACTCGCCCTCTACACTGCTCCACCTGGAGTACTGCATTTGGTTCCGGGGTCCCCAGTACAAGAAGGACATTGTCCTGTTAGACTGGGTCCAGAAGAGGGCCAGAAAAAAGGTCAGAGGGCTAAAATACCTCTCCTATGAAGGAAGGCTGAAAGAGTGAGGATTGTTCAGCCTGTAGAAAAGAAGGCTCTGGGGAGACCTTATGGCAGCTTTCAATAGTAACAGGGAGCTTATAAGATAGAGAATTTTTGACAGGACTTGTAGTGATAAGAAAAATAGTAACTGCTTTAAACTGACAGAGGGTAGATTTAAATTATATAAAAGGAAGAAATTCTTTACTGTGAGGGCGGTGAGATGCTGGAACAGATTTCCAAGAAAAGATGTGGATGCTCCCTCCCTGGAATTATTCAAGGCCAAGTTGGATGGAGCACTGAGAAACATCATGTAGTGATGGATATGTCTGCCCATGGCAGGGGGATTGGAATTTGGTAATCTCTAAAGATCCCTTCCAACTCAAACCATTCTGTGATTCTATGATTCTATGATTTTCTTGCAGTATGTCATATACTTTTGGAAAAAATCAGACTTAAAGGAAAGTTGTAAAGTACAGCAAAATCCACCACAGGCTTTGTAACTTGTTCCAGTGATAAATTAATCTCATAGTTAAAGAAATTTTCCTTCTAATCCACTTGAACTCAGAGGAATTCAACTTCCAGTGTCTAGAGCTTCTCTTGCTTCTTGATGACAGTCCTTCAGGAAATGCAGAGATTGATTCCCAGGCAGATGGCAAGAGATCTCCAGACACTGATCTCTATGTATGTTTAAATACACAAAAAGTATGGAATAGTAGGTGTCTTTCTTTTCTGGAGGCAGACTATGACCACAGTTGTACAAGGGGTGAAACCTGGTTAAAAAAAAAAAAAAAAAAAAAAAAGTAGCATTTTCTGATTATATAGATGACCATGATTTAACATCTAACACCTTTATTGATGATCTAGATGAGGGGATCGAGTGCACCCTCAGTCAGTTTGTAGATGACACCAAGTTGGGTGGGAGTGTTGATGTGCTTGAGGGTAGGGAGACTCTGCAGAGAGACCTGGACAGGCTGGAGCCATGGGCTGAGGCCAACTGGAGGAGTTTCAATAAGGCCAAATGCCGGGGGCTGCCCTTGGGCCACAACAACCCCCAGCAACGCTACAGGCTTGGGGAGGAGTGGCTGGAGAGCTGCCAGTCAGAGAGGGACCTGGGGGGGGGTTGATTGACAGCCGGATGAACAGGAGCCAGCAGTGTGTCCAGGTGGCCAAGAAGGCCAATGGCATCCTGGCTTGTGTCAGCACTAACGTGGCCAGCAGGGACAGGGAAGGGATCTTACCCCTGTACTCGACACTGGTGAGGCCGCACCTCGATTCCTGTGTTCAGTTTTGGGCCCCTCACTACAAAAAGGACATTGAATGACTCGAGAGTGTCCAGAGAAGGGCAACGAAGCTGGTGCAGGGTCTGGAGCACAGGTCGTACGAGGAGCGGCTGAGGGAACTGGGGGTGTTTAGTCTGGAGAAGAGGAGGCTGAGGGGAGACCTCATCGCCCTCTACAGCTGCCTGAAAGGAGGTTGCAGAGAGCTGGGGATGAGTCTCTTGAACCAAGTAACAAGCAACAAGACAAGAGGTAATGAGTCAAACTGCACCACGGAAGGTTCTGACTAGATATTAGGAAACATTTCTTTACAGAACGAGTTGTTAGGTGTTGGAATGGGCTGCCCAGGGAGGTGGTGGAGTCCCCATCCCTGGAGGTGTTTAAGAGTCGGGTCGACATAGTACTGAGGGATACAGTGTAGTTGGGAACTGTCAATGTTAGGTTAAGGGTTGGACTGGATGATCTTCAAGGTCTTTTCCAACCTAGATGATTCTGTGATGATTTTCTCTGTTGATATGAAGTTATCTATTTCAGTGTTTGAACTATCACAAACCGAGTTTACTGATCAAGAGAGATTATTCTAATTTCTACAAGACTGTCTTAAGTCTAGCAGGTTCTGGCCATTCTCTTTCCTATAGTACTGGTGGTTTATAAAAAAACTAAAGCAAAAAACCTCACACCCAGAACTTGGTTTAGAATTAGGCAGATGTACCTTTCACATCTATTTTGGAGTGAAAATGAAAAAAAAATGGCAGTTTGTATGGTAGAGTAAAATGTGCAAGAAAACAACATTCAGAGCAAGAGTGCCGTTCTGGCTTTCTAAATAACTACTTTACTGGGGAAGATAGCATTTGCAGTGATTGGAAAATTAATAGCTCTTGTGATGATCAGAAACAGTGTGGCCCAAAGTTTATTGCAATTTCTACCTTGGCCTGTGATGACTTCTCTCTACAGAAGGAAGTAGCCTTTAAAGGCTCCTGGGGGCAAATCTTACCTGTCTAGTGCAGGCACATAAATGAGCTGGCCTGGAGCTCCTTCAGAAGACTTTACGAGTGGTTACTTTTCTCAGTTGCCTGTGGGAGTAACAGAAAACACTAAATTTATGACTGACTTTACCAAATGGCTAATTTTAAGCACAAACCAGGCAGCTCCATCAGGATGACTGATCCCATCTCTCATGATGGTTTCCAAAGCAGTTGTTAATACGTGTGCATTTAATTTGGTTGTCTGGAGATTTTGTGATACTTACAAAATGTGCATGAAGGAAGAGAGTGAGATCCACAGATACCTTTTCCTATAGACTCAAATGATCTAAGGGCTACAGAATGAAAAAAAAAAATGTTAGGGTATGCCCACTACTTATGACTTTCTCTTAAGCACTCAGGGTAAATCAGAGGGCAATACTCATGAGCACCAAAAATTAATCAGAGTAGAAGGCTAATTGAGCATTATCAAATTCTGCTAAAAGTAAATCAAGTGCCAACATTGTTGTCATCTTGAAAATTAAGTGAGGTGGCTGTGTAGTGGATGTAAAGTCTAAATGTATGAGACAAAAAGATCATTAGCATTAATGCTTGTCATTTATTTTGCATATGCAGTGAAATATCACAGTCAGGATGAGGGTTCCATTTACTTGGCAAGATACTGATACAAATGAAAACGTAATTGCTGAGGTAAAGACATTTTGGATTTAGGCCAGGCCAGCAGGAATCCTGAAAAATCTCAATGATGTCCTAAAAATTTTACTCATGTAAGTAGTCTAAGAGACATTGAGGAGGTGATTCATCTACAGAAGGAATTGAGAGAAAAGTATGTTAGAACTGAAGTATAATGTAAAGCAAAAGACAAGTTGAGGGTCATAAGCAGGCGGAAGAAACTGAAGGGAATGGCATAAGGGACTTTTTTCAGAAAGAGTAAGATCCTTGCTTTTGCAAAGGATCCAGCATCAGACCTTCTCATTACCTATCCTACACTCACATCCTGAACTGAAATATAATTTATGGTCTGTGGGTGAGCTATGTCAAGGGCGAGTTCCTTTCAGCAGAACAGACTGAACTTCCAAACCATTCAGGTCTCCAGTGCTCTATGAACAGCCCTGGAACCACAGGATAAGGCAGGTTAAAAGAGGTCTTTGTGGGTCATCTGGTCCAGCACCTTACTCAAAACAGTGCTAATTTCAAAGGTAAAGCAGGTTGATAGAGCCTTGTCCAGCTGAGTTGTGAGTATCTGTAAAGATGTGGGTTTTCACCACACTCCTTGGAAAAGGTTTTTCCTTATACCCAGTGGGAAACTCACTTCCTGCAGCATGTGTCCTTTGCCTCTCTTCCTTTCTCTGTCCAGCTACAAGAATCTGTATTCCTTTTCTCTATTTTGGTAGCCGAAGATAGTAATGAAGTGGCCTCAAAGCTGTCCCTTCTCCAGACCAACCAAGCCCAGCTCCCACAGCTTCTCCTTTTTCCCAGAAAAGGTTGGATCAGAAGATCTTTTGAGATCCCTTCCAAACTGGGCTGTGATTCCTCATGGTGCAGGTTCTCCAGCCCCACCACTGAACTCACTCTGGTTTATACAAGTCTTTTTTTTTTTTTTTTTTCTCTCACAAAATACTCTTCAGTACAGTCATTTATATCTACCTAACTACTTGCAGCAAAAGACTGTTCAAGAATGAAACCTCACAAAAGACCAACGGAAATTGAAAATGCAGTAATATTCTTACATCATAATTCTGAGTGACATTCAGCAGACAGATGGCAGCAAAGTCTGGGTCACCTTTGTTTAGCATGAAATCATAAACCTCTGAGGAGAGGACATTCCTTAGATGGTGAAATATATAAATAAACTGTGGTATGGAATTAGTACTTCCAGAAGTCAAATTTCCTGACTATTTGCTTAAGTGGGTTCCCTCTGTTGTTTATGTCCAACCAAATATTGTTGGGTGCTCACAGGTACAAAAATGAGAGTGCAATTCAATACATAAAGAAAATGTGTTGGGAAGGTGACAATTTCAAGCACTTGAAAGTCAGGAAACAACATTTCCTGTAGTAACATTATCTCAACCATACTGTATATTTTATGACATACCTTATATTTTACCACACTTACAGGTAAGACATATACTTAGAAAGAAAAGCACGAATATAAAAGACTGCACTAAGAAAGTAACCTTTTCCATATGCTGGATTTTAAAAGCTTAAAAGGCTAACATTAATGTGTGACTTATTTAAGTTTTTGTCTTTAATATCCATTAAAAAAAAAATAAATAAAAGAAAAATACAAAACAAAGTAATTTCTAAATTTTCAAATATTTCTACTTCAGATATAGATGGCAACTGTCTTCCTGTAAGTACACAGTTTTTGAAATTCTGTTAAAAAACCCACATTTTCAGTAAAGTTTTCAGAAAAAAAATCCCTATCAGGTCAAAAAGGCATACCCAAATTTATACAGCCATATAAATTATATTAAGAAATACTAAAAGACTAGCCAAGATATTTTCTGAAATACTGGTACTGAAAAAAATTTGGAATGGTGGAGGAGATTCAGAGGGATGTGGCATAACAGGAGTGTTGTGTCAGTACCTTAAAAATTAAGCAGAACAACCTAAATCACTAGAAATGTCATTTAGGCTGACAGATTGCAAGCTAAATCATGAACAGGATAGACAGAGATGCAATTAGGAAAGAGGTAAAAGGTAATAGCCTAACTAATGAGAGTAAATGTGGCTTTATGTAAAAAAGGTCATGTCATACAAATTTGATACAACTGTCTGATGAGATTTCAATCTCGTTTGACCAACATTTTTGCGTTCTCAAAATAGATCTCTCTAAAATATTTACCTTTGTGCACTATACAAAGTGAGAAAAAGTAATTTTAGATGGAGAATAAATCATCTGGTAATTCAAATCCTGGAAGGAGCTGCAACAGGACTATCCTTGACCCAGGCCTATTCAGTACCTTTACTGGTTATCTAGAAATAAATAAAAAGCTCGTGCTGGGGAAATCTGAAGATAATCTGAGAAGCTGTGGCATGTGAAATAACAAAGAGAACTTCTAGCAAGTGATCTGTATTGTACAATCAGACAGGCTTACACAGCATTAATGCTTTTCAGTTAAATGAAGAGTCACACATTTGGGAAAGCAAAAAGATATCTTATGTTTTCAGGATGAGGAAGTATTTTCTGAAAACCAACACTGAAAACCTGTGGAAACATTGAAAGATGACACAGTTGGCAAGGTAGTGAACCAGCTAAATATGAAGTCTTAAAAGACTAACACAATCCTAAGAAATGAAAGCAGAGGAATCAAGTGCAATTTTTCCCAATTGTAGATTAAATATTGGACATATTGACTCCAGGGTGTAGTATCCACTTAAGAAAGAGGAGAAGAGGTAAAGAAAGCAGCAAGAATTACTGACAGTCTAGAAAATCTCATATACAATGGTTGCCTTAAGAAAACCAGAAGAAAGGGGGCCTGGCCTAGCCATCCAATGTTTAGGTGTTTAAACATCTAATGTAAAGGCTTACATTAGGTGAGGAACATAAACTTAAGCCTCATAATTTTTTTCTAGGCTTTTATTCCATTCACTAAAAAGCTTAATAGTGTTGCCATGCACTAGTATTTTTGTTGCAAGTATAAATTTGCAATTTGAATAGTGGACTTCCCATCTTAATGTCTGACAAACCAGCCAGCTACCTTCCACTGTGTACAGTCCAAGCCTGAGATCAGAATGGCAAAGAATGGTTCCAAAGGAAGACTAAATGAAACCACTTGTAGACACGAGGATTAGATTTTGTGTTTTTTCTCACTCTTTCTCAAATTTTATGCTTCTTTCTAATCATCATACTACCAGAAAAACTTCTATATAAGAACAAAAGCTGTTAGTGGACTTTACAGAGTGATTTATATTCTTACTTTTCCTTGGAACAGGTTTTATTGGTTGTATTTTCCTTCTTGTTGTCATTGTTGCCTATTAGTAGTAATCAGTCAGAAAAGAGTTCTACATGTTTCAGTCATCTAATACCTGGAAGGGTCTTTACTGAAACAAAGTATTTTTGTCACCCTTGCCACTTCTGAGTGTAAATGTGTTCTTGAAATCCAGGAGAGATGTCTGTTAGGATTGAACAGTAGAAGGAAGAAAACAATTTAAAATGTACATTTGATTATTTTTTACAATTCTTATTTCTGTATAACTAATTTGTACAAATTCACAGCCACTATACTTGGATGTACTTCCCCCCCCCCCCCCCGGCTTAGTTCAGAATTTTCTATTTAAATTTTCAGCTTTAAAATGGTTTAACCAGCTCAGGAGACACTCTTTAATACAAAGAAAAGTACAAAAATGACTGAACACTATTATGGAATAAAATGAAAGGAAGAAAGTATTAAGGGGTGAAGGAGGCATTATTGATGTGGAAAATGAAATGGAGACCCTTTTCCAAAGACTTCTTAAAAGAACTGTCCTTACAGCGCCTTCCTGCCATTTTCTCCCTTTCCCCAAAGATTTTTTAGGTAAAACCCTGTATTGTAGGTGTTTTTCTACCCATGAAATATTCATTAGCTCTGCAGTATTCGCTTGAAGGAAGGAGCCAATAAAAGAAAAATACTTTAGATATTCTTATAAGAAGAAATTCAGTGCTGCCTAACTTCAAAAATTAGGTGCATCTGAGAAAAAGAACTATGTCACAATCTTCAATATATTAGCTCTCTCCCTATAAATCTGTAGCTAATGATGTAATGTGTAACATGAAAATCATATTGAATTTATATCAGTTCCATTAGGAATATGACCTTTTCTCATTTGGAGCAACATGGGTACTATTTTTTGTATGAAATAGGGCAATCTAAACAGAGTAGCTTCTGAATTATACGGACAATGAGTGATGACAATTTTAGAAATAGTCTGCCAGGGAATTGCTGGTTATTTTAAAAGGATTAAAATTTTGTGTGAAAAGTCTTGAGTGAAACCTTTGTCTACTCATGAAATATGAAGTCAGATAAGGTGAAATATACCAAATATCTTAATTTCACCTTCATCATTTCTAAAATAATAATGATAAATACTCCAAATAAAGCAATTATTATCAGATTTAAAAAATGTGTTTTTAATAACAAGTGATTGTTTTCAGAAATATCTCTAAAATATATTGAAAAATGAAGTAAAATACCGTTATTTCAGCTCAAAGTATGGTATTCAGTGTAACTTTTATTTGATTTAAAAAAAAAATCCCCTCTGAGATCAACCAAGCCATGAAATTTTTGTACTTTTGTAAATCCTTTTCAGGACCACCAGTAAGTAAAAACAATAATTTTTTACAAAATTGTGCTGAGTACCTGAATTTCATTTGGTTTCAGTGTCAAGGGTGGAATCAGACTTAGAAATAGATACATGAAAGCTACAACTGCATCTTTGTCTCATCATCTCAGGCCCTCCAAGAACTTCCTTACCCTTATAGAAAGAATGTTCATAGGGAAAATCATTGTGGCCCAAGTCAAGTCAGGTTGTCAGAACATGAGTGGTGACTAAGAAGAAGAAGTACAGGGCCTGTACTTTGGTGATCATGCCTCACAGGTAAATCTATGAAAAACTTTTCCAAGATTGCAGGAGGGCAGGACTAAAGACTCCCCACCTGAAGAAGAATGAGTGATGGGAAGGAGAGCCCTGGAGTGGTATTTACAGGGGCTACTTCTTCAGAACCTATTTGCTTTAAACTTGGACAAGATGGCACAAGACATATGAGACTGGCATGTGAAGATAGCATTCAGGGAAATCAGTCACACTGAATTGTCTGGTATTGCTTCCTCATGATTTCTTTCACCAAGCTCTTTTGAGAAAGCTTAGGTCATCAAGTACAGATTATCACAGACCATCATATTCATTTTGTTGAGACCATTATGAATGGATACAATGGGGTTTTGTAAATGAAAAATGAAAGAGAACCATGAAAGTTATCAGTGCAAAACTGATTTCTTATAAAAGTACAAATATATGAAAAAGGAAAAAAAGATAAAAGCTTAAATAAAAAATTAATGCAAAGATCAGATTAATTTTGAAACTACATTTGGTTACTTGTGAAACTGCAGTTTTGTTGTCTAACACTCTGAACTGCTGCCAAGGGGTCAGGCTGACCTACCTGTTCCATGATGCATTTTGGTGATTGGTTCTGATGCCTCATTGCAGAAGAACCAGAAAATCATCTCACAGAGAAAAGTGAAGGCATGAGGCATTTGAACTGCAGTTCACCTGAAACACCCCAATGATGTTTGTCAATCACTCTGTAGGTTTTGATCATAAGATTCAAAGTTCCTTTATGCTGTCTGTGATAAAGGTATTAAATGAAAAAGAAAAATTCAAATGTCTTCATTCATGTAGTATGATCCTTAGGTAATCTGTGTGATGATGTTTTATACCTGTTTTTAGCCTGCCCTTCCTGTGCTGTTGAATACCTTAGTTTATATCAGAAGAAAGGCTTGCCAGGAGGATAATTTAGTCAGAACAAGACTAAAGTGACACAAGTAGGTGCAAAGAAACATCAAGATAATGTGTTTTGCCAAAATGTGTGTGGCTGCTCTCTGTGAGCGGTGTTTGCAAACTCCATTTTGGGTTACCATTAAGGTAGGAACCTTTTCTTCACCAAATGTTGGTCAGCTTAAGTATGAGAAATCCTCAGGTCTGCATGACTTTCCCACTTTTGTCACTGAATATAAAGAAAACCTCAAAGACTTACTTTTCATTAGACATTTGCCTTCAGAAGGTTTTGGTTCAGTGAGGGGCATCCCACCTATTCTGCAAATGTTAAACTAGAAGTTTTGTTTTTCAAGATAGAAGGAGTATTTCGTTTTAGAAAGGTGGTTTAATCTATCTTTTTGTAAAAGATGGAAATGAAAAGCACTTTGACTTGACTGAGACATTTGATTCAATGTAAAATATTATTTATAGATAGCTAAAAGCTATCTAGCTTTGGTAAAATATACTTTTTTCATAAACTGAGTAAATTTTGATGGAATAGCCTGAATCTTTTCAACTGCTTCTTTCAGATTGCTTAGAAGTAATTCAGACTTCCTTACCATCTTTCCTACAGTGCATTCAAGTCTCCAGCCGAGAAATAGTATGCATTGACATGGCTTCTGAGTCATAGGGGACGCAAAATTCATGTATCAGAGCCTGGTAAAGGTATTCTTGCATAGGCTACTAAATGGTGTCTTCCAGGCCTTGCAGTTATCTTAAAAAAGGAAAACTAAAACCTTTTTTTTTTATTTTCTGAAATGCCACTGTTTAACCATGACACATTTCTTCTCTTCCCCAGTTCCTCACAACCCCTGACTGGTAACAGTATTTTGTGCCCTGACCATGCCACCACCTGATGGTTGGTAGTTGTTTGGAACTAGTTTGCTAGTTCCTCTGTGGAGGGTAAGTGGCATCTTCTGTAGATGGCCCATTGTTGTGGAGTCTGAGTCTCTTCTGCTCTGTGACGGAGGTTATCCCCTCAGGAAATAGGGAGATGTGCTTGGGATGAGGGGGTGGTCTCGGCCTGGCAATTAGGAACAAAGATTAGAGTACAGATAAACCATTAGGCTGCCTGAACCCAGGAGAGGTTTTGGCTTGGAACAAATTCTTTTGAACACCACAATGAAGGTTCTCCCCCAGATATTTCCACCATGCATAATCTAAACAAGTTTTAGTCTTGCCATAAGTCTGCCCCATAAAAATTTTCAGTCATTTTCTAGACCAGGAATAAGACAGTAAGACCCAAGTAAGAACATGGATGTTATCTGCAAATCCTTCTAAAGTGACAGAAAAAGCCTTAGATGGAAATTGTTTTGAATTGCTGGAAAAAAAATAAAATGTAGATTTGTGAAGATTTACTGCTGTGAGAAAACTACAGGATTAAAAAAAAAAAAAAAGGCAAAAAAACCCAAGAAGGAACAAAATCAATAAATCTTTCGCTCATGTAATGTTCATTGAAAGAAAAAATACCTAACTGATTAATATTTTGCACTCCATCCAGTACTGTTATGCTTTCAATAGAAGTTTTCATAACTATATACCTTGGCAACAACTACTTTAGGGAAATGAGGTCTATTACTAAAATATATTCCACATTTACAAAAAAATCAAAACCAGTGAGCTTTTTTTCTCCCGATTCCTTTTTTATGTGTTCTATATTTTTTATCAAGGTAAGTTGTCCTCTGAACTCACTGTGCAGGATGTGTTCTTTTTCAGAAGAAAAACATTTGTGTGTAGTAGATGATAAGGCAGAACGCATGCAGTTATTTCATATTCCTAAAAAAATCATGATTGTATAAAAAGGGTTAGTGTGCATCATTAAAAGAATGAGCAAGCTTTTGATTTTAATTGTAATTGTAATCCTCTCCACTGAAGCCTCAAATGCATCATTTGAAATCTAGTGGAGATGTGAGATTTCGCTGCAGCCACTTTAACGTTTGTGATACATTAAAAGGTGTAATCCAACTGAAATGTAAATCACTGTTCTTGAAAACAAATTACAAATGAAGATAACAGGGCAGCATACTATCACTAAAGCATCCGAGAGCCCATCTGAGGCAGTTTTCTTTCAGACCCAAATTGCAGCAGCCCTGTTATCATGGGTAATAGGGTGCTGCTAAGGCAGGTTGATTACAAGGCTATGGTAAACAATCCTTTTAAATGTGGTGCCTCAATAGACTTGCATGTACAACATTAATCAACTAAATTCAAACAGAGCCACAAAGGGAAGTGGTGGGCCAGCCCCTGTTGCTTTAACTCACACAGTAAGTGGCCGAAGTTCAGTGCTCGCTTGCCACAGAGGTGTTTTCCGTTCCTTTGTAATCAGCATTAACTTGTATGAAATCTTAATTGTGAGCCCTGTAGAAAACAAGAACATGAACACTTCAGGTTTCCTCTCAGAAAGGGCTGCTTTTTCATGCTTCAAGGTATAGCAATTCTGCTTCACTTAGGCAGTAGCCTCACTGGGGCAGGGCTGGTCTCTGTTTTTTGTGTTTGCTCAGCCCCCTGGGGCTGGATGAAGCCCTAAAATGGGTTGGCAGGACAAGCTCTGGCCAGTGGTGTGGCCCCACTCCTGGACCACCACTCAGTGATAATCCAGGGAGACACCAAACTTATCCCTACTGAGGCTCTTCTCCCACAGCAAATCCATCTTTCCAAATAAACCTCCAGCCATCTCTATTGCATTACAGCAGCCAGCTTTTTTTTTTTTATATATATATTACCAGCCCCCTTTTGAAATAACTCATAACTCAGTTTATTACACCACTCAACCTGTTTAAAAAGTTCATGCATTTATAGCATGTACTGCCAAGAAATCTCCTCTATAATTGGAGATTTGCTTTAGAAAAGATGCTGTAATGGGGTGAGGAGAATATGCATCTCTGGGAAGGATGTTGACGCAACATGGAAAAGCAGGTAAACTACAGAAAGAGCAAAGTGCAGTAAATAGCTTCTATTTAAAAAATAAATACAGCAATTTAAGTCTGCCTGGAGATAGTTTTAAATAATTCAGTAAATGATAATAATAACATTCACTGAATGATAGCTACAGAATACCTTACAGAGTAACTTACAGCAATTCTGTGAGAGGCCAGCTACATGTAATCATTGAGCATGGCCAGCAATTCAATTTATTTTGGAAAATTTTAATTGAACACTTTAATTAAAACATCTGTAATTCTTTAGGACAAGGAATATCTTCTGTCAGCTTATTAAATAAAAAGAGACTATGTAAATGTAGGAATTCTGTAGAACTGAGCATAAAAAGCATTTTAAATTGGTGATACTTATAAAAAGTTTGAAACCTAGGTGCTGGGACACCGTGAAGTATTACTAATGGGGTTTGGGGACTTACACATCTAGGTTTCTGGTTAAAATCCAGTCCCAAATGAGTGATATAAAATGTTTCCACAGCATGGGATGGCAAATGATCTATTAACCTTCAGACCTAGTTCCCAGGAGGTGTCTGTATCATTAAGAACTCAGAGACATGTTAGGTATTTTTCTAGAAATTTGGAAGACTGGATGGCGGTGGATAATGCTTTGCTCTCCTCTCCAGAATCTGCTCCTCCAGGAGAGGACATTTCCAGCAATCTCAGACAAACAGTGACTACATACTGAACCCCTTGAAGAAAAACAGAAGACACTAATATTTGATCATATTACACGGATGCTTTTTCCCATTTTGCTTCTCATCACATATTTATAATGTTTTTCCTGGATCAGGCCTGTTTCATAGTAACACATGGGCTTGCACATGAGTCTGTAGAGTGCAAATAAGCATGGGATTACAACTGCAGTGCAAATGGCATATACAGACTGGTGCAAAATATAGTAAGTGAAGAAATTATTATGAAAACTCTTCAGCATGAATAGACTGACAGAACTTTATTAAAAAGCTTCTCTATTCCCTGTACAGGCAGACTACAGGCATCAGTACACCATTTCCCCTGGGCTGCTTTGCCAATGTGTGTGATCACCATTACTTACAGGGAATAGCTCTAGGAATATAAAGATAATTCACATCACTTAGTTCTTGGATTTCATTCAACCTGTTCAAAGAGGGTGACAAGGGGTTTTTTTGGAGGATGGTTCTCAGGAGGGATATGACAAGAATATTAATCCTCCAGTATTAACTCAAAGTGCATTTTCTTTAAGACAGTCATCTAAACAATGTTAGCTTAAATATTTTTCAGTACTTACCAATCCAGCCTAAATTTAACTGGTGACCTAGACTAGAAGAGATCTAGGGGCACAGATGGTACTCGCATCTTTAAAACTAAATAGTAACCTAGCAGTACAAGACCTGAAATTTCTCTTTGTTCAGACATTGTAGGGACTGGTTTCTGAGATCGAGCATTGGGTTCCTCACTTGAAGTTTCCATTCTAATGAGATGATGTTGTATTAATGTGGGAGAGACTACACTAGCAAAAGTATAAGCCTCTGACCATGTTTCAGAGGAGCCAGATATATCTGGAAGGTAGTGGAGGAACAGTCTGAACTGAATCCTTCTGACCTGGGAGGAAGACTGTACAAAGAAGCACTAGCCACCAAGACCTTGAACATACGTACTGAGAGGAGAAACACTATTAGCCTTTTCCTTGAACTCCAAGGCCAACAAATGAAGGGGATTGCTTCCACTATGCAACACTTTAGAAGCTGTTATTAAAAAAGTAATAGGGAGCAAGGAAACTGAGTAACCCACATCCCTTTCTCCTCTTGGACCTCTTGGACGCCTTGATATCTCTTCTTGGAGTTGTCATAAGAAGCCTGTTTTTTTGACTTCCAACCATGATTTTCCCTTGGCAGGGTGATGTATAACAAAAATCTACTAGTCACCTGGATTAAGATTCCAGTGTCTAAATAAGTACATACTCTAATAAACTGCAGATGTACCTTTAAGATTTTAATTGGAATAATAAAAATAGAGATTTCATCATTCATGCACAGTCTTTAAGGAGTTTCTGTATTAATATGACCTGTCATAAAATGATCATTAATTTTCATTAGACAATAATAGAGATAGAAGGAAGGGAAATATCACAAAACTGGTTTTGTTAATTTTAAAATTGTATACTTTCCCTGTCTCTTAAAAATAAAGTCAGATTATTTGAAAATGTCTTATGACCACAATAACTTCTAAATATTTTAGAAATGTCTTTAAGGATAGAAAATGCTGAGAATTGTACACAAACAAAGAGGGACATGCACCTGACTCTGAGTTCAGCTCAACTATACAAAGGCAGCTCACAGTACAGACTTGTAACAAATTGGGCAATCCAAGATGCTGTAGTCAAGAACCATATGAAACACAGGGATCATTTGTACACATGGAGCTGAAAAATACAGCTGTTGTTTTCACTCAGAGATAATAATCATATCCCTGGTCTGCAGGATAAGGCCTGCTTTCTTGGTTCCTGAGCATTAAGAAACAACTCTCCCATTGTTAACCCTCCTGAGGAGAGGTTGCAAATGCAGGGTCCTACAGGAAACAAAGATGTGGGAATCATTTAGTGCAACCCTACACTTAGACAGGTGCCACTCTTAGTCTTTTTAATTGATCTCATTTGTTACTTATACCTGTAAATCACACTGTTATCATCTCTGAACAAGCAATGGAAACCAGAATTTGTCACTGACTAAAGATAGTAGACCAAGTCCTGAAATGGGCTGGTCATATAGACTTACTGGCTTAATTACACAACAGTACATTAGATTGAAATGAGATACTTTGAAAAATCCAAATTACATGCAGGCCTCTTGTTTCTTTATCCTACATTGACACAAAACACAGTACAAATGCAACGGCTAAGAGAGTAGGTTATAGTCTTCTGAGAGACACAGAGACAGACACAGAGCCAGGCCTGACATAGTCAAAGATTTTTGCAGTAAGATTAATCTTATGATGATCTAAAGGCCTACTATGCTGACAGCATGACACTCACATCCCAGAGCTGCTGCAACATCATGATGGGAACAGGAGCATCATGAAGACAAACAGCTGGGAGTCTTCACAGGGGGACAAATTCAGTTGCTTAGGAATGGGTAGCATTAATAGGATTTAATTTACTCTTGTTGGAATTACTCAGTTCTATATGAAGTCTCACGTAAAGAGTATGGAGCATAAAAAGAGAAAACCAAATTTTCCACACTGAAAGAACACTAAAACTATTCACACATGTTTCTAGCTACTCTTGTTCATGCCTCTTAAATGGGTGTTAGATAAAGAAACCCAACCCCATATTCTGTCATACAAAATAACTACAAAAGCAGACTTCCAAAACAATACCTTCCATTCTGTTCACATTTTGACTACTTCTGTGGTTCCTCCTAACTGGTCCTCCCCAGCAGAGACAGATAAATTTATAAAGACTGTTCTGATCCCATGTGTTTTCCCAGCTTTCTGGACACCCCAAAATGTTTGTTTCACAAAGCACATTTCAAAATTTTGTCCTTTTGGGCTTTCAGGAAGACAGAGTAGATGAAATAAGACTAATTTTGAACAGTACTCTTACGTTAAACCCTACCTCTATTGATCTTGCAGAACTGTGGAGGGAGGTCTTGGAAACCAAATTTATTTTCATTGGTAAGAGTGGCAGAAAGAGAAAAAATGTTGGGGGAGAAGACTGACATGGAATATATGAGAGCAACTGAGCAGCCTGGGATCTTGAATCAACATGGGTACAGCTGGAGAAGAGGAACAAGACTGATGGGGGAGTAAGTGGCTGGAGAAAGAGAGAAAGGGAAAAATGCAGGGTAGGAAAACATATAGCAGAAGAACCTGAGATAATAAACTGCAACAGTGGAGAAAGGTGGGATTCTTCAACATAAACTTGCACTGGAAATATGAGAAAAGAAGATAACACCCATGGAGAAGGAATAAAGAAAACTGAGGTTTGAGATGAGTGATTTGATAAAGGAGAAGCTATATAAGGGGACCAACATGAATCACTAGATGTATTAAGGGATTTATGTACTCCCACTGGTCACTCAGAATTAAAGACAGAGAAGCGAGACTAGTGAAAACAGAGATGAGTCATAATTCAGTAAAGAGACTCAAAAATTAAACCAGAGGGGAAAAAAAAGTGCTGTATGGAGAGAACTAAGAAGGGTAAACTTGAAAAGAAATCCAAAGGAAAATTCCCAAACAGGAAATGTAGAAGAAAAATTATGAAAAACATTAAAAAAATGTTTACAGAAAAGTTTAAGAAAAAAAAGAGGAAAATATGAGGTGGCATGGAGACTGGCATGTGGAGGAAATAGAGCAATAGATAGCAGCCATAATAATTCAGAAATAATAATTCATCCATTTTTTGAACATGACTGGATTACTCTGTGTTCATTACAGTTGGTGAAATGAGATGACACTTTGTTCATATTGTTAAAAATGTGTTGGTACAGACATTCCCCCTAGCTATTATCATTCACCCCTTTGAGAGATAACTGAAGAAGCCTTCCCCTTCCTTAACTTTATTCACTGCATTTTATGGTACACCTTTCTGCCTGCTAAAAGCAGACAGCGATACTGGCAGGTGAAACTCGCACACATGTTTAAATGAGTGACTGCAAAAATTAAATGTATGAAACACAGCTAGGCAGGAAATCTACAGTTGTACTAGAAGCCATAAAGAATTAAACTGTTTTTCAAAACTGCCATACATCGCAAAATAGGTAAAAAAGGATGTATTTCTATTAGTAACCCTTCCCAGTTTGTGATTAGCTACACTTTTGAACAAAACAGCAGTAGTTGTTCAAACCTGCTCAAAACATACATGATAGGTATTTTTATGAGGTAGATGTGTGTTGCAGTTCATTTTTTTCCTTGGGATACACCACCTAACCTATATTGAATGATATAGCCCAGCACTAAATCTTACTCTCATTTCACTAGCTTTCTCAAAGTGATTTCTTATAGAAAGAGGTACCTTGCCCCAAAGGAAATTGGAGGGTTTTTTGAGTTTTGCCTTCAGAAAGGATACCAAAGACTGGCAATGCTTTCTGCAAACTACTGTGAGAATGATAGGGGAGCCTGGAAAAGGAAAAAATGCAGAACTAATACAAGTGCAAAAACTGCTTGAATAAAATCTATCTAACCCACAACTTTATTTCTAGTTCTTCACTCAGGTTACCCAAAGTCCAGACCACTCTTGAGGACCACCACGTAGATTCCTTATAACCAGCTCTTAAAAGTAGCGGAGAAACCACATTTCTTTGACTGTTTCCACCTCCTTCCAAGTCCAGAAAGTTTTGGTCTGTTTTTCTAGCTACCTGGGCAAAGCTAGTGGGCAGGCACTAATTCCATGAGAGACATTCCTCAGTTTGTGAACCCTGAAACCAAGTCTCAAGGAAATGGTAAATAGATTTCAGTTTTCCTCCTTACCTTAAAGCTGCTTTCAGAAGGCCTCTGAATAACCTGGGAGTAACAGTTCAGATGTCCTAACCTTTGATGTTATGTTCTTGTTTCAGCCACAAGGCTCCTAGATATTAGTGATGCTACCACCACGCTTTCCATATTTGCAGTATAGAAAAATGGCCAGACTCATGTCTGTCAGGCACTTGGTTCCCATCAGTACCAAAGGTAGCAGAAGGAAGGTAGCAAAGACGTGGAGTTAGCTCATGCCTGGCACCAGCCTCATACAGACAAGGGACATGATGGCCTGAACACTTCTTACAATGTGGCTGATAGAAAAGTGCCCTTTTAATAGCCAGCCATGCTGCTTTCTCTGGAGTATAGAGCTGGTGGGGCTCAGAGCACTGTTTGTTTCTTGCAGAGTTATTTACCTCTTGGTCTTAAAAGCACTGGGGTTAATTAAAATTATTTCATTTTATCCTGAAACCCTAAACCTCTGAGGTATTGAAAGAACATAGGTAGTGATGGTGAGAATACATTCATGCAATTTGCAAGGACAGCACAAACACTATTACTGTCTAATCTCCTATTTCACAGCAGTATATATTTTTCTCAAGCCTATACTCCCATTGTCATGATGGGATGTAACCTTGAGATTTTGACAGAGATGATGATAAGTTTTACAGTTTTGGAATCAGACAAGAAAGGAAGGTTCATCTGTAATTTTCCTCTTAAATGATCATAGAATCACAGAATGCTTTGGGTTGGAAGGGTCCTTAAAGACAATCTAGTTCCACCCCCCCTGCCATGGTCCAATAGATCAGGTTACTCAAAGCCCCATCCAACCTGGCCTGGAACACTGCCAGGGAGGGGGCAGCCACAGCTTCTCTGAGCAGCCTGTGCCAGTGTCTCACCACCCTCACAGTAAAGGATTTCTTCCTTATATCTAACATAAACGTACCCTCTTTCAGTTTAAAACCATTAGCCCTCATCCTATCACTACACTCCCTGATAGAGAGTCCCTCCCCATCTTTCCTGCTGGCCCCCTTTAAACACTGGAAGGCCTCTATAAGGTCTCACTGGAGCTTTCTCTTCTACAGGCTTAACAACCCCAACTCTCTCAGCCTGTCCTCATAAGGGAGGTGCTCCAGACCCCTGATCATCTTTGTGACCCTCCTCTAGACCTGCTCGAGCAGGTCCATGTCTTTCTTACACTGGGGACCCTAGGTCTGAACACAGTTTTCCAGGTGGAGTCTCACCAGAGCAGAGTAGAGGGGGGGAATCACCTCCCTTGACCTGCTGGTCACTCTTCTTTTAATGTAGTCCAGATGGGATTGGCTGTCTGGGCTGTGAGCACACGTTGCTAGCTCATATTCAGTTTTCCATCCACTGCTACCCCCAAGTCCTTCTCCTCAGGGCTGCTCTCAATCCACTCATTGCTCAGTCTGTATTTGTGCTTGGAATTGCCTTAACTCATGTGCAGGACCCTGCACTTGTCCTTGATGAACTTCATGAGGTCCCTCTGGATCACATGGAAAATTCAGTTTCTGCAAATTTGTAGAATATAAGGACAAACTGCCACATATTTTTCTTGGCAGTAGACTAGAAATGGATCACATGAAAATTAAATTTTAGCTCCCCATGCTACTCTCATTTTCACTTTTACGACTGAACCCATCTTATTTAAACAATATTGCTGGCAGTTGTATTTAATTCAGTAATTTCACCTGGTTTAATAGTTCACCTTGCAGAAAAAAACAGTTGGATGTTGGTTGGCACTGCTATTAGCAAAATATTTCAAGGTATTATAAAAGGTTAGACTTTTAAAATGTCCAAGACAAAGTGACCAAGCATTTGTCTTGTAAGGAAACAAACAAACAAACAAATGACATGGGTTCATAATAACAAGATAAATGTTTTTACCAGGTAGCAAAAGGATATTACAACATATGCTTTTTTAATCTGTAATTGTACTCAGCTGAACATATGCAAGATAAAATATTAGGCAGTAGATGACTCAGCTTCTAAAATAGCTATGAGAGAACAGATTTGGAAATCCAAAGCATCAAAAAGTGAACTAGAAAAACAATACCTACCAAGAGGACTGTACACTTTTACAGGTTTCAATAGTGGTTACAAGACAATTTTTATGTTGAATTTTCATTTAAACACATCTGCATCTCAGTTTTAGAACTTTAGATCTTTTATCCTGCTAAATTATGCAAAGAAATGCAAGAATTATAAGGTTTTATTAGCTCTGACAGAGAAGCAACAGTTGGTTTAATGTGGCCTATTCTACTGTTTCCTTTGCTTGTGCAACAGTAGTAATAAAAACGGAAATGTAAGTCTCAATATTTTATTTTCTTGAAGTAGAAGAATGGGCAAGGCTTCTTCTGCATTAAGCAGCTGCATAAGTAAGAGTTGTCTCTATCTTTCTTTGCTTTAAGATCTCATTGTGAAAACTGAAGTGGAAATTATTGTTGCCTGGCATTGCACTTCTGACTCCACAGCTACATTTTATGAGGCTTGTGTGCAATTAGCCAGTCCATTATTTTATCCTAATTTTATAATAAATCACTTCACTCTTTTTCTCTCATCCATCATCAACTTATCTGCCCGCAAGTCAAAATGGTACCAATTATTAATCAAAGGCCAGAGGCACCCGCTCCTGCATAGGGGCACCATGTTTCAACTGTCAGGTGGCATCCATCCCAGCCTCTCTTTGTCAGCAATAAAGAAAATGAAATTGGACTAATATGAATCTCATTTCTGCCCTGATTAAAGGCCTACATTTTCCCTAGGCATTGCCTGACCAGGTCCTGACTTGTGAGATATTCAATGTTCTTGTAATGTCATTCGGACAGAGCGCGCCTGTCTCCTTAGGTCATTGTTCTTCAGATTCACTTGTTTTACATGGAATATAGGCTAGAAAATCTAGACTTCCTTTGGGGTGTTAATTAAGAGGAGCATCCAAAATTAATCAGCAAATTCACTAGGGCGAAGGGGAGCTGTCTGAAGGCCTCGATATAAAATGCACTTCTAGTACAGAGAAATGAGCCTTCGGCTATTGACAAAGAGAAAACAAGTGCACAGACGGCAATCTGACATAAAAATTCATATACGTATACAATTTTACATTCATTTTCCTTGTCAGCTTGTCACCTTTAATTATAAAGGTTGATTCGCTATTTGGCAGATCTGGAAATCGTAAATGCTTGGCCATTTGAATATCATCATATGGTCAATGTCTTCAAAAAAGAATGACACAGGAGCATACCAGGAAAGGAACATTGTAAAATCCATCTGAACTTCTCTGATTATCACCTTGAAGGATCTTGCAGGTCTTAGGGACAACTGTGAACTTGGCTATAAATGTACACAAGTTATGACCAACTGCAGAGAAAATGTTGTATTGACATGTTGCTAGCCCCCACCCCTTTCTACTTAGAGTAATTTCTACTCTTAATTTCCTTAATTCTTTTATCACTCACTCCATTCTAATATTATTAGTGTTTGGTGCGAAGGATTTGCATAGACCTTCAGGCTACTAATGACCTTTATGTGGAAACAGCAAATTCTCTCTTTTGCCCAGTGAAGGGAAGACAACTAAAAAAAAAAAAAAATCAAAACGCTAAGCCCATGTCATGCAGACACGTCACAGAGAAGCTTCTTAGATAGTTAAAATTTTAATTAGGTAAGCTTGCTTGTTTTCAGTAACCCCTAAATTAGAACTGAGTTTTTGTAACTGGCTGTAGGACTTCTTATTAAGTACCTTGAAGGAAGCCTATGAGCTCAGATTTCAGAAGCTACCTGTTGTAGTTTTTTTTTGAAGTTCCACCTGCTGTTTCTGGTTTTGTACAGTATTTCACAAGTTTGGAAAGACTGGAGCTACTCTTTTAATTTTAGACTATGTCGTCATTTCAAACTAAGAACACCCATATTGATCAGTTTCAGGTATCACAGTCTTCATGTATTCCCATAGACCTATAAACAATGTAAAAGTAGGCATTAAAAATGCTACAGACCCATGCAGCATCACACACCAAGGAACTCAGTTCTCCAAATCTGAAGAGTCTGATATAGAAGATGTGACTTGGACCAGCTCTTGACTCATGGTAAACTCACAATGCAGGTAGGCAAGGTGAAGTCTTCAGAGGAGAGATTTTGTACTGTTTTGTGAACGCTTTTCTAATGTCATGGAACAGAAAACAACACAGTGTAGGGCTCAGTATACTGAAACTGGGTACTGTTGTGTTTACTTTGAATAACTGTTGCACAAGAAATATATTATGAACTGGAATGATATTCTACACTGCAGCACACACTAACTAGTTGCTTAATTTCACTAATTTGAGATTCTGATGTAAATTTTTAATTAGATACCTTTATTCCTAAATGTGTGTAATAATTTAACCTTATAGTATTGGGTTTTCTGCTGCTGTGTATTTAAGCTTTTTCTATTGATGAATGAAGATGAAGATCATCAAGGGTACTGAACCCATCTAGGGAACTTTTTTCCTTGTTTCTACATGGTAGTAAAAATGGAATATTCATTGGCTACCTATACTGGGCTGTCAGAGAAGTTGTGCAAATGCATGAGAGAATTGTCCTCATGATAAGGCTTACCAGCAGTTATATCTGTGAATTTAAAATATGATGGAGTTAGGTGAATGCTGGTATTTATACTTTTGCATCTACAGGAAAACAGCCAGAAGACAGCAGAGTATTTGCTAATCTTTTCTTTTAATTAATGTGGGTTCTCATCTTGACTAATTTTATTAGAACTAATGGGAGCTAGTGTAGACACCTGTTGGGTAGTTTTAGGTTGCTTAGTGGTTGATAACCTGCTGAGCAACACTAAAAAATCCTCTCTGATAATCACAGCTAGATTTTTAGTACAGAACATTAACCCTGATTTAATTTCAAGGATTCCTATACCCTCTGTATGTTGGTATTGCCCATATATATTTTACAGACAGTCTTTACATATATATCTCTTTAAAACACATTATTAAAACCGAAAAATTCTATCCTGTATTTACTTCCTATGTATTGTCTAAAATAATACCTAAATTGCTTACCAAGACTGCTTTGGAAACTAGAAAAAAGATATAAAAAAAGAAAAAAAATCAACATAAAAATGTAGGATTATGGGATGTCATCTCTATGTTGTTATTGCCCAATTTCTTACTCTGCAGGGTGTTTTTTCCAACTTCATACATAATTTAAAAACATAAACTATGAACTGTAAACCTTAACTATGAATTATCTACATGATTACAATGACCATTTGCAAAACAGGATTTCTTTTGATATTTATTCTTCAAGGTTAAACATGTGAACACAAAACAGACTTCTCTTTGCGCAGAAACATCCACGTATTTCTGTTCCCCATGTGTAAGTATGTCTTCTTTCAGTTCTAGAAAAGTTCAGTCACAGAGGCTATATCTATACTGTGGTTCAGGAATGGTAAGAAATCTGAAGAAAGATTTCCCAGTCATTCTTAACTCTTACATACATTGTGTTAACTCTTGGGTTGACCCAGTAGATCCAATGTGGGGATCTCTGCACTTCTCTGAGGTGCATCCTGAGACAGTATGCGCTGAAGGAAAAAATTCCCCATCTTCCTCACACTGTGCCTATAAATCTCTGTGCCCTTGAAGAAAAACACCTGAAGCAAGCACATAAGTGTTCTTCCTGAACAGAACTCACATTGAGTGGTGAAAGGAAGGATGCAATCTATAGGCTGCCTTCATGGAATCAGTGGATACATGAAGTGAGACCCGATGTCCTTAGGAGCTGCATGATGTCTGCCATCTCAGGCAAGATGAGTAATAAACATAGTTCTGTGAACTGTTATTCCTTTTCTTCAGCTGGTTTTATGTTCTAACTGTAAATACTACCTTTTATCTGCCTTTCCTGCATCTCTGGTTCTAAGGAGAAAGGGTTATTCCTTAGGATCTGATCAAGCAATTAGAAAGTCAGTAGATTTGACAGCACATGATTGTGACCTTGGCACACTGTTTGTGCTCACTAAATATATATATATAAAACCCCAAATAGAAATAGAGATATTTACATATGTTCTATCAAAAATTTAAAGAACGTGTTACTAATCACAAAATAAATATTTTTACAAACTAAGCTTTCACTAAATGCACCAAAATTCCAGAGGGAGTAATTTTTTGTATTATATGTACAAATAACCTATGGTACAAAGAGAGTGGTGTTGCCCTTTATCCTCCAAAACACCCCTATCCTGTCAGTGAACAAAAAAATCAAAACCACCAAAGATCTGAATAGCAGTAAAATTTTGAGAGAGATACTGAACTTAATTAACCAATAGTTAATGCATAGTAAATTTTTTAGTAACTCAAGGCATTTCCCTAGCTATTTTTTTCCTTACCTTTTTTCAGGACTTCACAGGGTAATTTTGTTACAGTTTCACGTAACCGAATTCCTCAAGCTGCTACTGAAGAGATTTGTTCTGCGAGGACTGCAGTAACTCCTAGCCTCCCTGCAGTCAGGTGCCTTAAACTCCTGAGAGCGATGGCCGTGATAGCAAGGGATACCTGCCATCTACACACCGTGGTGGTAGGCGGGCTGTAATCACAGGTGGTAGACATTATTCTTTCATTATTTAAAATTTTTAATACCATAAGGTAGACACACTTATAAATCAAATTTTCCACTAAGGAAAGTGAAGGTAGCCAATATTTACATCTATTAGGATCTATTTACAGTGTATAATTTACTCAGAAACAGGGCATTAGCTTTCTTCTTTCTTTAATAGCAACTGATTGCTGGATTATTAAATTCATATTAATCAATAGGAATTGATTTTATGCACTAAAAGTGTTGTTTGCACCAGAGTTTAACTGTACCTGTTGGAGTTGCAATCGTTTCATTCATGTTGCATCAAGGACTTCTGCTAAATGAGGGAAACTCCACATGTCCTGCATTGAGAAGACTTTGATGCTGCAGGAATATCTTGCCACTTCATCCTGTAGACCCATGAATGGAGGCCAAGAGAAAAAGGGTGTTTTCCACCTGAAAACATATGCTTTCCTTATCTTCACATATCAGGAAGGAAAACCTGATCAGTGGCAACGGCAGCGGCAATGGTTTCGGATCCAGGTTTGCACTCGGCAGCTTGCCAGAAGTAGTCTGGGTGTCTACAGGCATTTGTGAAGTGTTGGCAGCTTGGAGGTATCCTTCACATGTCAGGTGCTCCTCTGGTGGAGACCTGCTCTGTAACGTACAGGGACAACATAGCAGCTTGGCTAGTGGGGAAGAGAGCATTGAATGTCTAGTGCTGTCTCTTTGATAGCCCTCCAAAATGCAGGGAGCTGTGCAGCATACAGGGACAGCACAGTGGGACAGGTGAGTTGTCCTTCCCTTCCTGAGGGGCAGTGAAAGGGTGTGTTCATGCCTCTATGCCTTCTATGCATCAGGGCCACACAAGCACAGCAGGGAGGAGGACACCTTGTGACAATCACTCTGGTTCACCGTGATCATTTCCAGCTCCTTCAGGTACAGACTTTAATGTCAAACCAGCCACTGACTCATTTGAAGTATTTTTTCCAAACCCTTGCCATAAGACAGAAAATAAAGGATGGGTCTTTCTAAACTGAAGGTATCTAGCAGAACAGAGCTGTTTTCAGTGGTGTTATAGCACATTAAGTATATAGGAAGTTCCAGTCTCATCTGCCCTGGGTTCCCCTGCATAGTGGGTTGACATTGGCTGGACTCCAGGTGCTCACCAAGCTGGTCTATCACTCCCCTCCTCAGTAGGGCAGGGGGAAGAATATAAGATGGAAAAAAACTCATGGGTCAAGATAAAGACATTTTAATAAAGCAAAATCAAAAACCACGTGAGGAAGCAAAGGAAAACCAAAGATTTATGCTGTCTATGAGCAGGAAATATTTAGCCACTTCCCAGGATGTAGGCCTTCAGTACATGTAGCAGCTGCTCTGGAATAAAAATGTAATAACAAATGCAACACCCCCCCCCCCTTTCTTGCTGAGCAGATGTCATATGGTATGGAATATCCCTTTGGTCAGTTTGGGTCAGCTGTCCTGGCTATGTCCCTTCCCAAGATCTTGCCCATCCCCATCCTACTGGTGAGGGGGAATGTTGGAGAGACAGCCTGGATGCTGTGCCAGCACTGCTCAGCCGTAGCCAAAACACTGGTGCCTTACCAACACCTTTCTAGGGACCAATACAAAGCACAGCACTGTGAGGGAAAACTCCATCCCAGCCAAACCCAATATACCCTGTAAATTTTTGGGGGGAGTCTTGATTGACATCACAGGTTGAGCTCTGGATTATGTTGGTGCCCTGTTATGATTATCGGTATGCTTTGCTTTGGCTCCAGCCAGTCTGTATGCTTTAAGTTAGCTTTCTTCAGTAAGCAAGAAACAGAGGGGGGAAAAACAGATCCAGAGTGCACCTGGTCATGCAGAGTGTAACTTTGGGACAGGACTGTGGTAAGCAGATCCTGGTTCCACAACCAAGGTGCATCTGCGAGAGAGGTGATAGCAAGCTTTCACACAGCTGCAAGAGACCTTCGGGTTTCTGTGTGGAATTTATCAGTGCTCCTCCACTGACAGACCTTCAGATAGATTTTAGGTACGCCGGACACTAGCTTTAAATATATATGTATATACACATAATCCTCTTCATCCTGTTTTAAAAAACGAATTTATAAAACCAGGCCTTTTTCAGCATTCATTTTAGATGTAATTTATTTTATTTTAAACCTGAAGCTTGATCTAAATTACTGAAAACACAGCTGTTTTTGTCTGGTGTTTGGTTCGAACACTGATTTTTGTTCTCTTTGTTCACTTTTCTGTTTATAAAAATTGACCAGCATTTCAAATGAATGAGCAACTGCAAAACTGTGGCCAAGAATATTATACCATGCACAGCAGTTGGATAAAATACCTGCCCATCCCACTTCATTCTTAAAAGATATGCAGAATGATATGGTTTTATTTAGGTAATACTTCTATCACAGTGAAAATGGACTTTTAAATTTCACTATTAAGTACTCAATGTTAAGGCAAACAGAAGACTGCAAGGAGGAGCACAGCTCTAATTTAGACATGCTTTATTGCAATTGTTTTCATCACACAAACTAGTTGCCGATACTGAGTGACAGATGTGAGACCTTGGGATTACAGAAACATCAAAATATGTCACATCCTACTAGCTCTTGGAAAATTTAAAACCCACCACATTGACATTATTAAGTATTATAGGGGGTTCTGTGGTCGGAAAGGAATCAACAGAAAAAAATTCCTGTAGAAGCTGAACTGCAATTCAAACATAGCTAATGCTAATCCTCATGTAGTTAGAAAACTGGTTCGCTCTGTTACAAGGAGAAACTACATATTCTGGTTTGAATTGCTTGAAGGACACCCCCAACAAAAGAGCAGAGAACAGGATAACACCATTGGCCTAAGGATAAGGAGAGGTGATGTTCAAGCACTGACAGAAGGCTATGGGTACTTCACCACAGAGGCAAAGATAGCCAAGATGACTGCTGGTGAACCAGCTCAGATCTAGAAGCAGTATATCTAAGTTTGAGGGGCACCAGGACTGAGCTAATAATCACTGGTGATTTATGAACTCCTTGACAGGGCTTATCAGCTTGTCACAGGGCTGCAATAACTCAGTGGTCCAGAATGGCACTGTGCAGAGACTGCATGGCTTTGTGCTGCGTGAACTGATGGAGGGTCCTCACTGTGCTGGAAATCTCTCTCAAAATGCCACTGTAAAGTGGCAGAATATTGCCAGCCTCTCTAATTTACCTCCATGTGTTCAAGACATAATCCCCAGTAAATTTAAAATGCCTGAAGACTTTAATCTATATTATGACACATTTTCCCTGGGATGTCTCTGAAGGAGCTGAACTGCAAGTGATGGAATTACTGAAGTGTCCACAGCACACTACAGGAGGGTTGTCAGCCTGAATCTTTGGTCTGGAGTAGGGGGAGCTTCAGGACTCCATTTCAAGAAAGTTGATGGCTGAATGCCATCTGAGTGAACCACTGAGGGGGTTGCACAGGGATCAGAGAGTCACTTAAATTCCAAGAATTATGATACCTTGTGTTCATCTAGCTATGAGGCATGTTTAGGTTGCATCATACTAACATTTTGGTTTATAGTCCCTCAGTTTCCTCATGCTACTCTGCTTTGTTTTGTTATACAGTATGGTTTGGTGCCTGCAAACTGGATGCTCACGAACTGGATTTCAAAGGAAACTTAATGAGGTTCTCCACTTCAGAGGTGCACCAAGTGTAGTATGTTCTCTAATGAAGTCATAAGTGTTTGGACATACAGTAGGTGACTTTGAACCATATGGGCAAGGAGGACATTCAGACCAGGAAATCATACTAAACCTGGTCTGAAGTGAAAACTTTCAATCACATAGCAAGTGTAGGGCTTCAGCATTGGCTGCTTTGATCTACCGATTTACTCTTACCATACTGAATTATTTGCTAATATAGACACAGACTTAATCCTCCTTTTCTAATCACATACTAAGTTCACCACACACTGAAATACAGATGAAAGCATTTCCTTACGTAATGTTAATAAACCTGCTTCCACTATAATCAGTAAGAGTTCAGCCTTGTGTTGCAAGGTGCCGAGATTTTCCTGTAGCAAGCTCTTATTTTTCAAAAAAATTCTGAATCTGAAAAGTCTTAAAGTCCATGAGATTTCAAAAAGCCACCACCCAAAAAACAATGATGAAGTGGAGACCTATTTTTCCCCACCATTCAGAGAATGGATTATTTTGGGGAAAAAAAAAAAAAATTAACCCGTTTTTAATGAGTTCACTAATATTTGAAGCTATTTTTCAAATTTAAGCCCATGGAAAGGCTCTGTGATATGGATGACAAATCCAGCATTGTTTTGGAGAATTTCCATACAGGCTTTTAAAGTAACACCACATAATGCCTTTCACTGAACTAGGCAGAAAGAAAATGTGCTCACATTTCCCACTTGTTATTGTTTTTTGAAAATATGCTTATTATGTAATGAGCTGTGAAATAAAAAGGGGTTTAGGAAAACAAAAATCCCATCAGTACGTGGGAATATACAGTTACCCCTGGACAACAACTCACATTAAATATCCTCCTATCCACCTTTCTGGCAAAGCCTCGGCAATGGTTGAGAAAATGTCATTTTAGTGAGGTCTTGTTTTAAGTAAGTATTTAATACCTTTTTTGACTGATTCCATGAGAAGAGCCAATATCAGAGCACCTAGGACTCTGGTCCAAAGCTTCTAAACCAGAAGATATTTTGATCCTGGAAAAAACAGAAAATATATTTTAGAAGTCTTAGTCACCTCGCTGAATTCAACAGGGATGGTGAGATTTTAAGTGCTTACACATCCTTCAGCTAATGGAATCCATCCTGAAAATCATTTAATGATCAAATAAACATGTCAGCAGTGAAACAACATCACATATCTAAGAATTTAGCTCAAGCCAGGATCCCACTACACAGATGAATATCTCACCATCTTTACAAATGCTTACAGACTGTTTCTAACACAGAAAAAGACTCTACCTTTATTTTTTAGGTAGAATTTGCTCTTTGTCCACATAGAGGTTTGTATGTCAGTATAAACAGTCCAATACTACAGACTGCCCCTAAGTTTATGAGCTCTTTTTTCAGTCACAGTAGGGAAAAGCACAGCTAAAGTAGTTAATGTGCATTTTTGTTAAGCAACAAAACCAGAGCAATTTTTTGAATTAATTATTGCCTTAAATATTCTCCTGCATATATATAGAATTATATATGTGTATATACATGTATATAAAACAGTAGAACTCTGAAACTTTCATTTCCCTTAGTGCAGAGAAAAGCAGTCTTCCTGAAATGCTGATTGTTCTCAAATTTTTTTTTCTTTTTCAATCAAAACAATATTCGGAAAATGTTCAGTTGTACAAATTAACACCATCAAGATTTTTTTTTTTTAAACTGAAGGTCTAATTTTAATGGTAATATTTCACCTATAAAAAGTGAGGATAACAAGTTTGTATTCATACAAAGGTGTTAATTAATGAAAGACAAACCTTTGCCAATTATTGACACATTCCTCTGTAATCCTGTTATGTGGAACATTCTAATGAAGTCATAGTTTATTACTAATGATCTAGCTTTGTTTAAAAAAAAAAAAAGCTGCGAGGGGGAGGGGGGCTGAAATAATTTATTTGCTTTGGTGTATTTTTTATCACAGCAGGTAAGAATGCTGCATTTTGACTGCCACATTGTATGCAGGATGAGGGGGTATGACCTCAGTAGCGGCAATGGAGAACTGGCTCTTTCACACTTCAGCACACACTGCTGTGAACCAGCACTTTGGTCATATTATCCGCTGCACCACAAAGCTGTCCGCTAATTATCTCTGAATACGAATTTTATTGAACCTTAATTTTCAGTAATGGGGCCTGATAGTTTGTGAAGAAAGACAAAAGAAGGGTCTCTTTGTTTTTCCCTCACAATAACCTTCTAGTGCTGGAGCTATGGCAGAACTCATTAAACTTGAACAATGAGTTGAAATATGATCGTGTTATTTTTGTCCCTGCCCCCAAACTAGGCTAGTCCTGTCTGCCAGCCTGTCCATCTGTCTAACGATATGAGAAGAGACTGATTTTGTAGTGGACACTGTTACAACACATTCCCAAACTCCTACCGAATAACCGGAAACATGAATCTGAGAATAAATTTGATTCTTTTGTACATGTTTGGTAAGATCTCACGGCACGTTTAGTAGTGATCTGGGCACTGTGGAGTTGAGATCTGAAGATACTGATTAAAGTAGGTTAAATGAGAGCTGATTTGTGTCTGATGAGCACTGTGAGAATAGATTCACACTAGATAGAAATAGCCATTCTTTCAAACTCGTAGTTAAAAGAAACTAACACTAAAAAAAAAGGAGATATGTGCAGTTAATTTGCGAAAGGACTGTAGGTTTCTGATCAGTTGAAGGCTGGTAGATGTTTTTGTACTGACTTCAAGTCCATCCTTCTCAAGGCATCTTCCACTAAGCAATGAAGCTCTTAAAAGCTTATTACCTTATAATTTGGGTTTTTCACTCTAATTTTCCAGTCTCCACTGAACATAGGGCTGAGCAGTTGTGCTGTAGTGTGTATAGTAAAATACCTCAGGATATACATGGATGCAGTGAAAATCACTGGGTTACTCAAAACACACCAGTTATACTAAAACTGAGTTATTTGTTTCCGTGTGAAAAAAAAAAAAAAAAAAAAAAAGTTAGGTACCTTCTCCTTCCAGGATTGTCTTATTAACTCATTGCAATGGCAGTTTGTATTACCCATCAACACTTTTGTCCCTCCTAAACAGTGCTTATTTTCTATGAGAACCATTGATGTGGTTTTGGAAGGCATCTTCTTCTCAAGCCTTCAACTATCTCCTCTATCCAAAAACATTGTTTCAGATGTATTTCATACAGTTCTGTGGGTGAGACAATTTACACAAAACAAGGGATCAACACCTGGTATATCAAAGAAAAATCTTAATCTTGTCCACTTTAAGATACTCATGTGTACTTGCAAAGTCTCACAAAGCGTAGTTTTTAATTTACTCTTCATTTTTGTAGGAGAATATGCCACAACCAAACAGAATATTACAAGTTCTGTGATTCCTTTCCTTTATATTCAACCTTAATTTTTTTTCTGCTAGGTGGTATTTAATTATTCCTAAAGTCACCAATATAAAACCATCGTGTATGTACAAGCTAATTAAAAACTAAGTTTTAAAATAAATATAAAGACAGCCCCCATCCCCATCTCTGTGTCCTCACAGGGAATGAACACACACACATGCACACAAACTCGTATCTAGCTAGGATTGGGAGTCTGCTGAACGAATTATAGTTTTGGAGAGTGGGGAAACAGGAGATTATTTCAGAGGCATTATAAATACATATATATTTATATTTTTATATATCTATGCACAGACATCCATATACACATGCACACACACAGATACATACTTATGCGAAGCCCCCAAAGCACAAACTCATTTCATTTTGACTTAATCTATTCCATGAATTTTATTTTAACATTCCATATCAAAACAAATAATCTATTTGGTGAATATTTTTTTTGTCCTCAGCATTTAAAGGCTGAAGTGATGACTAGCTTTACATTAACTCCATTAATAAAAACTGAACATCTAGTTAACCTCCTGTGACTGTAAAGATTTTGATTTTTTAGTGTATGAAAAGATGTTCATACTACAAGTGTTGTGTATCAGCATAGTCTGCATTTGATTCTGAAATAAATAAAAATAAAATCTGAAAGCAAAAAATATTTATTAACAGGCAGTAATTGAATGCCCTTCAGTGATAGAGCTTTTGCAGACATTTTCAATCATAAAAAAAGTCTTATTTTTCTGTCATTCCCCCAATTGTCAGTCAGGAGTAATTACACTAAGGTCAGCAAAGAGGCCAGCATTAAAACTGGCATAAGATGAATACTGGGAACATAAAACTTTACAGTGTAGTATTCGGTTATGGTTTCAAGCTGCTTTTGAAGAATTTTGAAGATTTTTAATGATCTTGAATTTTATTTCACTAATCCAGAAATATTTGCTTGGTCTGTTCACTGAACATCAATTTGATTTGGGAAGTTGTATTTGCTTTATTAATGCTATCTTTCTTTAAATTTTTACACAGTAAGTGAACCATACAGGAAAATGTCAGTCTGGTATTTAAAAGAGAGTGATCTAAGAAATAAAAAATAGCCTTGATCTGTGATAAATGTGCCCTGAAGAAAGTCATCCAAACAACAAAAAGCAGATTCATCATGGATCCTTTAAAATATTTAAATAATGATTTATTTTTCAATTAAATAAAGCAGTGAGTGGAGAATGTGTGCGCGTCTATACATCTACTCTTAGGGATGGGCGTATGACCCTATTTGCTTGGTGATGTGATACCCAGCAGAAACAGTGCCCCTGACAGCTTCTACCAACAGTGTTTAACAGGCTCTGGTCTTCCAGTGGGAATCCCTGGTGCAACTGGGAGAGAGTGAGACAGCAAAGGAATGTACTGTATATTCAAATAGACCTATAGTGGATACTGTATGTTCCTTTCCAACAGCTGCTACATCGCTGTATTACAGTTCAAATTCCAAGTATTCAGGGATGTAAATATATTAAATAATGCATCTGTTTGTGCAAAGCATTCTTTATGAGGGGCATCCATGTGCTTTTAATCAGTTTCATGCTGAGTGAAAGAAAAACTATGCATTAAAAGAAGATTTAGTAAAAGTTATTTTTCCTCTATCTTCGGCATCCTAATTCAATGTTTCCCCTTGCTTTCAGTGATAATATAAGTAATCTTCTAGCAACATTCATGAGGAAAGTTTGATGTGGATTTACACTAGTGGAGCTACATTACAATGGGTAGATTTAAGGTATTATAAAAAGAGTTTTTGGATTTGTTACAGAGGTATGAAACCCCTAAGACACAGACAGATAGGACTTCCAACATATGGCAACCACTCTTATTATAAAACAAAACAGTGTTAAGTCAAAGTACCTGATTACAATTCGCTAGTGCTATGTAGCTCTGATAGCAGGCTTATATTTAATGCCACAGAAACAATATAATTTATTTTTCTGTCTTTCCTTATCCCTTTGTTATTGGGTTTGTAGGCTTTGAAACCTTAAGCAAAAGAACATAATATAAATTATAGAAAACATCAAAGTATAGCAAAATCAAATGACATTCCATATGATCCTTGCAGAAATATCTAACACGGTTCTTACGTGCAATTTGGTCAAACTGCTATCACTGCAGAGCTTCAGTGGTAATAATTAGTAATCTTTTGGGAGCCACGGTAACACACTTATAACGTAAAAAATATTTAATTGAATGCATTAGTTAATTTGGCAATGTAAAAATTCATTTGATAATGATTTAAGCTGACTGAGATTGTAACCTATTATCAAAAGTATCACTAGGAAAAAAGCATAACTATATAATTTTAGTACATGCTGCTTGTTCAGTTAAGTCTGTTTATAGTTTTTTCTTAAATTACCTTCTTCAACATTTAGGTTTTGGAAGCAGAGGATCTAACACCACACCTACTTGCATCTACACATGCACTATTAAATATATTTCTTTGGTGAAATTCATATCATCTAAAACATGTAAATTAAGAAAAATGTTACTGTGATGTACATGTCAAAAGAAAAATCACTAAGCCTGCTAGCCTAATAAACAAAATTCCGTTTGGGAAATGAAATGACTGACAAGCAGTTCCTAACAAATAAATGCATGCTAGATTCAAATGAATACTGGGGTATCAAATAACTAGATAATTTATCACCAGTCAAATTTAAAACCACGTTTTCTTGTCTTGGTCTATGGTTCCCATGCACTGCTATCTTATTAACAAGACTTTAATTCTCGTACTGACACACAAAAGTGTTGTACTCTAATGAACTGTCTGCTCTTTGCAGAAATCTGGTGGTAATGTAGGATGCTAGTTACAATAATGATAATCTTTAGTATTTTTAGCCTGTCAGAACCTGTACAGCCAACAACAACCAGTCTTTTACTAAAACTCTACCTCATCAAACTAACTTAATTAGCAATTCAACTCCTTATTTTTGTTTTGGATTCCCCTCTGGCTACTAATTAAAGCTTAATCGAAACTGCTGAACTGAGGTTGTAAAGAATTCATTAATATTAAAATTAGCCCCAACAATTTTTTGGGGCTGGTGCAATTTGTATTTGTTACTGTCAGGGTTTGAAATTCAGTTGAATTGTTAAGAAAGCTGTACCAGAAATTTGCTGTATATTCATATTATAAGCAGAACAAATATGATGAATACCAATAGTTGAACAAGTAATTTATGTTTTGACCACGCACAGTTCACATTACTTGTGTCACTCTTTAATACCAACAGACAAAATATATTTTCAGATAATTTTTCCAAAGTCATCCACATTTCTTTATCCTCCTAAGTGCTTTCATATTTTGGATAAAAGGGAATAAAAAGCTCTGAAAAAAAAAAAAAAGCAAAGATTGATTTTATGTATTATCTTGACAAGATTAATATGTTTGAAAAATGAACAGATTTACCACTTCACTTTGATTTTTCCACTTTTCTTAACATCAAAGATTACTCCAGCTGCAATAATGGTCATTCTGAAAACTAAGATCAACCAAACTATGAGCTTCTGTAAAGGACATCTTTTTTCTGGTAATATATCTCTCATCATTTTTTTTTTTTTAAATAAGAGAGTAATACATTATTTTCTAAATTAAAATGAACATCTCAGTGCTCTATAAATTATTTAAATATATTCTTTCCTAAACTCAGTTTATTCTTTGTAATAAGTTTAAATGTATTTTTAATTAAATTGCTTAGCTTACAACAAGAAATCAACTTATGTTTGAGTATTACTAAATACTCTCAACAATATGAGTGAAACACACTTGTGTTTGTTTATTGTAAATTTCATGAAAAATGTAAATAAGAAAGGCAGTCTTTTTATAGCAGATAAAACCAATTTTCATAATTCAAGTTCACTTTTCATTTTAACTTTTATGCTTTAATATTTTTATTGGAACATGTATATTTATTTTACCCTACAGGAAATTTTTTCAAGAATGTTTATAGGAAACAAACTTGTTAAGAATAAAATATACAGCAACTAATACTGTTTAACATATTTTATTAAATATAAACATTAAGATTATTTATATAATGCAAAACTTTATAAAAATATACATGAAAAATTACATATGCATCTAGGTTTCATTTAAATAACATTTATGACAAAACAATCATGCACATACTTAAAAATCAACATATGTCCATTTTTTACTCACTGACTAAATCAACAATGGCATACAAGGCACACAATTTAAAATCTTGGTGACAATTTCCGTGAAGTTATTCAAATACAATTTGACTTCTGACAAGAGGATGTAATTTATAAAACAGAACATGCCTATCAGTGGAACCTAAATTTGCATAATGAGGATACTTTCATTTCTGCAAGCACAGTTTTTGACATCCCAACTTGGAGCGCTGGAAGAATCTGGTGAAAAATGTCAATATAAATAAGTAGAAAAATGATGAATAAAATACCCGTAACATTTATCTGATTTGAGTAAACAAAATAAATTTTGCTTGCAAAAAGTAACGATTTTGAAAACTATAATAATGTGTTTTCCTAAATGTATAGAAGTCTAACACTGCCTTTAGCTGCAATCAGTCTTGTAAACTAAAGGAGGTGTTCTGAGTTTATCATTAGATGATAAAAACACTGTTGTGACATTAATGTTATGCATTTTTTAATCAGTGTTTTAATTTAATTCTCTGTTGCGTTTCCTATAAATATACTGCAGTAGTAACAGCAGAGTGAGAATTTTTAAAAAAGCTTTTACCCTTTCCTTTACTAGTTAAACTTGAAATTCGTTGCTAACTTGGTCAGCTGGATGAGAACATCCATCATTCTTGAACTAGAGATAAAATAGTTGTTTGCCCTCACCAAATTTTTCTGAATTGTCATTTCAGGTAAACATATGTTCAGAGTTTAAATACAACAAATGCTTGAATAAATTTGCTTTAATTCAGCATCTCTTACTTACCCCACCAAAAGGCATAGTATCATCTGACAATCAAAACCAAGTTACCTGTATGCTTCAAAATCAGAACCTGGGCAGATTTCAGGTTTGCTAAAGGCAACCTGGACTGTCAAGAGGAAGCACTAGAATAACATCTTTAACTAAAAGAAAAAAAGAAAAAGAAAAAAAGATAATGTTTTCAAATTTATAAAAATGATACTGGAAATTATGGCTTTCCTTCATACAAGTTATTAATAGTACATTCTAGAGTTAGAACTAAAGGAAACTTAGTTTACTTTTCATTAATCTTGATGCTTGTTTATATTTTCTTAATTTCCTTAACTTTGAAATTATACTTGGTTTAATCTTGTTTATGGTGAGCTTCACTTTATCATCTCTCTGATACTACTACTGAAGAGTAAATATTACATGGGGAATTACTTCAGAAACAGCTGTTTCAGTTACAATAACATAACATGTATAAAAGAAATGGAGTCAAAGATACTGAGACAGAGAAACATTTTTGCTGGCCTTCATTGTTATAAAATCTAAGAACACAAGATAAGAACAGAAGAATAGGGGAAAAAATTAAAATGCAAAACAAAGCAAGGAGGTAAATCTCAGTGAAGAGTATCCCTTTAATTCTAAATCAGACTTGTTTATATTCAAATTAAAGAACTAGATCATGGCTTTGGAAACAAATGTTTGTCATATGCCTTATTCAGGATGGTACTTGTCAGATACATACACCATTTATTAAAGTGAAAGAAGAGCATGACACCCTTATTTAACTAACATATAAATACCTTTATCAGGTGATCGATAAATAGGGCTCTAAACCCAGCCCTTTTACAATTAAACCTGCTCTAAATAGTATTTCTTCTTGCAATAGGTATTGAAAATGCTCTCTGATACAGTTCCAAGCAGAACTTGGAGGCGACTGTGACTGCCAACAACAAAAATCTTGATGTACAGATAATACGAGTAAAGATGATTCAATTACCGTTGAATACTGTGAAACTAAAATAATAAATAAAATCATGGAACAAGATCACTGGCAGCATATTCAAGCAAATAATAATTACTTCTTAGCTGTTCTTATTATCATTTTGAGATAAGTGGGTATTTTATAAACATTTTCAGCTAGGAAACTTCACCTCTTCTTAAAAATTCCCTTTTATTATCAGTGTAGATTCATAAGAAAGAAATAAGAAGTGCTGTTCAAAGAGCTGAAAGGGGGAAAAAAAAGGGTTGTTTTAACATTTCTTTTGCCTCTTTAATTTCTTTCAATGCTCTGTACATCGTGAATATGTCGACTGAACACACATCTCATTTTCAGTTGTTAACATTTCAGGTATGATAGGAACATACACAGTGACTCAAGGCATGAGAGCGTTTGTAAGGCTGGGATGGGAGCTTGCTGCAAAATGCTGTGATGCCAGTGCATCCACGGTAAATGGGATTGGCTACAGCTAAGCTGTTAAATCCTCTCCTTCTCTGGGTCCCTGTATGTTTATCCTGTGTTTTATCCTACAAACTCCTTCTGTATTGTATATATTTAGAAATTACTCCTGCTATGAAATACTGGGGTTTTTTTGTAATGAATATATTACTCAGATATGAACTTTTTTGATTCTGAATTTTCCTAATATGGAACAATCACAAAAAGAGCTCTGTAGCAGCAGGACATCTGCAAAAACAAAATCCCAGGAACCCTCTCTTTCCTCAATTTTTAAAAAAGATCACCCCTCTCCAGCTTACTCCACACTCAGAAGTGGAATCAGACATAACTGCATATTGCTTTTGGTCTAATTTCTGCAACAGAAAAAAAATCCCAATATGCTGTCATATGCCTTGGATATATTCACATTTGGGAAGTCTGGGAAAGACCTACAGATTTTTCACTGCAAAAGAGGCTCACAAACATTTTGAAATACACTCTTGTTACATGTCACTGCTAAATTCAGCAGAATAGGGGACAGCCATATTCCAGTACATAAACCTTCTGCAAAACTGAGAGAGAACAGAAATATGGTGCTGGGAGAGGAGGGAAATCTGTGCCCTCTCTAATTCCTTACAGACTCTGCTTGTTCTCTTAGAAAACCCACAGATACCAAACTGAGGCAAAAATTGGTGGCTTTTTAAAACTGGACAGCTAAGGCAGCAAATGTACCTCAGCATTCTTGGGAAATATTCAGATACTGCTGTTCCAGAAGAGTGGGAGTGGAACTCTTTAAGCAATAGTTAATAGGAACATGAAGGCACATTTGATGTGTTTGCTGCCAAAGGGTGGGAGTGAATGAGTGACAGCAAAAATAACTAGATGTTGGGATTCGTTTACCCATATAATTATTACTTTTTTTAATATAGTTGAGCACTAAGATTTTCAGTCCCATATTGAGGATTTTTACTGCTCTGGGTTATTGTTGTTGCTATTGTTTAAACATTCACTGAAATAACAAGGCAAACATTTCTGTTTCAAATTGTGGCATTTGTTATGTACACAGACCTTTTAATAAATGCTCAAATGCATCTCTCCCTAATACTAATAAATAGTTCTGCTTCAAGCATTCATTGTCCTACGAGCTGAAGGGTTAGCAATGGGCAAGTCCATGATGCTCTGAGTGGACTAAATCACATTTTAAGACTAATTCCTGGTCTGAATAGTTTTAAAGTTTTCTGTACTTGTGCCTTGAAATAAACAGCACTCCCCTCCCCTCTGCACCCAGGCCGAAGTGCTTACGTGTCACTTCTGTTTATCAAGACGATCAAGTGTTGTGTTTGACACTCCAGAGTATTTTCAAAAATACAGGAATGGAGTAATCTATAACGCTATCCTTATTGGTGGCAGTAATTTTGTTCACACACTACAAACACATTATGGTATTATAAAAAGATAGTGCCCTTGATTTAAATCCTAGATTACTAGACCATGTTTGGCTGCCTTGAAGAGCAGTGCTGGGTGGTGGAAAGGAAAGCAACGTGCAATCAGGAGAAAGAGATGAACAAACCACAGCGATATGTCCTTTATGTTCCCTCCCTAGCCCAATCTTTCACAATCCAGTCCACATGAGTTGCATGATACCGCTCGTGAGTGCCTGACTGGGGGGCAATTGGTGTCCTCCTCCACAGGTCCTTGGGACAACCTGGCTATGGGTGCCTCACTGTGCTCTTGTAAACAATCACCTACGCCCCTGCTTGCACATTTCAAGGATATTGTGGCACAACCTCCACTCACACAAGTTTCATTTTTAAAAGTGGAAGTCAAATGCACACATTTTGGAGGTAAATTATGCAGAAAAATATATTTCTGCTGAGGCAGATGATTTTTAAGTAGGTCTCATAATTACTTTGGTGGAGAATGTGCTTTTTCTCTTTGGTCTATTCACTTGCAGTTCATACGAGGAAGGATTATATTACTATCATTACACAAACACTTAAATGGGTCCATTGATTTGTTTAGAAATGAGATATCAATGACAGTTAATTATTCAATAACTGATCATTAATTTTGGGCAAATGATCAGAGACCCTTAGGTCCTTCTAATTTTGCTTGGCTCAAAGGAGTAAATGAAATCTATTTGTTAAAAATATATGGCAGACTACTAAGTATTCATTTTCATTCTGCTACAGTACAGTAGTGTTTTAAACAGATTCATGAAATGTTTTAATACTACTCAAGCAAAGCTATCAATAGAAGAAAAGTTAAACACACAGTCAAGGGGATTATTATCTAGCTGTCTATATCTTTCATCTAACCTGACACCTTGCCATGTGTTTTTTCATGGAAAACAATTTTTTACTTACTTAAACAGCCCGCTTTTAATTAATCCTTCTCTCTTTTCCTTGCATTTTAAGCTATCTTAAGGAGATCAAGGACTGTTCATACCTACTGGGCTACAGCAGTACAGGATGATGTTCAAAAAGCATTGCTTATATAATGAAGGTATCATCAGTCCTTACATTTTTAATTAAAGTTCATTCAAAGTGTGCTTTCCAATACCTGTGTCATTACCCTATCGCCACATCTTGGAGATTCGCTAACGATTAATAAGCAACACAACATTTTCTCTCACTCCATCTGCATGGGATTGAGCTCTAAAATTTCCAAAGAATAAATTAAAGTAGAATTAAGGTTACAAAATAGAGTGAATGTCAAGCTGAAAGTCTTTTCATTAACTCAGTGCTCACTTCTGCCAAGGTCTGCAGCACATATTTGATTCTGTAACATCAGTGTGCTGAGATCATTCCAATATCATAATAGAGAACATTTAAAATGAGCAATTGAAAACTTGAAGCCTTAGCCCTGGATTTATTTGCTTTTCTTGGCTAGATGGACAAAAACTAGCCTGGGTGGAGATATGGTTTCTGTTCACTTCAGTGGAGTTAATGCCATGTTTGGCGAGTGCAAGGAGAAATCCTAGGGATGGCAGAGTGTAGCAAAAAGCTGCACAGTGTCACTTCTGCACGGGCCACAGCCTTATTCCGAATTCATTTTAGTAATTAAGGTCCCCTTGAAACATAATACATCAAGTCAGTTTTCAAGAAATAGCGTAACAGATGATAAACTTGTCTATCCTGAGCAATATGTATTTTGAGAAATGTTGTACAGAACTTATTAGGATAACAGAAGGGCTGTGGTAATTTCCACGTGTAAAAGCAGAGCAGGAGCAAGACCTGGGAGACGTACCCCTGTCCATCCTTTATGGTGCAAAACAGACTGGAAGATACAGTCTCATTAAAGGGGAGCCACTGTTCTGGTAAAAAAAAAACCCCACCCTAGTTCAAAATTGCAGTTGTGTCACTTCAGCGTGAGTGTTACTTATGTGATCACCAGAGGTCAGTGTCACCACAGGCTGCAGCACAGAGAGGGCGATACTGTTTATAAAAGATGAAAACGAGCTGGCCTGATCCCTCCAGAGTTTGTCTGTGCTCCAACACCAAGTATAACAAATTCAGAAGCCTCCCTCTTTTTTGTGAGATGGGGGGTGGATGATTTGGGGGAGCACTGAGGAAAGAAAAGGAAAAGGAAAAAAAGAATCTGAGAGCTGGAAGGAAATGGGAGCAGGAATAAAAGTACAACTTGACCAGCTGCTTTGTATCCATAAAAGGTATTGCATTCAGATTCTTGAGCAGACTAGTCCCACCTGTGTTAAAGCATGTACCTATCAATATAAATTATTGCCAGTTCCAAATGCGAAGAAATTATGAGACTAGCTCACAATGTTTAAATAATTAAAAAATACTGGTTTTGCCTTTGTCCACAGGGTTGTTTTTTCTTTTCTTTATTCTCAAGCTTTTCTCTACTAACATAACACCTGAGAATGTGTGTGTGGGTGAGTGTGTATGCATGTAATTTTAATGACATGTGAAATCTTCAGGTTGTGTAGTTTGCCTCTAGCGGCTGCAATTTAAGAAAAATACAAGATGCAGAATAAACTCCGGGAGCTGAGAAGGCTGCTTCCCCAGTTGCTCACTTTCCTTTAACAAATGCTCTTAAAGCTTTTGGCCTTTGTGCGCGGGTCAGAGGTGACGAATAAGTGTGTGGGCTGCTGTTGCTCCCTCACCTTGGTATGTCACAAGCCCCCACAACTCACTGAGTGTATCAACAGTTCACTTCTTCGTCCTTGTGTACCACCTGTTCTGTGGATGTATTGGGTTGTGAGTGTTCATGCAGAAAAGAGAAAAAGCTATGGCAGGGAGCAATTGTTCAAGAGCAGAAAGGAAAAAAAAAAGGCTCACACTTTAGCCTTCTTAGGCCACCCTGAGGTGTGCGGACAGGTTTAACAACAAGTGCTTCCTGCTGCTTTGTCCATACTGGCATTTTTTGAAGTTAGTCTCCTACCGGTGCTCAAGCAGGTAGCAGCAATAATACAAATACTGGTACAGAAAAATTCCAGGGTCTGATGCCCTGTATTCTAGAGTTGTTGCTGCTGAACATTACTAAAGAAAAAAGTTTATCGTTATGAAAACATTCAGAAAAAATATTCCTTTTGTAGATTTTTTTGTTTGACAATGGCAGAATATTTCATTAGGAAATGAGCTGTGGGTTGTCACCAATGAGTCTTTTCCTGCTGGAGCATATTGTCTGTTTGACCTTTGCAGTCCACCAATGCTCTTTCATTTGCAACACTTGGGTCTAAACATCAATAAAACCATGCAGCTCAGAAACTGTTGTAACTCTCATGAAAGAAACAAGCTTTTTTCCAAGATCCCTCTCTACAATGCTGCATCTTAAAAGGAATACCTTCTTTTTCAGAATGTATTAATGGCCAGATTTGGAAAAGAGCCAATTTTAAAATATCAGGTCTGGAGAATCATTTCTTGGGTAACCTGAGACATTTTTAACATTCAAAGAACACAGACCGTCTCTCATATGGAAGGCATATACCTGATACCAGACAGAACTTACGTATTTATCCAACCATATAGGCTGCTCTCAGTTCACTCCAGGGTAAAGTCCTCTTCAGTACTGCTCCAGAAAAATGATACTGCTTATCAAAAGGAATTATCTAGATAATGTCATGACAGATACAAGATAAACTTGCTTTCCCTGCACAAGTCTTAGGGCTAAGCAAATACAAATTGAGCCTCTTTCCCAAGGCAAAATGCAAGTTGATTTTTGCATAACCCAGCAAAAGAAAAGTAGGACAGTTCTCCATGCTGAGCTTGAATGTAGCATAAGGTAAAAGCCCAAAAGCAGGCAGTCTTTAATGAACACTCCACATTACTAAAGTCTATAAATATCGGACAGTTTAGTATATTTGTTCCAATACACTTCCCTGTGATGGGAAATAGGGATTTGAACAGCATTTACTTGATCTCAGCATAGTGCTTTGACCAGCTGTGTGATCTCTCTCAGCAACTTAAGTCATCCACCATGAGGATGCTCTCATAGGTTGTACTGAAAAGGGCTGAACAAGCACACACTCCTATTTACAGTCTACTTTTTGAAATTCATCATCAAGCTAAACAATCCATGGCAGCAGATCATAACAGGTACACATTGCTGCACTGACTTAATGTCATAAGGTTTAAATAACAACTGAAAAAAAAAAAAAATCTAAGGCAAGAATTGGGTAAATTTGCATATTTTCAACAGATTGTTTTTCTCTGAACACTTCAGACATACTCCACCACCGATTTGCTTGTAGGAATCATTGCCTTTACTTCCCTCCCCAAAATATACCTCCCTTTCCAAAATGTAAACACATCTCAGATCTCATTCCTTGAGTCTAGAAAAAATTAAGACAGAGCTAGGAAGAAACATTTCCCTTAAAATTTTAACATAGGAAAAGTATGTTGACACCTAAAATAAATGTTTCTTCTATAATTCTCAGAGCTTTGTATAGTTTAGGCTGGTCTTAGAGTATTATCTCAGAAACACTCTCCAGTCATATTTAATGGTAGTTAGGGTACAACACACTAATTGTAAAGTAATAATAATAATAATAATAATAATAGCCCATGTCAGTATGGAAGCTGGTAGGGATGAGCACATTTAATAAGTCTGATGAAAAGCATGAAATTTAATTAATGCTCTTTGGCAAATTTCCGAGTTCCGTCAAGACACGGCAGCAGCCCACTTCTGGGTTAACCCTGAGAGGACTGCTGAGTTTCCAGCAACAGGCAGCTGAAAAACTTTCCATGCCACTTAAGCTGCTTACCACTCATCCCCTTTCTGACCTGTCTGTATCTCATAAGGGGAGCAGAAACACCAAGACACTGACGGTAGCAGGTGCAATTAAAAATCTCCCCAGAGGATGAGCACGTTTAAAAAAAGAGACAGTGTTACAACAGTTTGTTCTTCTGTGTTGCTAGGACAGGGTAACAACACACTGCACCCTGTAATGAGCTATGAATGCCACAGCAGGCTTTCAGCTCAGCAAGAAAAAGGCACCAGTGAAGGCTGTAGCTACTCAAGAACATCCCTTATCCACCAGTGTTTATGGGTGCCTGAACTTGTATGGGATGTATGAACTGCGGAGGAATGCAGGAGGGATATTCATACTGCTTAGCTGCAGGGACTTAATACACATTTCAAACTCCAGACTTCTGTCAGTTTCCATGTTTCAGTGAAGAGAAATAGGTTCTGCAAGAAACTGATCTTAGGTGCCCTGAATCACTCTCTGTAGGGGTCTACTTCTGTCTCTGGCTAAATAAAAAGGAGGGCATGCCCCCAGCTCAGATACATAATTACTCTAGTCTTCTCAAGTTAGACATCTAAGTGAGGTGCCTCAAGCTGTCAGCCCATCATGGATGTCCCCTCCTGCTGGATGCTCACACTGATGCCAGCAAGGGTGGCCTGCCTATGTTGTAGAATAGGAGATAGACCAGAAGAAGAGATAGACCAGAAGAAGAGGTGACTTGAAACAATCCAAGGGTTTGGGGGGTTTTAGATGACATTCAGTTGAGTAGGACATTTGGAGGACTTTAAAGCGCCAGCTGGTTTATGAAGAAACTGCTGGGTGGAAATAGGCAATTAAAACAGAAAAAAAAAGAGTTTTTCAGAAGGAAATAGCTTGGCAAGACTTTGGCACTGTGTCCAGGATTTAAACACGGAGGTTGGGTTTTAGTTTTTGCCTTGCTGTTAGTGATGCACATCCACAGAGTGCGGAAGAAGGATGAAGCAAAAGAGTGGAGACTTCTGTGTTCCTGAAACATGCCCAGATTCACACGGCTCCGCTAGCTCCTGCTCTGAGACCCTATTATTTCCCCCCATCTAAACTGCAGAGCTGTGCAGTATATCCTGAACTTCTGTTGCCTCACATCGTGGTCTTCCCCTACTGGGACAGAGGCTGTGGTCCCAGGCCTTACCCTCACAGACAGGCAGGTGTTCACAGGGGAAGGACAGAGAAAAGGAAGGTGTTCACAGGGCAACAAAGCAACAGGTTAGCAGAGAACGGAGATGCTTTCTGCTGGAACCTATAGAAAGTCGGGAAACCTCTGGAGAAATTGGAAGGCAGCAATGCTCTGCAAGTAATATTTAAAGGTGTTTAAACAGTTTTCCCAAGGTAAAAAAAGAAAAAGAAAAATAAATTTTCCTGGTTCCTGCAAGGCTGGAATTTCTCTGCCTACACATTTTGATATAACCACCTGACAATTAACTGTGACTAAATCTCCATGCCGGTTTAGTCTGCTCTGTAACTCCATGCTTATTTCTGCTGCCTGGTACGTATACTCAAAATCTCAAGGTCTCCCCATCCATAAATCTGATGTGTTAGTTCTGGGCATGCAACTGATAGCCCTCCAGTCTGGTGCCATAGCATTGCCTGTAATGCTGTGCAGAGAGGAGTCTTACCTTTGTTCATGCAAAGCTCTGTCTTTGCAGCTCTCACAAATAGGCAGATAAACGACTTGCAGGTCGTACTTTCCTTCTCTAAGTCCTGGGACTGTCACAGGCATTTAGGGACTTGCAAATAGCACACTTTCATACCATTTGAAACCGTGTTCTGCTACATATTTCAGATTCTAAATTACTAAGAGCTTGGTTTTTAGTTAGAGCAAGATACTGTAAAATATGTGGTGTACATTCATGTATATGTGGGTTCCTTTACTTTTAAAAGATCACCAGGGAGTCTTGCTGGCAATTTTCTACAGAGATGGAAGTGGAAATGGATGTGGATTGGTAATACCAGAATATCACCTACCATCTGGATAGGCTTAACATGGGACAAACTGTGAGGTTTGGACACAGATTTCTGGTGCTTGAGGAGATTGCTTGAAAGCCTGTCTATGTTGGTCTGGCCTGACCCTCACCCTGTGGAGCCTTAGCCTGTTTCTTTTTACAGGATGAACACAGAACAACTATTGAGAGATGTAGCAGCCTCAAATTTAGAACAATGAACTAGAAATGAGAGTGGGATTAGAGCTGTTCTACTCACTATTTTTAACTTCAGCTCTTGAAATTAAATTACAGAGCTGTAGATTCATAGATTATGAAACCAAAGAGGACAACTGGGTTGATGCATTTTTTTACATCCCATTTAATAAAGAGCAAAAGGCTGTTATACACCTTGGTTCAGCTCCAAATCTCAGCTCCTCTTGGAGTTACATAATTTACTAAAAATATATTCACTTGTTTTAATACTTTTTTTTTTTTTTGTAATGGGGAATCTATCAAATGAGTTAATACTTTGTTAGGAATTTAATTGCTGTCACTGATAGAAAGCAAACCTAGTTTCCGCTCTGAATTTGTCCTGACTTTCCAGCCACTGGAGTGTGTCACAGTCTGTGCACCAGAATGAAGGTACAATGTCTTTCTCTTCCATGTTACTTCTCCTAGACCAAGTCACCTGTTACTTCAGTTTCTGACTACAGTAGGGTTATAGTTATGATGGCCCAAGGGTATAAACAAAGCAGACTTTGTAAGGACCGGTAGTATTTTTTTACAAGGCAGATTGATACAGTTGGGGAAAAAAGAGGAGAATTAGGGCTGTGTACCTAAGAGCTCATCTGTTTTTTCCAATTATATCAGTCAACATAAAAAAGAATACTTCTCCCTGCAACCATTGCCTGGCTTATGAACTATAAGGCATAATTTGTTGGGGCTGGTTATTGCAAGGGTGAGTTATAAAGCTTTGCAGTTGTTCTGATGGCTTTTCTCTGGACTGGGAAGATCAGAACTGGTGACAGAGGTTCTGTGATGTACAATGTTAATGTACAGCTAGGGGCTAGTAAGTTTTATGTTCCGTCTTTTCCCCTCCTTCTCTCCCCATTGCCCTCCTGCTATGGCTATGCTGCAACCCTGTGTTGCTTGCTTATAACGGAGTTATCAGTAGATCAATTAAGCTGGCATCCTGTCAGCAGTCTACGTTTCTTTTTTATTTATCACTGCTCCAGTTTTCTGACCACCCTCTAATTTTGTCAGTGATCACTTTGTCTCTGAATCATGCAGATGCAGTTCTGCAAGGGTCTCAAAAGGTCATCTAGACCACATCCCTAGTAGGAATCAGATGCAAGTAAACTTACACAGCCCCTACATATTACTTAATCAGTTCTTAAAAGCTTTCACTGAGAAACTGCAGCTTTCCTAGGTATTCACTTTTTATAGCTAACTGTACTATATTTCAGAAAGTTCTTCCAAACACTTACTCTATGTCTTTGCACTGATACAAATATTTCACAGCATGGCATTAAAAACTGATCCCTGAGGACCTGACTAGGAAAACATAATTTCTGCGAGAATTCCCTGTTTGCAATTAAAAGAAAAAAAGGTACTTTTTAAGCTATTCAACATACGCCATGTTGAGTTCATTATCATTTTGCCTTTTTAATCAAAATTTTGGGAGGTACGAAGTCAAATGCCTTACAGTACTTCTGTGAACAATTATTACCTTTATCAACCAAACACATGCAATATTTGAAAGCTAATGAGTATCCAAGATAGTTTCTTAATCATCCCTTCCTACTAGAAATACCCAAACCTAATCTCTCCCCTGCCAAGCCCTTCCTCTAGCTCATTTGAAATACCTCTTTTTTAAAAAAAAACTGAGAAGGAATGGATTTTGTTTTGGGAAAGGAGGAGAAGCAAAGTTGTTTCCTGCTTTCTCCTTACCTCTTTCCATAGCCTACAAGGAAACAAGCTGGCTAAATGATACATACACATAATTAAAGTGAAGCCATTTTGGAAATAATTCCAACTTATGCTGAAAAAGTGATGTATTAGCTTGCAAATGATGTGTTTCAAAATTAGAGGTGTGCATAGGTTAAGTTTAAGTTGATTGTTAAAACATAAAAAATGTCAATTAAAAAAACCAACAACCCTACTAACTACTGTCATTTTCAGAACAAGTGAATGAGAACATCAAGTAATGAATTGAAATTGTTTCTCAGTAATCACAATCTATGTAATTTCTTATCTCTTAAACATCTGTTACTTGCACATCAAAGGAAGGGTGGTTAGATTAAAAGTATCTGGACAGCGTAGCTAGCTACTGGACTGCATTTTTGCGAAACAGAAAATTTCCTATTACACACAAAGTAAAATAGAATCCTGAGTTAAATTTCCCTAGATATATATTTTAGCCATAGATTCAGTATTTCCATAAAGAACCCATGTTGAATCAAATGTTTTGGGATTGAGAAGACAGCAAAAAATGAAAGTACTTAGGCATTATAGTTATTTTCATTATATTCATTGTAAAGTCAGATTCGCTATATTCTTCTCTTCAGTTCCTTTAACTGAAATCTGGCTGAAGTGAAGCTTAAGTTCAGTGCAACGCAATTCAATGTAAGGTTCAACTAGGAAGAGGTAATGAACACCTGTATCAAAAGTGCTGGTAACCATAAAATGATACGTGTGTTAAATATTTACCAGATCGGAGTATTATTTTCTGCTCAAAGTTTAAGGAACTACTTAGTATCCTAGGCTTGATGATGTGATAACCCTTGGTAAATATTGATTTTTAAATGGTGACCACTGTACAAATTTATATTTGCTAATGGGAAGGCCACAAAGCAAACAGTACTAATTGAGAAAAATCAAGGTACTTCTTCAGCTCGTATGTTTGACTTGACATATTGACAGACACAATGCAGCTCCCAAATGTTTCCCACCAAAACAATGTTCATCATACCTCTGGGCAACATAGAGATGCTAAGCTAAAGAATAAAAAGTCTTGTCATCTTTTCTTGTGTAATGTACAACTTTGTAAGAAGCCAAAAGAATTATCAAACCACTCATCATCATATCTTCTCTTACTGCATGCTATTGTTCCCTCACACTCATACTTTTTAGCCTCTTAATGTTTGTGCTTTCAAAATTCTGGGCAAAGAAAAGGCATTGTTAATAAGTCTGATGGCAAAGCTTTTCCTCAGACCATGATTCTAAGTATCAGTCATGTCTTTCCTCACTTCAAAGACTCATTCAAAAGGGCGATAGAATAGTCACACTGACATCACAGGGCTATATTTTTTGACTGTGAAAGTGAGGAATTAAGACCCACAGAGCACAGGTCTCAGCCACATGGCTTGAAGGGGCTTCATGGCCACCACACAATGGCTTTGAATCAAGGCTGAGGAGACTGTCCATGTGCTTGTTACCCTGTTAATCTGCACTTGTACTCAATTATGCTGTATTTTATGCAGAGTGAGAAAGAATTCACTGTGCAAGTGATGTAGAGTTACTTATTGGGTGTAAAAGCTTTGCTCACGTTCCAAGAATACTTAACATGTTGCAGGCTGCACACTGCAAATTTTTTCATTCTAAATACAATGGAAGAGAATGGAAGACTATTTAGAGACACTGCTTATATATTGCTGGATCTTAAATTTCACCCATTCATCCTCAGACTGAGCACGCCAGTTAAGTTTGGTGTTTATCCTCTGAAAAGACACTCTGACTCGAGACGAATTGTATTTTCAAAAAAATGGAAAATTCTCAACTTCCTTGAAGAGAACTTTATCAGACTGTGCGCTGCTTCCCTGGCATTTCAAGCATGGTGAGAGTCAACACACAAAAATTGTCTTCTGCCAGAATGCAGAGAAGAAGCAGATCAGTCACAGCCAAATTGGTATACTGTGAATAAATAAAAAATAAAAAATAAAAAAATCATTGTATATGTATAGAAAAAATCTTCATCAAGTGTTTTATGCCTAGAAAAGAAGTTATTTAGTAAATGATTATAGCTAGACAAAGCAGTAGGACCTCAAATCAAATTTACCTGCTCTGTTACTGTCCACCAGACAAAGAGCTGTTGAAGGAGTAATGGGAGCACGGCAATCACTTTCTCAAGCTTGATTTAGTTTAGTCCATTGCAGTTTATATGTGTGGAAGGAATAAGTATAACCTAAGCCCAGTGAACTGGTTAGTCAGATACCTTCAGGTCAGGTGTATTTAAAGATTAAACTTCTCAAGAAGAGCTTGTCTCAAGAAGCTGCTGTTTTACATCAACCCTTCACCTTTTTCTGCAGGGCAGTCTCTTTAAAAGATTTCATGATTTTTTAAATGAATTTTATGTTCTATGTAACTATCTACTACAGCTTGGCTTGATAGTTAAAGATTCCTCAGCATGTTTCATTCATGATTTGACCTGTATTTCAAAGATGGCCTCCATAGATAAAAGCTAGTATTGGTAGCTGTTGTGTACCAGTCAGCCATCTGGGCTCTTTTGTTTGAGCAGGATCTCTGCTAGACCTCTAACTTTTAATGTCGCTACTAGCTTATGTCTGTAAGGAAAGTAGTTGTAGCAAACGATCAATTAGCAACTGAGAACATTACTGGGGTGTTTCTGATGTTGTTGCTGGTATAAATTACAGCCTATTGTTACATTTTTGTAACTATGGAGCAATTGTGTATTTGCATAAAAATATGGGTCACTGGTATGAGAACATTAACAGGTGCTTCCAACAATCTTATTATTTTCTTAGACAATAAAGATGTGTTATCAAAACCTATAGCATTGTCCTAGTGGTGATTTTACTTAAAAATGTTGAACATTAAGAGAAAAAAAAGATACTTTTGCCTTTTCTAAATGGAAAAAGTGAGAAACTTTTACTTAAGCAAAGATATTAGGTCTCACAGTCAGGGAGGCTAGCTAGTGAACAGAAGAGTCTTTTCTAGCTGGATAGTGGTGGGGTGTTCAGCCCTTCTCTACCATTTCTGGGGACAGGCCTCCCACAAGTCAAACGTGTTGCAGAGCCATGTGAGAAGCCTCCTAAAAGCCTGGCTGACACAGACTGCTGGAAACCATACACTTCAGACTATGTTAAACTCACAGAAAACCCTTGGCAGAAAATCTTGTGGAGTTCAAGGCTTTCAAAAGTATATTATTGAAGACACTTAAGTCTTTTCAGCTCAGTTCTGGCTTTACCAAGGTTTCAGGACTGAACCATCTGAGGACCATCAGCTGCCAGATCAGGAGGGAACCACCCTTGTTGTCTACATAATTTTGTGAGTCTTTGGAGTAGATGAGGAAGACAACTCAGCCTGTGAACTTTACACACAGAGAAGTTTAAAAATCCTGTGAGAAGTCATATAAAATCAACCACAGTAGGTGCTGCCTAGAGCATTACAAATGGTGCATTACAGCAGACAAGTACAAGAACGCAGAAACTGTTTAGTAATACAAAACCATTGCAGATTTATGTATTGATGGCACAGAAAATCACTAATGCTAAAAGGGAAGAGAATCTCTGTGCTTACAAGTGAAGGTTTCATCAGCTCCTTACTCAATGGTGGACTGAAACTTGAGCAATACCTTTATATCTGAAGTAATTCTGGCAGTCCCTGCATAAACATGGGCTGAGCTATGTTGCAGAGCTTCAGCTCTGAATCTCATTTATTTCTACTAAACCTACAGTTACTATTAGCAAGTTTAAATCTAAACTTTTTCATCAGATTTAATATATGCATCATGTTTTTCTGTGTATACGCAGGACAGAAACAGTACAGTGGATGTTAGTATCACCTTGCCTTGTTTAACTTTGAGAGCTATTTTGCATATGAGCTTAGCTAATAAATGTTACATTTGCTGGATGATTATGTGTTTCCAACTTTTATAATTTTGTTCTTTTTTTTTTTTTTTTTTTTGTCTTATCTTTGTACATTTACTCTGTGTTCACTATGAAGAATACCTTACGTATTCCTTGCCTCCTCTTCTCCTTTTTCTCCACTACAACTTTGATTATACACAGGGAGACACATCAATGACTCTTATTTGTTAATATAATTTAATGGTTCTCTAGGTGATTTTGTTTATATTCTCTCCTTTTCTGAGTTACTCGACAATACATCTAAATATATATGAGCATACATATATAAAAGTTTGCTCCAAATAAACAAAATATTTTACCTGGTTCCAAAAATCTATGTACCAATGAAATCAGTCAGAAGGTTTTGTCGTCCTGCTCTACTGAAATCACCAGATAAATGCTATCTTGGCCTTCAATTCAACTAAGATTTCAAGTACCCCTTTCTCCCCCATGTACTCTCAATTTTTGTCAGTTTGCATTGCTTACCATGTGCAGCAACATTAGTGCAGTAATATTAGATGTAGCCAGAATATTGAGCAATGAAATATTCAAACCCAGAGGAAAGATAGGGTATATGTGTGGGATTTGTTGTTTTTCTTTGTTAAAGAACAAAACTTAAGTATATCTTGATATTTTTTGGCAAGGGGTGGAACTGATTGATAAAACAGAAGTAGGAGAAACAGTCTGAAGAAAAGCCGGCTTTTCCCACCAGTGGCTTGGACAAGGTATTCTGCAGTGCCATGTTACTCACATAGGTGCTTGGATACCCTGCAGGTCACCTCCCTTGTGACTCAAGGAGGCCTGGATTTTAATTTTTTGAAGGAAATGCTTCACAGTATGTGCGGACTTCTAAGAACAGTTAAGTAAAACTACATTAGAACTGACATGGATGTGAGAAATCTTGGTTTATATTTGAAAATATGCCATGTCTGTCATTTCCGTCTTCCCCCAAAAAGGGAAGAAATAACTTGATAAAAAATTTAATCAGTGGGATTACGGAAAGAAGCAAAATTCAAAATATGTTTAGTACAAGAGTTTATAAATTTATACTAGAGTTTATAAATTAGTTATATTACTAATAATCAGTTTATACCAATAAATCTCTTATAAAATATGTCTAACTGAAGAACTTTGTGTCACGGTCTCTCTACTTATGAGTCTCTGAGTCCCCAAGTTTTAGAAATAATGACTTTTCCAGTGTGTGGTTATTTGAATTCCTGAAAACTAGACTCTGAATATGGAGAAAACTAGTCCTAGCAAGGAGAACACAAGGTTTTGAGCCATGTTTTGCAACTGCTGAAGGGTTCTTGGACTTGTAAATGTATAGGGAATCATGCACGGGTTTTGCTTTACATTTTTTCAGATACAACTGTATTACAGTAAAATAATCTGAGTTTCATCATGTCAGCTTTGCTTTACATGTTTGATAAATGCTTTGTGATAATAACTTCCTTGAAAGTCTTAACAGTTACACATGAACACAGCTCACATCTGTAAAGCAAGCTCACAATTACATAATATGAAGACTGCCATTTGGTGGCTAGTTCTGTCAACTGTTTATATTTCACATAACTCTCTTGAAGATGTAGTTGATGAGAAATCTACAATGGTTGAAATATTTTCAGCTCTCTGAACTTGGGCAAATTTGTTGAGTCTTCATTCTCTGGAATATTTGTGGGGCCTTTAATTTTCCTAAACAGGCACAAGAGTTTTTATCCAGTGCCACAAATTGTTTCATTTTTTCCTAATAAAGTGTTTTTCTAGATTTCTGTTAGAACTACCCATACTGTGACATTCAGAATTTTACAGTCAGGAAAAGCAAAAATATCTTTTGAGTAGCGGTATTGGATACTTCATCCTCTTACATCTATCATTAACAGTTATGTCCCTTTTATTGCTGTGACAGCCAATGAAGAGTGTTCAATCACACTGATTTCTTTAATAGACTACTTGGACTACTTAAAGGACCCGAATAGTTGGCATGGATTTAAACAGTTGGACAGAGCATGACCAACAAACAACTGGCAAGAACGACTAGGCAACCCGGATGGACTCTGACTTTATCTTCTTCCTGAAGAGGCTGAATTTCCACTTACATAAACCAGAAAACAAAACAAAACAATACAACAACATTTTTTTCTCTCTGACAAGTTACATAGCCTACACTTTTATCTAATTCTGAAATGTAAAAAAGTCAGAGGCCAGCTACAGTAACAAGGAAATGAGGTGTGAGGGTTTTGCCATCTCTCATTCTTGTTTTTCAACCAGCTCATTTTTCTGCCTAAAAGCTACTCCGGAGTTCTGCAGCACTTGTGTTTTCTGCCCAAACTGCTTCTAACTGGGTGCTGTCAAGAGTACTCGGTATCCGTCTGTGACATGTATGTATCAGATATAGCATGTATAAAGGGACACAATTCCGGACTGCTCAGAAGGAGCCCAGAAACCCACCAGAGTTCAGGGCAAGCCCACCTGTGGTCTTCTGCTGGTGAATTTACTATGCTGACTGACAGTGCCCTGCAGGTCTCACTATTCAAGAGAAGGGTGAACTCTAGAGGAAAAATGAGCCTTTGTTTTCACCTCCACCTCCAAATTTCAAACAGCGACCATCTCAGACAGGAAGAGGGTTCAGCCTGAGCCACCCAAAATGTCCATCCTTCTCCAAAATAATTCCTTCTTGCTCTTCAGTGGTAGGTTTTAGTTTTAATCCAATACTGTCCTTGGACTGCCTAATGACCTTTGCATGCCACCCATCTCTGAAATAAGCATCTAATTTTTCATTTCACTATACAAGACTAAATATTTAGTTTAATTATCTGTGGGTGACCATCCATTCTTAATTAGCTAAGAAAAAATCAATATTTATTGTATTTGTGGAAAACATATTTAAGGCTGGAATATCTCATTAATGAAATAAAACCACATTTCCACAATTCTTCACATTTGCTCAGTTTTAGGGCAACGTTATGATACCATTTAATCATTTTAAATTGCTGAACTGGAGATTTTCCAAATTTCCCTAATTTGAAGTCACAAAAATTTTAACCATGTCCCAAAGCACCCTCTTCATATATTCTCTCACTGAGTATATATGTTAATGTGCATTAATTATACTCTTTCTAAGTACTGTACATGTTTCTGACACGAGGATTCTACATTACAGTGAAGGATTATTGTACTTTCTAGGCCCTCTGCAGCTACAGTAGCTTCAATCACTTTAATATATTTTATTACAAGTAGCATTTAATTAACAGTACATCTACTGCCCATGTGAAGGATCCAGTCCTGCACAGGTTTAGGCACGCACTTAATTTTGTGCACTGTGAATGGAACTGACTGTTTTCTTAAAAGAATGGTATTCCAGAACCTCCCCAAAACACGCAGTTTTTTACTGCTGTGTGAAGCAGCCGGCACTGCATACACATGAAAGAGGAATGAGAACTGTGGTTCAGAAAAGTAAGATCTTTTGGACAGGCTCAGGAGACTAATTTCATTTATCCCTATATTTTATTTTTTAAATAGAATGGATTTACTGCTACTGAAAGATACTAGTTTCTTTGCGTACCTGAAAGGGTTTTTTTGTATGCTTCAGGTAGCTCTTGAAGGGATGGTTTACGGTGATTTAATGGGACAGTAAGCGATCGTGTTGGCACTGGAGTTTTTTCCAGCAATGCAGTTCCCTCTATTCTGAAGAATAATCTTTCAGAGGTATCCTTAATAATTTTTTTCAGAATAATTGCAGAAAGACTCTATTGGAGAACCAAGAAAATATAATATTAAGCTTTTGGGGAAAGGACAGAACAACTTTTTAAAATCTTCCTTGCTCTAGTACCAAAGCTACATCACTGTGCACACCTGTTCCCTTCATGGATTGCCTGAAAATTCCTCACAGCAGATACAAAGTATCCTAAACCAAAGGTTTATAAAAACACGTCTGCGCAAAGGAGAGGTCCCAGAGCATATTCAAGTTCTTGGTAATTGTTCTATGCTTAGTTTGGGGCTTTGCTCACACTTTGCATCAGAGGTGTGGGTGCAGGAAAGATGGGAATCTTCTATTACTGTCCAAGGACAGTTTAGGATGGGGTTACAGAAAATGTAGGATGACCCAAAAATTTGGGTTTCCTGTTGGAAGATGAAATTATTAGGAATACTGAGAAATAAAAGAGCTATTATATAAATACATATGGCAATGAAATTTCAGCATTCAATTAGCATGTATATGTGTATTAAATCTCAAGTTTAAAAATATTTCCTTCAGAAGAATGTGGTTTCTTCACACTGGTGCGGCACTGCAAACTATCTGGATGCCCACACTACTTGAAAAATGATTGCTTCACCTTTCGTTGGAACCACTAGGTGGAGATGTAGGTTTACCAAGCTAGGATTGCATCAAGGCTTTAAAAGGCACAAGATTGAAAAACGCCTCTTAAAAAGAAGTACAAGATTGATAAATTATGTATCTTGTTGGTTACAAATTCCAACACATCTTTGAAGGAGGAAAAATGGGAAAAAACTAAATGCTCAGTTGTAAAATTGTCCAAGCAAATTATTATTTTTTAAGACACAAGTTCTGATGTTTAAGACTCCAACAGAATAATCGCTTCATGTTATAAATTGTCTGCTGCCAATACACACACATTTTCCTTTATTCTCCTACCAGCTGCTAGCTCATGCTATCAGTGGTCAGGAACAAACAAACAAAAACTACCCCTAAATTTTTAGCCTGCTTTCAAACTTCCAAATCAGTGGAAATAGCAACTGGCAGTTTTCAGGACTGTTTGCTCAAGTTGAGGGAATTCTAATTCTGGCTCTTTTTTTCAGCAGCATCCTGATTATCTGCTATAAGGTGTAAAAAGTATGGTATTCTGAGTTTCTTTCTTTAAAAAAAAGACCCGTTTCTTTCTGACTTTCTGCTCTGTGTGCTTAATCATGGAAAGGGAATATCAGAAGTTGAATGAAACAGTTGTTTACCTGTACTGCTTCCACTTTCCTTTATGTAAACATTTTCTATATCTCCACTACTTATCTATGTGCGCTACAAACTTTCCCACCGCAGACAACAAGAATCTGGCCATTGTCCAGCAGGGAAGAGTGATACAGAATTAATTCTTCCATATTTCTCCCCTTAATGAAAATGGCCTTGCAGCTCCCGCTATTCTTTCTATTGGGTAGGAAAAACAAGTGTTATCTTAACTTCCACCCCTCAGCATCAAAAGAAAGTTAACTAAGGGAGTTTATTCTTGACTTCAGATTCACGTAAGGGCTTTATACATTTTTTTCTTTTCTTAATGTAACTTTCAAAGTCTTATTAGAAAGGATTTGGAAATTAATTGACCTCCTTTTAAAATGTTAGGAAAAGAAATGTGTGGCAGATATTAGTTTCAGGAAGGTCAGTATCTTCATAAAAATTATCCCTCCTTTCTATAACCTTGGATATGGACCTGCTTTCAGCCAAGTGTCTGAGATTTAATGCCGTTTACTACAAGCTCTGTAATTCTGCTAATAGTGTATGTAAGTCTAAGCTGTAAGTGGATACATCATATATCACTTTCTAGCTTCCTTTTTTTTTTTTTTTTTCTCATTTCTGCAAAGCCTTCTTGTTTAGAAAGAAAAAATAAGTAATAATATTTCAGAAGTAAAAACTGAGAATTGCAGTATTTTAGGTGCCGTTGTCCAGTGAGGTGATTGCTTTTTTCAATGCCTGCAATTTCTAGAGCTATTTTGAGGAAGGACAACGGAAATGGGAGTAACTACTAAATATTTGAGCAAATTAGGTCAAAAGAAGGGAGGCATTTCTCTTTCTGCTAGAAAACTCTTTGAAGACCCCCACCATCTGACAAACTCCCAAAACTGGTGATGCAGGGTCCTGCAGCTGCATTCATCATATTCAAGGGGAAATGCAGGCTGTTAGGAAGATAAACAATGAAGCTCTTCTGAAAGCTAAACTCATGGAAGGGAAACAGTTACAGTAAGAAAGCTAAGAAAAGCGACCTCCCTTAACAAGCAGTATTCTAATTTTGCAGAATATGTATCCTCACATCTCCACAGTATTTCTTATACTCTTGTCCTACCCTTCCACATTGCAATGTTTCACAATAAATGTTACGAAATGGAGATCCTGGTGATTTATGTAGACTAAAATATTTCAGGTTTCTTCAGGGCACATTACTTCAGGTCTTGCATGATGAAAATACGATTTTTTTTTTTTTTTTTTTTGAGGATTACAACAAGATCGAAAAGCTAACAAGAGACAGGTAAGTCGGTGGTAAGCAGAAAAGAAAAGGAAACCTGGTTGGGCAGGAGTCAGAGTTCAGTTTTAGACTTAAAGGACTGTGTGATTTATTAGTATTATAAAAATGCCTGTCATTTTAGAAATACACGCATCTAGCAACTACACAAGCTGAAAGTTCTCATATGCAGCAAGACAGAAAGAAAGAAAGCAACGAAATTTTCGCCAGATAGAAAGGATGAGGTTAAAGCTGCAATTTGCAAAGCACTACTTTCGGGGGGAATCTCTCTGCATTTTGAGAAGCAAAAAGAGTCACTAAGGTGAGAGCATTTCTGCTGATGAAGGGTAGCTTGCTTGCCTGTGGGCTAACACTTTAGCCCCATCCCAACTAAAACTTGGGTTTGTACTAATCCAATTCAGATCCTTACCCCAACCAACCCCTCCTTCCGCCTCCTCAGATGAGAATGTGCCCATCTTTTCATCCTACATTAGCTCTGAATGCTGCCTAATCAGTTACAGATTGAGAAGGAAAACGAAGAGCCCCTGTATTAAACAGCTTTTTCTCCTCAAATGTTGAATATGAAGTTCTCCTTAAAAAGCATTTCCTACTGTGGTCACACACACACCTACTGAGGTACTTGCCGAAATAACCCAGCATAGAATTAAGACTCTTCTGACAGCCAGGGAAAAGAAAGATTTCAACTTAATCCTAATGAAAAAAGAAAAGAAAAAAAAAAAAACAACCCTAGTGTCTGGCAGGAGTCTCTTTTGCTGTTAATCAGTAATGTTGCATCTTAACCCTTTATATGCTACAGTCCAAGTCTGCCTCAAGTCACATCTTTTTTAAAGTCCCATAACAACAGAACCTATTGCAAATAAAGAGCTGAAAGAGGCAAGATCAGTTGTCTGACTTTAGGATTTAGCTGGCAGCACAAAAGCTGAAGGGTACCTGGCTTCCCAGTTTCTGTGTGCCATTCTGCCCTACCCAAACAACCTCCCTCCTGTCCTCAGTTATCTCTGTAAAATTATTTTGCTGAGACTGTTGGATTAGTTCAACACATCTTCCACCACATCGTCCCTGGTTTTAGGGTCTGATACATGCAACGCGCACGCTCACACAGAGAGACATCCTAACTCACAGCCACAGTAACAAACCAGAGGGCACGGGGGGGTGGGTGGGGGGGTGGGTGAGGACCACCCTCTGACGAACACATCTGAGGAAAACAGACGTTCCCCTCACCTTGAAACCCTCTCTACTTTTAGATGAGAATACATTTGATCAAAATACGATGCCATTCATCTTATGTGGCTGTTTGTCGATCATAGCTCCTGGAAGGATAAGCAAACCCTATGGAAAGACATTTATCTAAATTATCCTGATAAAATGCTATCACTCGTGGGGAAAGAAAAATGAGGCAGAATGCTAGTTTGTACACAATTATACTAACCTGGAGGAAAATTGGGATGCGGAGTTGAACTACACTTACTAAAAGTTGGAGTGCCAGTTAAAAAAAATAAATACTTTCTTTAAGTGAAGTTTCTCCTTTGTGAGGATTTGATCGGTTTGAAAATGAAAAAAACCCCAAAGATTAAAAATATGAACTGTGTCTCCCATTCAAACAGCATATAGTTAGTGTAGTGTTTGTGACTTTTCCCTTGACAACTAGATAAGAAGATAAATGCGTAGTTTCTCTTAATTAGCCTTTCTTAATTAAAAACACCAGAGGTATTTGTGATCATAATGAACTCTTCTGACAGAACGGTCACTTGTTCTTCTGGATGTCACTCCAGGAAAATTAGATTTTTTTTTTTTACAGGGGATAAATTCTGTGTTAAGGAAGAAATAAATGATGCCCGCAAAAGCAGTGTCCCCTTGGTTTTATCTGAATGAGATGGATGTGTATCTTGTGGTTTTTAGAATGGTGTGGGGCAGTATTAGCCATCATTAGCACCCCAGTATGGATCCAATTCACTAATTACTTATGCTGTCTTGGTTCACTGAGATTTAAGTACCAAGTCAATCCCATTATCTGCAGTCTCCCAAGCTTGCCAGAGTCATCCGTCTTTTATGGAAAAAAAGCACAAGGGTTATCAATAGGACCCTGAAATACTTGGGATTTTCCCACTTCAGGAGGAGGCAAGATTAGTCCTTACTAAAGTCGCATCTTCTCTAAGCTGCTACTTTGGATGTGATAAAAGTGAATGCTGACAATTATCCATAACTACATAAAGAGCAGGAGAGAGAGGGAAGGAGGCAAGAGCAGGGAGGAGAGAAGTCTGCCACACACGCCTGCATCTGTCCTACGGTCGCAGGCAGCTTTTCATATCACCTCAGAGCTACAAATTACAATTCGTCTGTTACAAACACGCGATAATATAGTCAGAAATCAGAAATTAAAATATTCCAACGGCCTCGGGCCTCCTCAGAGAGAAAGAGAGAAGGAGAGAGGCTGAGAGGGAGAGAAGGAGGAGGGAGAGGGAGAGAGAGGAGTACGCTGAGCCCCTGCGCTGCCTGTGTTGTTTGTGCCCTCCCTTCTCCATCCTACATGTTTAATGTCTGCAGCAGTACCGAGGCCTTGTCTGTTTGGGATGGTTGATTGACATCTGCTCTGCCGAGAGGAAGGAACTGGCAGCTATTGGCAGCACTGTCACGTTCATTTGCACACTTTATGAAGCAGCAGTGTGGCTACTAATACAAAAAGAAATCTTCTAAGCAGCATGACATCTCTTGGAATGGAATATTTGTCTTTACAAATGATTGCACTGCTGCCAGTACTTGACATGGTGCTCGCAAACATGTGTAATTGTTGGAAGTGTAATGATGATTATTTGCATATTTAATGTTCAAACAAGTACTGGAGAAGCAACTTAGACTAAACCTTTTATGGGGAGGATTTAAATATGTTCAGCATCAGCCTGATGAGTCCCAGAAAGGAGTCAGGGTCTGAGGGGAGAGCTTGTGAGCACGGCTGCTGTATGAAGGGGAGTTTAAGAAATCACCCTGGAATGCACCACTCCTCAGATATTTTACAGGTTTATTTTGAGACAGATTTCATATGAATTCCTCTCCCATTCATTTATAATTGCTCAAAATTATATTTAAACGCAATTATACAAAAATTTAGGAATGGTCTATTTATCATGTGTCTGAAATCAGCCAAACAGCAAAGTGAGGAAAGTAGATAAGCAAGCACATGTTTACCAATAACATCCGTTTACAGAAAGCCTGTGTGTGATGGCAACGGCACTTATTTTACCTCTTTGGCATAAGTGGGAGAAGAGTGCAGGTCATAGGAGGAAAGTTTATGAACCCTTTTACCTGGGCTGGAAATACTGTGCTGGACATTTGCCTTAGAAATCAAGAGCCATGCCCAGGTTGATAGAAGAGGGATTTCCTCCCTATAGAAAGCTCTCCTCTTTCTGCCTTAGAAAGAGACTTTTCACTTTCTCCTTCCACATTGTTTTTTTCTTTTTAACAGACCTTGCATGCACGTAAGTGCACACAGGCATGCACAGTTGCAAGTATGAGGGGGAAACATTTTACAAAACAGCTCTCCAATGCAGCAGAAAGAAACAATACTTTTGAAGGCAGTATTGTTCCCCTGGGAAGGATACACATTGGTTTTATCAGTGAAATAATTTCAGATGATACAGATACATGAATGGCAATTTAGCCCTTCACCTTTCGTGAAGAATTTCTTTAACTGAGGACTTCATCTTCTCAACTATTTTTTTCATCTTAAAGATAGGCCTTCTCTAGTTGAAACTTTTCCTTCTTAAAATACTTATCTTAACAATTAGCTTTCATCTGACCACCCTACCCCAACTCTCCTGCTCCCTTTCTCCTTTTTTCCTTTCTCTTCCTCTCTTTCTCTTTTCTGTGTGGTCTCAGTACCAAGAGATTTATAATCACCAAATCCTACATTGTTTGGGGGGCAGCACAATAAACTTGACTCAATTATCATGCTGTAAATTGATTTAAAAAAAAAAAATCTGATGGATGAATAGAGACTGAATATCTTCGTCTCTGACCCTGTCGTATCATCAGCAATTCTCTGGCAGGACTCCCACTTGATTGACAACACTGCTAATGAACACTGTCTTAGGCCATGTAATGATTTACCTGCCATGAACAAGGTTTGGCAATGCTACCTTTGCATACCTGTCAAACAATTAATCCTTTAAAAAACAGATACATTGTCTTGAAGCATGGAAGTGTCTGGAAATTTATAGAAAAATGGAGGTGTAAGATAAATATATGTCTGCTCATTAAACTAATCAGGATTATTTTGTTGCTTATCGTGTTCCAAAAGCAGTTCCTTCTATTTATTTTAGCTACCTGTTGGCTCATCCTCACAAGAAGCCAGTATCCTTCTCTATCTGATCAACTCCTACCTTATTATTTACCTAGGCCAACAACGAATACAGAAAGTATTCAGTTGACTATGGTTGTAATCATTGTTTGTAATTGAATGTGTGTGTTGACTTTTGTGTTTTGGGTTTTTAATTTTTTTTTTTCACTCATACTCAGGCCATCTACTGCTCTGCTTTGTCTTCTAACAAGCTGAAAGTAAAGAAAACTTTGTACAGCATCTGGTATTAATGTGCAGCTCATTGTCCTTCTGACTCTACCTCCAGATCCTAACCAATCCTCCTTGCCATATGAGCAGAGTGAAAATGCTGGTGTGAGAAGGACACCTTTATTGTATGCAGTTCTCACTAGTCCCTGATCAGGATTCTCGAAGAAGGATGACCTGTGTCGCTTTGCCAGCAATAAATAGTGTCTTTTACTTCTTCAGGCACCACAGAACAGAAAACTGAACGTTACTCGCTGTGCGTCACTATGTACCCCAGGTAACTCCCACAAAGTGTAACTCAACTGAAGTGCAGTCTTGCGTTTTTGCAAGTAGCTAATTGCTTGCCTAAAAAAATGAGAATGGGGGCAGGGGCACTGGAGGGTGGCTAAGAAAAAGAGAGGAGGGGCTCATAAAAGAAACAGTTAGACTGCAAAGTTGAATTTAGTTCCTTATGAAATTCTTTGAAGAAGCTAAAGTATTTAAAAAACATATGACAATAATTAGCAGTATTTCTTTGGGGATTTGTTTGTTTGACCTTAGCCTTTTAATCTGTCAAAGTATGCTAATAAGCCTGACAGACAGAAAGATAAAATGCAGAGACAGATGAACTAACTGAGAAAACATCAGTACAATACTGAATATACTTGTGGAAAAAGAAAAGAAAAAGAGTGCAATTAAACATTACCTCAATGCTTTGATGATGTCCTATCATGGCAAAGTTGCTTCCAAATTGGAAGGAGTGTATACACAAGGTCACTATGACTGTGTCTGGCATCTCTGATGGTTTTATTTTGAACAGAAAGACACCTTTCTAAGTTCATTTTCTGTCTTAAATTTCAATCCGATGTATCGAAATACTGGTTTCTGCACATTGTTTTACTGCTGGGTATTACTGGGTACATTTCACCAATCCATGCCTGTTTATGGCTCGAGAATCCTAGAGCTATTGAGCAAGCAGACAAGAGGTCTCCTTCTGCCTTGAAGAGGTGTGAAAAGACTTGGTTTCCAATGGGGTGGTGCGGTTTTTTTCAGTGAGAACTTCCAGGTTCTGTGTGAAGCCAATGAGAATGATGGTCTCTAAAATAAATAGCTACTTTTAAGGAACAGTCTGTTCTTCATTCAAGGTGAGCTGCAAAATCAGGAGTATTCAACAGGAGTAAATGGCAGCACATAAGACAGTTTTTTGAGGACATATGAAAAGAAGTTTACTTTTTTTTTTTTTTTTTTTTTTCTGAAATAACTGGTTCTGTCTTCTCACTATAACCCAGAGGACTTTTGGTGGCACTAGAATAAGGTCATATCATAACAAGCATTTAGGGAAGTGTTGCCTGCCCTCACATATAAAGCTTCTCAAGTCCTTCTGTTCAAGGGGACTAAGAAAACTGCCTGACGAAGTGTTGTTTTTCATTGGTACCACCTATCCTCAGATCTCCAGAGAGCCCTTCTGCAAGATCAGAAACACTATGCTGCGGTGATCCTAAGTAAAAGACTAGTCATTTCCACTTCCATTCTTAATAAACAAGCTATAAAGAAGAGGTTAAAAAATTTCCCTGGGCTAACATTCTCTCCATATCCTGGTGTACCGGGACCCATTTCCTGATGGTGAAGATAAGAATTACTGAAATCGCAGAAAAAAACTGAAGCTTGCTTTCCTTTTCAGATATCTTGCTGCCATGAGCTCTAAACCAAGAAGTTAAACCTAAATCAGGATGTAGACTTCTCTTTGCTGTGTGACTAAGTTGGGCAACTCACTTCCATGAAGTGAGACTGTGAAGGAGTTCTTCAAAATAAAATGTTTGCACATTGTATATCAGTGTATCTTATTTCCTGACAGGACATCTGATACTCAGCTTTTCCATACAGCCAAATGAAGCATGACATTTAAAAAAACCTTTTTCCAATGAGTGAGCTACCCACCCCACTTAAGCTCCCTAAAAATATACAGAAAATGAAACATAGACATGTCTTAGCAGCCAGAAGTGTGTCTGAAATTACTGCCTTTGCAAAGCTTTTACATTTAGTCAACTTTATAATCACTTAAAGAGCTCATCCAAGCTTGGATTTTTAAAAATGTAGCTAAGGGCTTTCTTCCTCTCTCTGAGCCAGATGCACAATTATAAGCCAAAAATTAAACCCAATTAAGTTTTTTTTTTTTTTAAAAAAAAAAAAAAGTGAACGTAATCAAGCTGAAGGAGATACCCAGGGCCTACTGTTAAGGAACTGAGCGACCTGCTGTATTTCAGTGTCTTGCAAAGGTCCTTATACCAGCACCTCGGAATGAAAGATGCTGATTTGCACAACGCACGGTCCCGTTACAGCTTTTCTTAACAACCATAGCTCTGCTTATCCTTCGACTTTCGCCTGCAGAACACGACGCCTGCTTCTTGAAGCAAACTCTCTGCCCAGGTGTCACTGGTGGGAAGGAGAGCTTGACGTCTCCCCCTCTTGGTTTATTCCCACCTTAAAGCCCAGTTTCCCGCCGTGGGCGAGTGAGCGGGATGGCACCTTCAAGGTGGGCTTCCAGGGAGATGGAGGAACATCACCAAGCCCCTAGGGCAGACCCAGCCTCCAGCCGCCCCAGCCCTTTGGGGGCCGCCACTGGTTGCTCGGAGGCCCCGGGCCCCGCGGGGCTCGGGGAAGGGGCCGGCGGGGCCCGGGGGTTCGGCCCGGAGGGGGGGGGGGGAAGCTGGGCCATGGGGGGGGGGGGTCGGGGGGTGCCGGGGCGGGGTGGCGGCGCCTTTTCTCCCTGGCGGCTCGGAGAGGTGGGCCGGGGCTTTCAGAGGGGATGACAGATCTGAAGTTTTGGAGGCTGAATGAAAGAAACACTCAGCTAACAAAACAGTGCGCCACAGAAGAAGTTTCATCTGGTCTGGCCAAATCCCTCCTTTCTTTCCATCTTTTCTCTCCTAATAACAGCTGCCCTCTCATTCCCTGTTACTCCGCTGTGAAGAACAAAACCTCCCTCTGACTATCTGTTTTTCTTTTCTTCCCCAGAGTAGGTCTCATTACTGGTGATTAGCAGATGATTAAAACCAATTCAGCTTCCCCCAGTAGATATTTTCTCCCTGTTTGTGACTAACGCGTCAGTCTTCAATGAACGTGCTCCTAAGCTTATTAACGGGCTCAGAGGATTAGCTGCCACCGAGCGCCGCCGCTCCGATATTGTGATGCAGCGAGTGACATGGAACCATTTGCTGAGCACAGGCAGGGCCGCTGGGACCAAATATCTAAATCGCAATTTTAGTTTCCGTGTAGAACGAGGTTGGAGGGGAGGGGGTGTTGGGGAGGGGGGTGTTGGGGCGGAAATCCTAACAATAATTACAAAAATCAAACGTTTGGCGAAGTCTGAAAATAGTCTCAAACTTAAGGGCAGGAGGACGGCCGTTCAGAAATACCCACCGCACCCCCCCCCCCCCCCAAAAAAAAAAAAAAAAATATCCCGAGCCCAACCCAAGTATAAAATATAGGAGTTTCCCTCACAGGGAGATTGGGTGGTTTGAAGTCCAAAAGGGACTATTATGGTCAGCTACCACTCCAAACCTACAGGCCGCTCTCGAGGTTGACATGCAAAGGTGTGGGTGTGTATCAAATCTCTCTATCTATTGCCCGTATTTACTATGCAAAACCCCAGCCTGTAGTACTCTCACATCGGAGATTAGAGCGGGATGCAAAATTAGAAGCTTCACTTTATCCCACCCATCCCTTTAAAAACGATCAAGCTTAAACAAAATTTCATAGCTAATAATAAAGGAAAAGAGGTCAAAATTACCTGCAGGTTTTGAATTATGCAGTAAATTATCCTGGAGAAAAAGAAGAAACATTGTGAAACAAGTTTAAAAAAAAAAAAAAAAGTAATGAAAAATATTTTCAAATTATATGCTTCCTCTCTATTGTTTTATGTTTTCTATTTGTTGTATTTTTTTAAGGATTGTGGTATTGAATTGTGGCCACGTTTATAAAACTGACTCCCTACATTACACTTCTTTTCACTAGATGAACATCATTGTAAACAGTCCAGATAAATAAACTGATTTGTACTCACGCTCCTTTTAAAGTCACTTGAAGCTCCTAACTGACTAGAAAATCTGCAGTTGTAGGAGAACCCAATTTTTCATTTCAGGGAAATTTCCTGATGTTAAACACTCCTTTCATTTTGGAATAGAACATAGGAGAACAACCTTTTTCTAGATATTTCCTATAAAGTGAAATGTAAAAAGAAACATTATTTGATTTCTTTCAACTGAAATATTTTATTTGGCCTGATTTGTAAAATTTACTTTTCCCTGACTTTTGTTTATTTTTTCAATAGTCGGGATTCATTTATTGTATATTACACACGCAGAATTGAAAACCTTTTAAAATGAAAACTGAAACTCTTCACATAATGGAGTTTTAAAAACAAATTTATTAATTCATTAAAACCCTGACACTAAGCACTATTTAGAAAGACACTTTCAAAATTCTGGAAAATATTTCACAACAAAAAAGATATACTTTTTGTACTGAGGATTGTTTCAGGGAAAGATTTCAGAGTGGCTTGAGAGGACACAAACTCTGATGACTAAACACAGAGTTAGAACCTTAACTTTAGTCATCCAGCTACGAAAACAAAGAAAAAAAACCCCCACTTCATAAGGAATTTTTTTCTGACTCCATTCTTAAATGCTTTAAAATAAAAGAAAAAGCTCCTCCAAATAATTCCCTTTTCACATCTTCAGATTTCTTCCATTTATATTTTCCATTGTCCTCTTTCCAGTGCAGCTTAACTCTGAGTGTGCTGAAGCTTGAAATGTAGCTTCCGATTTATAATAGCAACAGGGCATGCAGCAAATGTCAACAAATCCCCTGTCACCCAGGCAAGAAAGAAATGTGAGAGGTAAGGCCGAGTAGCCTTTCCTTGCTGCGCAACACAAAAAAAACCCTCAGTGAAAAATAAAGAACTAAGATCTTGCTCATGAAAAACCATATGAGTCCATTAATATCAAACCAAAATTGTGACAGGAGGGTGACAAGCATTGAAAATAGTCAGTTATACATACAATGCAGGTATAGACCTATGCGTTTGATATGTATGTAATTTTAAAACGAAACTCCACCATCTACCTCCCCCTTTGCAAAATTAAAGGAATTCCAATAGACCAGATTGGCCATATTCTGTAAAAAAAAAGCACCCCATAAACCCCACATCACTGACCTCAAGTGACCTCAATAAATAAGTAACTGCTGAAGGATCAGCTCCCTTGTTGTGAAACAATAGACCCAAACTTCAGTGGAGTGCATGCAAGAAAATGTCACAGGAGGGTAGCACAGGATTTCAGAGGAGAAAGAAAGTTTGGGGAATAACAAGTACACACTGCCAAGTTACTGAGGAAACCTTTTAGCAAAGGAAATTCTGCATTTGTCTTAACTTTTAGAGCAGCAGGTAACCCCCTTCTTTCCATTTTGTTAGTAGAGACGGGGAGATGTGATAGAAATATATTGTATTCTTTGCCACTCACTCTTTTTTCCCCCTGTCTCTAAGCTGTCATTTTATAAATTTATTCACTGGTCAACAGTGAATCATGCAAAACATAGCAGGCCACTGGTTCTTTGTGAATATTCTGTCACTGGTTTTTACTCTTTCTAGTGTGATCAGTCACCTGAGTCACATTACAGGCTTATTTCTGGCTTTAACTTGGAACAGAGTACCTGTAAGACAAGAGGAAAAGCTGCCTTTGATTGTGTCAAAAGGTCTATGAAACTAGGAGCTGATAGATTGGTTCATAAAAGAAATTTAAGAATATTTTAAATCTTTTCCTTTGGACTACTTCCTGCCTGAAAAATCCTTACTGGGAAAATGTGGATATTATGAGCAGGTTCATTCTTAAAATGGATTTTCTTCTTTTATCATCACGGACAGAAAGTGATTTAGACAAATGGAGTGTCATAGGGAGCTTTTTTGTGTCATTTGAGGCCTTGTCCATCTGTAAGATGAGGCCAGTGCCTATGAAAAGCAGGGTTTGCCTGTCCATCATATATGCAGATTTGAATTCAATACCACAATTGCAAGAGAGGGAGTTAGTTCATCTTCAGAGGCTACCATCACTGAGCTGGATATTACCTCCTTAATCTGAGCTGTGATAACAATCATGTGTTAGTTAAAACCACCTTCCTGGTTGCTTCGCTTCTTTCTGAGACGAAAGAAGTATAGAGGTGATAAAGGGAAACGTACTGCATCTGTGGCCAGAACTGGACTGGCTCAGAAAAGGGAAGGCTGATATGAAATTAAGTTTTGCATGTTAATCCTAAAGCATTCGTGTCATAGTTTAAGATATCTGACTTAAATTTAGAAGTGGCCATTGCAATAAAGAGAATTAGGAAGAGACAGAGAGAGCAAGATGTATGCAGAGGACTAGTTTTAGCACTCAGCAGTTGGTATTGTTACTAGCACACCGGGCAATCCAGCAGTAGTGTTGTGCAGGCATCAGTGCTGGAGCCGCTCCTCTTCCTCGAGTCTCTAGTTTTGAAAAACAGATGATTATGCAGGAGTAGTATTTTCAGCATCTTTTTACATGGAAGGATGGAACGTGTCTGGGTAGGAGAGACTCCATTTTCTGAATCACTTGTGTGTTTACTTTGCCTTGAATTCAGTTATACTTTTTTTTTCAGCAGGAGGACGTAAAGTAGCTGCTGACTCTGTATTCCGCTGTACCACAACACTTGGTAGAGGGAAAGGAAAGCAAATGTGCGGAGTTGCCAGGAGACAGATTTATTCTGAACTTCAGCAGCTTGGCACTTCCACCACAACGCTCCTTCCCCCTTCCCTCATTCCCTCACGCTCCAGGCACAGGCAGATAGACCAGAAATAGCAGGAAATGACCTGCTCCTGTTTTGTACTGGAGCATTCAGTTTCGTTTAATTCTGAGCCTTTCACAGCCTCACAAATCAGCGTGAATGTTTTCAAAGAATGGCTGTGAAATGGGTGCAACATGGAAAATTCAAGTAGTAAATTTGCCTAGAAGCATCTGATCCTTCTTTTCCTGCTTCCAAATGCCTATTTCTTCTTTGTGTTCAAAAGTAACATTTGAGGAGAAGGGAAATAAATTAATTTTTTTAATCTGTTTTTCTTGTGAAATAATATGTTTGCAAACACTCTTAATGTGGAGTAGGAATGAGGCAGAACTGGTGTTCCCCATCCAAACCTCTGCCACATTCAGAGAACTAATCTGAAAACACATGCCACAAGAAAAGTGTCTTTAGGAAATAGCTTGTATGTTTTGTCTGATCTGAAGATGAATGCTGGCTTCCAACATAAACCCGGGAATGTACACAGTCTGATTTTACTTACCTTCTCTGTAACTTTTCTCTATCTGTTGCTAGACTGCAGTGATTTTAATCTGACTGTAAAGGAAAGATCTTGAAGAAACTATGGAAAGCAATAAATGGTGTTAGAGTATGGAAATACCAGAGTTAAAGAAATAAAAACCCTATAATGAATCAAAAAGCAACAACAAAAGCCTTATGTGGCGCGAGAAACCACACACAAAGGCACACAGAAGTGGAGCCTGTTAGGATATAGGAGGACAGATTACAACACTTTCATGCCCTGAGGGTGGATAGGATTGGTGGAAACAAGAGAATACTGGTCAGATACTGGAGAGAAGGATTATTTTAGCTGCAATTTCTGAAGAACTAGAGAAATTAGGACTCCTTTACTATAATGGAAATGGATTGATGCAAGGTACTGTTTCACAACTGAGTTTACTTATAACTGTCATATAAGTCTTTCTGAATAGGGAAGATCACAATTAATGTAATTTTATAATTGCTTGTGCTTCTTTAATATGGTTCATTCTGCCCACTCCCTACTCTAAGTTATTGCCATCACCATGACTGCTTAAAAAAAGAAATGCTTCAATTTAGGTATCCAATTTATGTTTTAAATCTCACCCCTTTTAAAACTTTGTTAAAGGCCTACTTAATTCAGAGATCTTACTGTTTTTATCTCAGTTATGAGTCACATTCCTCTGCCATTATTGTTTATTGTTTCTATAAGTTTTTTTCTTGGATTTCCTGTCATTTTCCCCCATAGCTGTGAAAAATGCAATTCAGCCTTACAGCTATGCCATGTGTCTTGGTCTAGCCATTCCACTGCCTGAGAGAATGTGCTAAAATCGATGCTTGGATCTTTACCTAGATTAGATGCTTGGATGTAAGGATAGCTACTCCTGCTCTGGTGTGGAGTCTTCCATGGGCTGCAGGGCTGATATCTGCTCTGACATAGTCTTTCATGTTCTGTAGGGGGACAACCTGCTTCATCATGGTCTTCTCCATGGGCTGCAAGGGAATCTTTACTCCACTATTTGGAGCAGCTTCTCCCCCTCCTTCTTCACTGACCTTGTTTCTCTCACATTTTTTCCCACTACTCTCCCTCACAGTTACTGAGCAGCATTTTTCACCCTTTCTTAAGTATGTTATCACAGAGGATCCACCAGCATCACTGATGGGCTCGGCTTTGGCTAGCAGGGTGTCCATTTTGGAGACATCTGAAGGCAGTTGTGTCCAACATGGGGGCATCCCCTGCTTTCTTCTCACAGAGGCCACCAAAACCTTGCATTTAAACCTAGTACAATGTGGAAACCATATGATGGCTTACATGATTGGCAAACTTATACCAACTGAATAATTCTCTAGGTTAAAATGAAGTCATGGTGTATGTGTCCATGAATGTTACAGTGCAGATGATGCTTTGAGTGAACATCTGATATATGGCCTTTAAAGGGCAAGAAAGAACTTAATTTTTTTTATTGAAGCTCTACCTAAAATGTGTCAGGAAGAACTGAGTGTATTGGACTGTAATCTGAGTGAAAGGTGGTGCCTATGAATGGAAGAATCTTTCCACAAATATGATGATGCTCCAAAGACACATTTATCTAAAACTCTTAGGAACTGTTTACACACTCAGAGAATGTAGGAGAGGTTTCCTGCACAAAAGAGACAGGTGTCTGGGATGAGAAGATGGAGTTCTGTCCTCCTTGGTCTTCTCACAATGGCTATTGCAAAATATTGAAGTGGGTTCTTAAATATCTGCTTTCTGTACTTGATTTAGCTGCAGTAGCATTTGTTGCTCTTATCCTCAAATACAACATTCCCTTTCTTTTCTCCTAATTGTTAACAGCTACTTCAAAACTATAACCAAGTGGAGAGTTTTAAATAAATACATCAATAAATAAATAAAACTGTGACTTCAAGCAACACTTCCCAGCCCCTCAGTATGATATTTAAAAAAAATAAAAGGTGTGAGTATATGACGGTTGTAAATGTAATAGTCAAATTAGTAGGTGTCATGAGTTCTTTATAAAGCAACTTGCTACTTCCCCAAACATCCTGACTTAACATTTGCTGATGTTGATTGACAATGTAGAAATGATATAATTTTTGGCATTCTTATCGAAGGAAATTTTTTTAGTCCAAATAATTCAGGGCAAATTCTGAGAATTTTAGTTTGCTAGTATTTTTATCTTGTCCCTCTACCAGCTGATCTATCATACACAAGTTTCCCTCACCACAGATGGTACAGGTGGAATGATAGCAGGCTTGCTTACTTGCTTTCTTTTCCATCTTGACATCTGAAACTGCAGAAATCTTCTAAAGGAATAGTGGCCTGGAAGATTTTCAAGATATTCACTATTGCTTCTGTGTATTGGCTTGGTTGTTCCTTTTCATTCTTTGTCCCCATTTCTGCATCATACAGTTTTTTGTACATCTGAAAGGCAAAATTGTCTCATCACTTCTTTTCTTGGAATAAGTCCTCGATGAAAGTCCCACATGGTAGGGAACTGCTGGTAAAAATGGAAAACCCACAGAAAGAATAGTCTTTAGAGATAAAAACTTACTTCTTCATATACAGCACCATATGTGAGGAATAAATAGAAGGGAAGAGCTCTATGATTTTTTGTTTTCTTCTTTTCTTCAGGAACAACTACAATGGTATTTGACAAATTAAAGAGAAATCTGTTGTGTAGAAGACCATCCAACAGAGTAAGCGACTTCTGAATTTGATAGGTACTTTGATAGTGATGAGAAGAGCAGGAACTCAAGGTGAAGGAAGCAAGGAAGGGAGGCAAGAATGAAGATAAATGGAAGCAGGAGGGCAGTGTGGTTGATGTAAAGTTAATAAGATAAGAAAATGATACTGTAAAGGATCAAAGGAAGATGACTGAGTTACTTTCAGAGGAATTTCACAGCAATGAGAGAGGAGACAGCAGGACATGGTGGAGCTCTGAGAGTCTATTCTAAACCAGAAAGGGCATGTTTCAGCTGCCAAGAATTTGTTCTCAGTTACTCTGAACTGTACAATATGCTATCCCATTCCTTGGGGACACACCGAAGGATCCCAGATTATCAGCAACCACCTGATCTGCAGTGCTGGAGAGATGAGAAATTCATTAACGATTTTATAAGCTGGATGAGAGAAAATGTTTTCCAAGTAGTGCTTGCACAATTTCCAGTATCATTAATGCATCTCATGGGCCTGCTTTCTTTTTAAACCATGCTGAACTCCACTAAAGTGTAAGGAAGAGAAGTTGTCCAAACTGAAGTAGTCTTTAACTCTGTGTACCAAACAGAAAAATCCAGAATAACTTTATCTGTATGGTGGTATGGATGCTGTAGTCCAAACGATTTTGTCATTTGGTTTGCCCATAATGAAAGGAGGCACATTTAAAAAATATCTTGGCATTGCACACTATGAATCCAATATATGTGTCCATGAGTATTCTACCTTGACTGCAGAATAAACACTGTTGAAATAGTATCCTATCCTGGCAGTACATTCACAGGCACAGGACAATATATGTCTGATCGGTTGTACTTGTACAGTTCAGGAAACCCATTTGTTCAAACCTCATTGTTACTTCAGCAGTACTTTCAATTTTGACAGCCCTGAGGAAAATGAAAGAATTAATTTCCTCATAAACCTCAATGACCACTTCATCAACAGCAAATTTTCCGACCTCTGCTTGATAGTCAACTGACTTCTAGCTGACCAAGTAGCAACACTCTTTTTGAGAACAAATAGCAACAAACAGCATAATGAAATTTCTCAGATGGATAAGCTGCAGCTCCATGGCTGGGACAGAGACCCCTAATGTGTTAATGGATGTGTTTTGTTTCATGAGGTGATTCTGTATTTACTGGTATATTTCCAGTGTGATTGGCTCCTTCTAAAGTGAACTTGTGTTCTTGGCTCAAGAAGGTAATATGCAATGGGATCATTTGTCAGCTTATACTCAGTCTACAGCTCCTTTGTTCTTGTCCAGTAGCTCATGCTGTAGTGCTGGTATTGCTGGAAAGATGATGATTTTTTGTCTTCTGTGACCTCAGAACTGCGTCTGATTTTCCCACTGGTATCTGAGGTAGCTGTGAAGTAGCATAGCAGAGAAACAACCATGTTCTTAAAAATATCTATATTCCTGTGCTTCAGCAATAGCCACAGTAGCTTGATATCTTAGGCAAATAGTCTCTCACCATTTCTGTATGTGGTAAGTACCAGGTAAAGAATTCCACGATCCAAGCACATTTCCTTTCACATCCCAAGAGTGAATGGACAAGTTGTCCCAAACCACTCTACCAGTTGGATGATAAAGCAATGTACGGTCTTTTGTGATGCTATGAATTCCTACCTAGTTGTGGCAGATAAGATCAGTTATCTCTTTTGCTTGACACTGATACAGAATAGTACTAACAGATACGTAGGGTGTGACATCAAGCTGCTAATATCAATGAGGTTGCAGGGTAGGCCCTGAAGATCAATTCTTCCAATTTTATGCAAAGGAGAAAGAGGAAACAGAGGTGCAGAGCTGAGTATTTTCAGTGTAAGAGTTTCATCAGTCTGCAGGCTTGTTAATGGAATTTGTTCCCATGTACCGATACCACAGATGGGTAATGCCAGAGAAATAGCAAGCACAGTGTGATGTGTAGTATAGCAAACAGGAGAGTAAGCAGAATCATATCAATAGATTACTTCCAGGCAAAGCAGAGGGTAAAAAACTGTCTGAAGAGACTAGATGCTTATGCAAATGACATACAGGGAGGAGCAGAGGACCAGTTAGTCTCCATTGCCTTAATTTGCCACAACTGCATGTTTTAACTGTCACCGCCTTGAAGAAAAGAGCCTGTGTAAACATCTACACTGGGGGCTACCTTACACTTAAAGTGTCTGCCTCACTATGTGGCTCTCAGGGGCACAAATGAGTGCAGTGTAGATCATGGAAAGAAGAGGAATAAAATGAATGAGAGTGGATTAAGTTTCCAAAGAAGACAAGATCAGTCTTATCTCAATAACCATTCGTTTCACATCTTTACTACTTTTGTCACAGCAATACTATCAGAACAGACAAATGTTAATTTCCCTAATATTCTTTCTCAGACTCAAAAATGAACATAATGAGGGACAAAGACTTAAATAAGTTAGAGTAATTTCCTGAATGCCAGCGACCAGAGCAGGAAAGAGTAGATAAATGCTTGTTCACAGTGATTCTCAGATACCACCGCTGGACTTAATCACACTGTCCATTAAACACTAAATCTGAATTCCTCCTGAGCAAGCTCAATCCAGAGACGTATGTCTGTGTTTCTACATGATATGCTCAACCCAAAAAGACAAGCAGAGTTTCTAGTTTTGGCACAGTTGAGTCTGAGTGTGACTTCTGAGTTTGACCCACATAGTGATATTCTACAGTGGCTCAATTTACCAGTCTGAGTCAGTGATGCCCTGAGAATCTTTGCGCCATGCTACTTTTCCTAGCATACAAATACCCTCAGGCTTCCAAGTGAACTAAGGTTATCATTGTGAGACAGGGAACGCTGACAAAAAAATAAAGCCATAGTATATTAGATTTGACCTGGAAGAAACAGTGTTACAGATTCCAGTTGAAATCCTTTATGTCCAGATCATAAAGCAAAGCGAGAAGCCCTAATTTTCACTCAGATGAGTCTTGATATCCCATGCTTACATGGACACTTTTGCTTCAACATGAGCAGTTTCATATGTGGTTGTGCTACATTGGGCAGTAATGAAGGTAGATACAAAGCCCTGTATTATTGGCACTCTTCTGAAAACCCAAGTATGTTTATCAGGATAACCCAATACCATTCATCTGATAAACCTTCTGGCTAGTGCTTCATCTGTCTAAATTATGTAGTGTCATTTAACTAAAGCAAATTACTCCATGGTAGCCAAGACATTGGATCCAATGCAATAACTTTCCATAATGAGAAACACTTAAAACTCAAAAATGTTGTAGGGGAAAAATATGTCCAAAATGTTGTGTTTTGGAGAAAAAAAAAATCTTTAATTAATAATTTATCTGTTTAGTTAATACTCTGACAATGTGATAAGGCCTTTTTGCAGTATTGCTAGAATTAAACCAGATGACAGCCAACTATATCACCAAAAGGAAGCACAATATACACATATATGTATGCAAATATACACATAGAGTATAGTCAAGGCAAGAAAATATCCAGCAAACCTTCCATTGTTGATTCCAGTCCTTGAATTTTGTTAAAATAAACATACAGAAAAATTATTCTCCTGTTCTGGAGAAGGCGTGTGAGAATACATCTTCAGAAATATATTTTACTCTGGTGAGAACTCAGATGCCATAGCACTGAGGCTGTTTGACAGTCTTATGTATACAGCAGAAACACAGAGCTATGGAATTAGATAACTTAAGTTAGGCTGCACACCAAACCTATCCTGCTATAGTCCAAATGAGGTTATTGACTCAGAGAAGGAGCCATTGATAAAGCAATTATTACCAGCAGCCAGATGTGTGATAGCTCATTTTTGGAAATGGACAGATGCCCCAGCATTAATGGCATGGAGTTATCAAACATAAGAAATCCTTTGAATAGAACCAAAGTGACAGGCAGCCTCATATCAGAATCTAGTAGATTTAATGGGTAACATTTCCTTGGAACTGGAACAGAATAAACACATGGCTAAGAGGCCAAATAAGCACAAATGAATCTTTTAAAAGTGACAAATATGCTATGTATGATTCAGGTTGTCCAGAAAGTTAACGTATTCTGATTTATTTTTTTTTTTTTAAAGCTATCGGGACATAATATACTCTAAAGTTGGATGCATAATTTCAGGTACATTCGGTTTATTTCCATTCATTGCACATCCTTATTAGAAAACTCTGCCATCTGAATATTACACTGCTATGCCAAATGTGCAATTCTATAAATCAGCCAGGGAGAGAGGGTGCCAGCCCTTCCTGATGATAAATACGGTGGCAGGAATCTACTTTGTTTTGTGGTATGTAAGGCTGATTAATCCAAAGCTGTTTGCAAACTTCATTTCATACAAGATACCCCCATCCTTACAATCAGATTAACAAATCAAAGGTGCATTCAGACTTGAAGACAGGTTGCCACTTAAGTATTTCAGATACTCAGGCATTCGGTTAAACTAAGCTTGGATTAACAAGGTCTGACTATTTAAAAGGAGTTATGTTTAGGGGTTCTCTGTCTCTGCTGATTTTGAATGCTGCACTCATGGAGCAGTGCCGTCCAGTCTTAAGAGCTCAGTGAGCTTACAGAGCTTTACAGCCTCCCTGCAAGCTTCATGAGCTTAATTGAAGATAAGTATATACAAACTCACCTTCCTAGAAAGACCTCTATTTATGTGGAGGGGGAAAAAACCCAAACAAATCTCTTTATGCAGTGACTAAGCTGCATCTTTCCTGTCATCATTTATACTTATTTTTATATAGTGGAATTTATTAGACTAAACCCCTTAATCATGTGGAATAGATGAAAGCAGAATCATTCAACACTGTCACCTTTTGTTGTCACTTGAGACTCTCTAGGAGGTGACAGAGACTGATCAAATTATTTGTTAGGAGTGAATCATGCCAACTGACTTAGCCTCAGTGGAAAGTGGATATGTGAGGGCCTGTGCCAAAGTCCTTCGCTGCCTTTCTTTCTGAATTTGTAAAAATGTAAAGACAGAACTTCTCTAGTTAATATGCTGAATAGTGTTCCCTTACCACTTGGAAATGTCTGTCTTTGTCACTTAGACCAATGTTGCAATGAAGTGAAGAAATAAGCAGTGTCTCCCATGGATAACCCGAGTGTGCTCACCATTGAGAAGAGGAAGCCAGTGGAGGCCATATGCTTTAAGGACTGATGGTGATGTTATGTGTAAGTGTTCTTGAGCAATGATTTAACGTTGCTGCTGCACTGAGGGGTTACTTGTGGGCTGAACTAGAGCTGACACTCGTCAGAGGTGAGAAACAGAAACATGGACATGGGACAGGAACTGTAAAGAAGGTTGCTATGGTAGAGTTTTACTGGTGTTGGTTTATGTTCATGGCTGCAAACACAGTCAGTCATTCAGCAAAAAACCCTTCACTCATCTATTGCTGTATTGTCTTATAGTTAGTGTATATACTATCACTTCTAAGGGAGAAAGACATTTAGCACTGCCATTTATTCAACTATTTGTCTCATGTTTAAAAAACCGGGTGACCATATTACAATAACAAAAATGCATTTACAGAGCTTCTTCACTATTTATTTGTTTGTTTGTTTGTTTGTTATTTATTTATTAATTGTGCTTTTAAAATAAAATTGCCTTTCTTCAGAAATGTCCAAGTGTCCCAATGAAGGAGAGGGTTCAGGCAGGACACCTGTTAGAGACACTCAACCACTGTGAGATGATGAATCTCCATTTGGAAAGACAGAGTGTCCTCACCTGAAAGGTGTGTGGCAGGTCATTCTGCCTGTACATCCTCTCTTTAAACAATTGGCCTCTGGATAGGGAGATTCAAAATGCCATACATTGATCTGAAATTTAGCTATCCTGTGGCTGTACAGCCAACTGTAATTCAGCACAATTCGGTGTTATTTGCAAGTAATTGCTCCCTAGTCAGTTGATAATTTACATATTGGCAGTTCAGGAGAATGTTCATTATATAAAATGAAGGTTTCCTTAAAAGTATGCTTAAAAATAGTTTAATGTACAACCTGTACTAATGCAACAGAAGAAACAAAAGCAGAGGAAAAATGAGAAAAAAGAATTCTCAGAAATATTAGGAAAGAAATAATATTTATGGAAATAAACATAAATGGGTTTAGTCTGCTATAATCTGGAGACTGTCTTTACATTCTCCATCCTGTCTTAGTTTAAATAAATACCATATGATACCATGTAAGAATAACTGGATATTTATTTTTTATTTTCTTTTACTAAAGTGAATGTAATAGTTACGATAACGTCAACTGAAATCTCAGTTGCTATTATTTCCCTCCCCTAAACCTTTGTTACAATAAATGCTTATTTTATGGGTGAATATACATTGAAATTATGGAAGTAAAGAAGGTTTAGGGATATCTGAACAAAAGAAATTGTGGGTGCTAGGAAGGCAGGATAACCTATTACTGTTAGTTAATATTGGTCCCCTTCCAAAAAATATTTTGTCTTATTTCCTTATGGAACAGATTGAGGAGGACATCCAGAGGGCTAAGTCCTTCTACATCTTCCTCTCTAAATTACTCCCGACTTCTTGCCACTTCTTTTTAGGAGAGGAAGAGCTTCAGAAGTAACAAAGGCTATGGCCTGCCTGCCTTTGGGTAGTACGTCCTGTAATGTCATGCTTTTATCCATACCAGAACTGTACTATCATCTGAAATTCAGGTTTCTGTCTCAGGCAATCCTATTCAATCACCACTGAACCCCATGGAGTTCAGGAAAGAGCCGATGGTTTATTTTATTTCTTGTGAAGGCCACTTTAGGTCCTTGGCTACTTCATGAATGTTTTCTGTAGCATCAACAGCACTACTGTTTCTACTCCTCACCATTCCTCCGCAAAAGCCCCACATATCAGGCTCATCTGCCCTTTCTTATGGTAATTTCAGTGGAAAATTTTTTCACGTCAAGAAATTTGTTCTTTGACAAGGAGAGTTCCAAAGTCTGGGCCTCCTCACAAGATTTGTCTAAATTAGAAAAATCTGTTCCACTTAGATTAATGGTTAGACTGACCTCTCCCTTTCCTTCGCTGTCCTTGGACAACGTGTTGTTCTCTGTCTCTCTCTCTCTCGCTTATATTTATATAAACAATTTCAGTGAAGTATCCTACAAACAAAAACACTGACAATTTAGTCTGTTTAAAATTCAGTGGTTAATAAGGTTCAAAATAGTATGCTGCTCTAGGTGCTTGTTAGCAATGCACAAGTGTAATACTGGTCTCCCTGCCTCTCTTGGACTGTAACTTAACACTTAAATGATGACTAAAACAAACCAGATACAAACCAGAGCAAGTTGCAGTTGTTCTGATTAACATTATATTTTATAGTTGTTATACAAACAATATAAGAAAAGACTAGAACATCAGTTCTGTTGGCAGGAGAAGGCACAGCCATGGCCAGTCCAATCCAATTAAGCCATGTCTCCCGTATGCAGATGAACAGCAAAAGTGCAAATCAAAATGTATCACTGCATTACCTTCCCCAAGACACTGAGACGCTGGTCCTGAGAGATGCGTAGGGCACTATGAGAGTGAGAGGGGTACTGTGAAGCTAAGATATCTCGGTGAATTAACATGGCTCTTACATAATTTATGTAGTAACACCTGAAATTTCTGTCCCAGAAGAAATTTGGAAGCAAAATAACAAAGAAGTGAAATTTATGAATTTGTAAAGAAATTAAATTTTCACATTTCCACAAATTTCTGTTCCCAAAAAAATGAAAATAAATTTACAGGAGCACTTCATTATTCGTTCTACTATCTTGCTATATAATGTGTCAAGTATTGAAATTGTTACGTGACTTTAGTGAAATTAAACATTTCCATAACTTCACATGAAAGATTTAAATCAAATCAATATTCTTCTAGAACATGTTGTCTTGATTGAGTCATCATTTTCCAGTGGATTTTTTTTTTTAAATAACAAAAACATTGCTGTAATATGTTTGCTTATTTTTCAGTAGCCCACATTCATAGTCTGTGACATTCATTGAGTTTTCTGTTTGACCCAAACAAATAAAAAAGCTGCAAGACACAAGAAGGCAAATTTCTAACGAACTGTAATCCTGCTAGACAATTGGCTGAATCCTAAATCATATATGTTTCTTGTTATTAAAACACAATATCTCTTGCTTATCTATGGTAGCATTTATAGAGTGATGAAGGGATAGTACTTGTTTCTAAAAATGCTGTCTTGTTCTAATTAAGTATTAAATTTGTAGGGCACTCTCGCACACTTTATTTACTGACATTTTTTCAAGGTTTAGCATTCTGCATGCAGGATAGTATACATATATACTAAAAGCAAGCAACACATTAAAAAGCTCAGAGGCAATGCAAGAATTCTCCTCCCCTTTGGTTTATCACTAAAAGGATCCAGCAACAGAGCTCAGTCCAAAAGTCCTGGACTGAAATGTGCTTTGCATTTTTTCAGAGAAACCTTCTGAAATAGATTAGCAAACACAAAAGCTGAAATATACAAAATCAAAGTAAAAAAATACAGGACAGATCAAGAGCAGGCACATTAGGTGTATTCTTCAGCTTAGGAAGAGTAACTTTAAGTTCATGTATTAGGTGAAAGTTCTCAAAGCTCACACTGTTATTTTCTCACAGGGCACTGCTTACTGACAGATTCAACATGCAGACTGCATTTCTGCTGGATTTGATAAAAATACAATTAAAATGTTGTACAGGGGGGTACGCCAAATTGGCCTGCATCCTAGAACCCACTCCAAGCAAAACCTTGAGGAATATATTGTACAAGAAAAGGTTTGTCCCCTGGGATTACCTCCCACTTCCTTTAACCTGATATTTTGCTCATCCTATTATGAGATTCCTCAGAGGGGTGAAACACTAGATTGCCTCATTAAGACTCATCATTTACAAGATGTTGACAAACGCTGGCATTTATCCTGTTGTCATAATAAATGTGAGAAAATGACCACTTGGCAATAAGTGATTCTATGCGATTGCAGGTTGTAAAATATGAGAATATAAGGGTCTGTGGATAATGTATCAGTATCACTATGTAGCATCTCTGAACAGATTCTGCATGCATTGTAACAAATTCTGGCTGAAATAAATAATAATGGACAGCTGCTTTTTACAGTTTTCCACATGTGCAACCCAAACATTAATTAAGAAAAACAGGAGAATAGTTTTAAACCCAACACAATAATTAAACAGTTATTGTTAATCTTGCTGGGTATGTCAGCATGGGTACCTAGTACCCATATTGTCCTCGTTGACAGCCTGAAAACTCTCTGAACTCATTTTTCCTACAGCTCTCGTCTGCCCTGTGGCTGATGACAACATGGCCTCTCTTAACAAGGGTCATTTTGTTCACTGTGTGTTAACGATATGTGTGAGGTCACCACAAGAAGAGATCCCACAACAGAGTCTGCTGAGACAGGTTTGGGTGTGAGAGTAGTGTTCTCCTGAGTCCATGGCAAGTGTTTCAAGACGTGGAGGTTTTCTTCCTTTGGGGACACTGACAATGTGGTCACAAGGCAGTTCTGTAGGCAAATAGTATGAATGAGAAGCAAATTTGGTCTTAAGTCTGGCTTCAGGATAACATTACACCTTAGTGTAGTTGCAACTGTTTTTAAGAAATATTCTGAGGGGTGAGTGTACCTTGGAGACTAAGCCATCAGCCATTAAATCAGACTGAGATTAAGACAAAGACACGAATGACTGAAGATTAATTCAGTCCTTATTCATAAAGCTGCATTTTTGAGCAACCTGTTCATCTAGACAGCCCTTGCATGGACTTCAGTCTTCCCAGTCGTCTCAGGTTCTGCTTCTGCCAATGCATTTCAGTTTTGACCATTTTAAGAAAGCTGACATCTCTATCAACCATAAGTTTTGTTTTTCTGCAGCTAATTCTAAACAAAAGTAACAACTGATTATCCTAATTGTAATGGCTTTATTAATAGACACCAAGTGTCTTCCTTGTGAGATAAAACCAGTGATAGTGCTAACAGAATCTAAAGTGACAATAACTCATTTGCCATGGGTATTGAGTTGCAGGTGGTTGGTAGCTCCATCCTACTTGACTAATACATTTCCTGAAACACTGCTTTTGTGGTGACTGTGGGGCTCTAAAACAATCAGCAAAATTGCTTTGTCACCAGAATTTACAACCCTTAATTTGACAGTATATAAATTCTAACTGGGGAATTCAAAGAGAGGAATATAATTCATTGGTTCCTGTTTCTGTCACTAGTCATTATTGCTCACCTCATGTTTCCGATGACTTGACTTGATGTATGTGTGTGCATGTGTGTGTTATTTGAAGAACAGGGAGAGTTTAGTCATTGCCTCTTGGAAGCTGATGCCCTTTCATCCACATCTTCATTCTACTGATGCACAGATAACTCTCCTCTCCTCTCCTCTCCTCTCCTCTCCTCTCCTCTCCTCTCCTCTCCTCTCCTCTCCTCTCCTCTCCTCTCCTCTCCTCTCCTCTCCTCTCCTCTCCTCTCCTCTCCTCTCCTCTCCTCTCCTCTCCTCTCCTCTCCTCTCCTCTCCTCTCCTCTCCTCTCCTCTCCTCTCCTGCCTGAACATGGAGTACTACAGCTTGCTACCAAGTAAACCCAGAGGAGAGACAAAAATTAAAAAACACAACTCTGAAGGAATCCTTACCTTCATTGGAGAGCAATTTACTTCTGAATTAAGTACTTTTCAACACTAAATAAATATTTCTAACAATGTCTAATTTTTGTGGAATGGAAGGGACTTTGGCTGTTGAGATATGTGTTCTCCTCTTACCTTCTCAGCTACAGTTTCTTCTTGTGTCACAGACTCTCTCTGTTCTACTCCTGGATCACTTAGATGTTCACTGTGAACATTATTACTCCTTTAGACCTGGAGTCTTCTTATGTATGGTATGATGTTTTCCCAATCACAACTTCATAGGGTGTGAGTTTATCATGCTGTCTCCTTGCCTTTGTACTCCTCTATTTTGTTTATAGTATTTTTAATTGAGTCCTGGACTCCCAATCTGCATTCATTAGACATAGAGCAGATAAACACTTGTAAAGACACAATTAAGTCACAGCCAGGTACTGGTGTTTTCCTCCCCGCTGGCTTTACCTCTTCTGAATGCAGTTCATTAACATTTCCATAGTTTTTGGTTACCCCATATTGGAATTTAAGTCTGTATTGGCTTATTTGCTAGCTTATTACTTGTTTGAAACCCCACTGCTGATTTTTTTTAATCAGATATACAGTGCTAGCTCAATGATCCTACTTATAAGCTGATGGGGTCTGAATGCCCCAACTTCAGCTTTTCTTAATGGACTCCAATATTTAATTGTGCTCTAAAAGATATTTTTTTCTTTGCCCTGAACGAACCTGAATGCATTCACTAAGTAACATTCAGAAATGCATGCAATATTTACCAATTTCTTTGCTGTAGAGCACAAGTGGAAAATGATCAACACTACTATTCCAATGAGCATTAATTACTGCAAACTCACAATGTTGAAATCAGTCAGAAAGCTGCTTCTTGTAGAGCATTGTGTCAAAATACATACTGATTGGGAAAAGACTGTAGTTTTAAGTGTGTTTGAGCCCACATTGTTAAGGTTGTCTTCTCAATCAGTAGTGTTAGGAATTGAATTTATATTTGTATTTCAGATTCAGTAGCTTACTACACCACTGAGAGTGTCCTTTTAAAGGTGCAAGGCTGGGCTGTGGTGGGATCCTGAGGGTTGGTCCCAAACCTGAAGCCCTATAATGCAGAGGTATACATCATGAACTATACAGCTAGATTTCTCCAGAGATCTACATCAGACCTCTGCAGAGTGATATGAAGACACAGCAGCTCATGGAGTGAGCTTCTTTATATTTCTACATAGCATAGCATAGCATCTCATCATATAAGAATACCTAGAGGAGCTGGGCATTATGAACTATACTGAAATGCTTCACTCATATAAGAGAAAGTTTCACAGAGTAAAGGTGAGGGGGAGCTTTTTTCTTTGTTTGTTTTTTCTCCTTGGGAAAATTTTTAAAAATGAGCAAATAATGTTCCGCTAATTTAGTAAAACCACAAAAGTGTCAGTGTCTAAAAGAGTAAGCTTTCTCTGGTCAGGATTTTTTTTTTTCTATAGCTTTGTGGAGCTCCAAACTAGTTTCTGTTTATGTCAGTAGAAGGGCTCACATTGAGTTTAGGGAGAGCAGATGCTGGCTCTTTGTGACCTAGCAACGCACCTGAAGCAGATGTTCATAACCATACAGTGCTATGTGCCTAGTTCGTGCCTCATTGCTAATTCACCACAGTCATCTTTCTCTTCTAACACACCCTACATCAAGCAACAGCCACACACCCCTTTGATATCCTTTTTGAACTTGTAGACTTATTTTGAATACACCTATAAATAAAGGACAATGAACAAAAATAAATTTTACAGAAGCCAATAAAGACAGTGAAAATAAAGAAAACCAGTTTGCTGACATAAAACCCATCTGGATGTGTGCAAAAACTTTTGTGAATGTAGCATAAAAATTGAGCATGATCTTTTTCCCTGAGTTTACTGGTTTGTTAAATAATGTATTTGTGTTTCTTTTTCACCCTGAATTTTTTATATTGTTTCATTCAGAGTGAAAACCAGCTCTAATGCCCATGGCACAAACTGCTTCTGGATTTCTTCCTGTCAAAGAACATTCCTAATACAATATATACTCATGTACTGTATAGTGTACAATATGCCATATGAGCATATTGATATTCTCGTTAGTAGTAATAATACTAGCAATGCAGACTACTACTGTAATAATAAATATGAATTAGAACAGTGGTTAAATCTGGTTGGGTATAATTATAGGTTGCCCCAGTGAACTAAATTTCAGTGGGGTTTGGTTCTATGGTTTAGGGTAGTCTCCATTAAATATAGGAAAATCCAGTTAATTAATTAGCCCTTAGTGTTAAATGAGTTTTTTAAGCCTGAGAGACAAGGGGAATGTGGGATTTGTGGAGACTTGACAGTGAACGTTTAATGATGTTAAACCCAGAGTGACTGTTAATATAGGCTACAGTACCTGAGAGCCAGAAATACAGTCAGAGAGATAAATGCAAATAAAGCACCAGGGTTTAACAGGAAATGAAGAATATTAATTTACTCTGGATGTTCAGATTGTCTTTATATGATTTAAATTTTTTTTATGGTTATAGTGCCAAGGTGCCTCATTCTCTGATTGTACAAAAGACACTTACAAAGAGAGACAAATGTTATGCAAGATGTGATGGAGTTGACTTTTTGTGAGCATTTATGTTGTTCTTTTCCTAGGTAACTTTGCAGCATGTGGAAGAGCTGTTTATGATGAGCTGTCCTTGGGAATTCAAGGCTTTATACTGTTGTCTTCACATCTCTTTGTTGTGGGATAACTTCAACAAGGATCAGTCTTGGGTTGCATCAGAAACCATCCTGAGGCTCGTCTACCTGGTGACATGGTGTGCCTGTTTGCTCTTTTCTGCTAAGTGAACTTCTAACCTTTTAGAGGGCCTCACCCCGTTCTTCTCATGTGGATATCTCTCTAAACATGAGGGCTTTTTCATTCTTCCACCTGTCCTGCTTTACCCTCATCAGGTTTACCAAAAGGGTGTAATGGTATTGGTGTAGCTTCTCAGGGCCCTTCCTGGTCCTGCCCACCTCCCCAGGGCTGCCCCCACCCTGCCAAGGACCCAGGACTCCATGTCACCCCCACCGCGGCAGTCAGCCTCTGCCCCGGTGACACTACTCTCCAGCTCCCCACAGCCCTGCCCTGACCCTGTAGAGCAAGGCCCCCCCCAAGCCCACATCCTGGCCCAGCCTTGGCCTGTCCCCCTCCCCACTGCCCTGCCTGTCTATCCTGAGGTGATTCTGACCCCAGTTTTCCTCACTGGTTCTGATTCTGACCCCAGCTGTGGGCTGATGTTCTGGCCTCACCCTGGGATCTCTCGCGGCTCCCAGTTTCCCTAGGGAAGCAGCTGGTCATCACTCCCCCGGACATAGCTCATTTCTCACCCCCCGTAAATATAACCACATCCCTTGCTTTTGTTTTTATTCATGTCTTCCCATTTGTACACACCACCCCACCACTGTACTGTCAGGAGTTATTTAAGGCCAAGTACTGCCATACATGCAGAATGAGATTCATCCTCTTCAACTTTCTGTGTCTACAAATTAGCTGTCTCCATCTTAGTCATTCTAGGTTGCCTTCATCTTCAGTGGCAATAGGTGACCATACTTCTTTTATCTGGCCTATATCAGAAATTTACATTGGGATACAAAACGTAGCACTGTATAGGTGGTACAAGGGTAGTGGGAAGCATGTAGAGGGTCTGGGCTCTTCTACGCCACTTCTTCATTCCCTTGGCCCCTCGAGGATGCACTGCATTCATGGAGGCTGGAAAATAGCAGATATATCCCCAAAGTAGGGGGTTATGAGTAGCTCCCTGACAGCCACTTCTCCATATACTGAATTCAGCCCTTTGTGATTTTTTATTTCCAGCCTCCACTTGAACCTTATGCTAATTCTATGCAACATAGGTAGTAGGGGTTTTTTTTATCAGTTTCATGGAGGGACAGTGATCAGGGACCTCTTGAGATGACAGTCTGTCAGATTGTAAATCAAGGAGGATCTCTCCCTTAGCAGCCACAAAGATTAAACAGACTAATGAATCAATGTTTTAGACCATCCACTCTGGGGAGCCTTCACTTAAGTCCCAGCACTGTTGGTCAGGTCAGAAAATGCTCTTTTCTGTCAAATGGTAGGTTTCCCTATGTGGTAGTGTGCATTCATCCTTCTTTGTGCAAGCTATGAAAACCTGACGGAGGCAGATGTCAATCCATACTGTTGTGACACTTCCTCGTTCAACTCTAAAAATTTGTGAGAGCATTTCACCATCCAGTAATTGGCAAGAGAGGAGAGACTGTTTGTTCATTTTGCAGAAATCAGTTTAAAAGCTCATCTTTCTATTTTTCCTTTTATTAGGCAACACTTTCTATTGAAGAATGAGCTATTTATAACCATCCCCTCTCCTCAAAACACCCAACCATTTGTTTTTAATAATATTTGCTGTCTTTAGGGTGCTTTACTTGCATCTTTGTTCAGTCTCTTAACATAGATAACACCACACGTGTAATTTTATTCTCAGATGCAGTATTTGTTTTAAGCTAAAATCTTTATGGAGGTACTGGGTTCTGTTCACTCTGGCAACAGTTCCGTGATCTTGAAATGGTCATAAATTACAGCATATGTACTTTGAAGCAGATGTTCTGTTTAAGTTCATATATTCTGTCCATCTCTCTGATAACTGAAGCACTGATATTTAAAAGAACCCTCATACTATTAAAAAAACAACCATGAATGTAGAGAATATTTCTGTTAAGGTGTATTACACTGAAGGCACATATCCTAATAAAATAATACAATGAAAAAAAGAAAAAGTTGTTTTAAATAAATAATTTGTTAGAATTTTTTTATGAGGAAAAATATTTTCCTGGTATTTTTTGAGAACCAAATGTGAGCAACTAATACTCAGCATAGTAAATGCACTTCATTCAGCACTTCTTCAGTTCCTTGAGTCAGTAAATGAAGAACATTGTCATCTTTGATTTGATACTATTTAAAAACAGACCTGTAACTCAAGAGATCCAGTGATGAAACAGGAAAATAAATGACTGTATTAAAAATGTCACTGCCCAGATGGTCCCATATAGAAGTTGTGATCTGAGTACTCACTAATTAAAGAGAAGGTGACTGGAATCTAAATTTATCTTCTAATTTTATATTTGACCCTTATCTACACATGAGGGGCTTGAACACATTTGATTTTTGAACATAACCCAAAAAAGCACTTAAACAGGTGCTTAACTATAAACTGATGTCTGACTCCTACTACTGTAAGTAGATGTGATTTCCTGAATGTGGACCATGGAGGAATTTCAAAGCTAGGTCTTAATTTTGCAAGTTAAGGGAAACTGACCATGATTTATATATTTGAAGTTAATTGTTCTACAAAGATATTAAGTTTTCAGGCATTTTATGTTCATCAAAGCTGGCAAATACTTCAAGATACACTGAAACCCTTTCATTACCAGTGTAAGAGTTGTCTACGAGGTAAACCAGTTTACTGTGGTTCTTCTACCATGTTACAGAAATACTGGGTTTTTTGGTTGAGAGAAAATTGAAGTCTGAACTGTCTTCTCTTACCTACTGGTAATAGTGTATTCATGATTTTAAACAGCAGAACTCATTATTTTGTTCCATTTGCATGTGTGTGTGAAACTACTTTCAGAGAAAGACACAATGTTGCTAAACTGAACTTAGAGAGGTTCAAATATAGTTTATTCCATAAGAAAAGCTAAGTTTCTTGCTGAAGCATCAGCTGAAACATGGAATGGAAATTAGCCAAGGAAACAGACAAAAAATGTCTTAAAAATGATACATGTCTTTCATGACAAGCATTACAATGCCTGTAGTAGTTAAACAATCTAGACCTAGGGAATTTTTTACTTTAATTAATTTATTGCCACTTCATTCAAACTTCTAACCAATGATTTGGTTATTAAGAAAAGAACCCATCAACAAGTGAGCGAACTCTTAGGTAAACACCTACAAAAAAGTAACGGGATTTCTCCTTCCTCTGGGCTCATGTTAAGCCAAATCTCTCCTTCCTCCCTTCCTGATCTCAGTTTCCTGTATTTTTGCTGTGGCTTACATTCAAACCATCCTAGTTCCTTCAGTGAGGAAATGCGTGGCACAGAAGATTTTGGGCTGTGCGCTTAATGGTTTCTGTCTGCTGCTCTTTGCTTCTTATTGGTTTTCCTCTGCCCTGGTGTGGGTCACCCATGGCTGCAATCCCTTAAGGTTATTCTCACTCTGAAGGGTATCCTCACTTTGATACGGGTCACTCACTGCCACAGTCCCTCGAGGGGTATTCCTGCCCCCATTGTGTGCTGCCCACAGCTGCAGTCCCTTAGGGGTGTCTCTTCCCTGCTGTGGGTTGCCCATGACAGCAGTGCCTAGAAGGTAGCCCCTCCATCACGGAGTGCCTCCTTCTGAGAGCATATCTCCAGCCATGTCCTCGGCAGCATCTCTTCAGCAGCCTCTCCCTCTGCATGTCTCCAGTCACCTGTCCCCAAGGGCATCTCCTCATGTCTTTTCTGCCCCTCATGCCTGCAGCATTTTTATAAATATGTCAGAGCTGGAGTGTGAGGTGCTCCCCTAAGAGGCTGCAGTTTTGGCAACTGATGGGCTTACTCACACTAGTTTCAGAGCTGACTGGACCTGGCTGTGATTGTCACAAGACAGTTCCTGGCTTCTTCCCATACAGGGTACCCTGCAGATCCTTGCTACCCAAACTCTGACAGTTATGGCCAAGGCAGTGGGTTTTCATCCAGATCCTTCTCTGGGAGAAAGCCTTTCCTCCTAGAGGTGGGAGAAGAGTGCAAGAAAGGAGCTCATGACCATGTTATCTCATGGTGCCTACAAGGAAGGGTTCATACTAAGTAAAAAGGAAGCGATTCTGATGTCATTGAGACAGGCGAGTCCATCTGCAACAGAGGTTTTTAAACTTCATTAAAATCTTTATGTTGGAGATCTATCTTAGTAGTGTCATGGAACAAGGATGCAAACCAGAGACTTACAAGAAAGATATCACACAAACCATGAACAGCCGGAGAATATTCAGTGAAATCCCCAACAGATAACAAGTTTTACCCTGGAACAACATATCAAAATACTTGAAGAGTTTTTTTCTATTTTTCTAATACTTAATTGTGTTACAGAATTCCCATGCATTCATCTGCATGTGCAGCAGCCATCAGTGGGGCTTTCACTGGCTATCCCTAAGTTTGCAGAGATAGTGTACAGCAACTTGGCCTGAGAATCTAAAGGGGAGCACAGAAGAAACTGAAAACTTTCTTTACAAGGCAATGGCTGTATTTTTTTTTTTTTTTCATTTCCAATGTATAACAACATAGTGTTCTCATCTTTGTATCCTCTTCATAATAAATAAACTTTACCATTCTTGGTTTTATTCCATATTGTTATAAACTTCCATTATTTTACACTTGTGTATGCATGCACACACAAATCTACTACATAATTTTATCTGACCCTACCCCAGCTAGAACACGTGAAAGCTGCCACTGCGTATACTAATTAATTGAACACTGATTGACTGAAAGAGGAATTATGCCAAGAAAGGGGAGGAAGGCAGCCATGGCACAGCAAACTGTTCAGAATCATCTTGTCACTGATGACTACTGACCTTCTGTCCTCTCCTAGGTGCTCTTGCTCATGGCTTTGCTGGCCATTCAGTCCCTTTAATCAATCTTCATTCCAAGTCACAAATTTTAACACCTCCTAGTACCTCTAAAAGCCCAGCTGCAGAGTTTCTGTGGTCTTGCAGGAGGCTAGCTTGAAGGATGCTTGCACAAGGACAAGGAAAAAAAAGACTTTTGGTATCCTTATCATGATCCTTAATCCTTGCCCTCTTCATGACAAGAGTAAAAGGAACTAGACCTGACTGTTATCTTCTTTATTAACCCAACAAGAACTTAAGCAATGAGCTTTGGTAGGGTCAGTGCTGTAACTCCACTGCTTATGTTAGGTTTTCTTATTTATTGAGGTGGATGGAAGGAAACCATCTACCCTTCTGATGACCCATCTCAGCTGCGGAGGGTTGGATGTGAGTGCAACTGCTGTAGCTCTTTACACCATGAAAAGGCTGCTACATTATTCTAACGGAGTTGGGGCAGAATGATCAAACAGCAGCTGGGGTTAGCAGTAAAAAAGAAAATAGAATGTTTATTTTACACTTTCAGACACTGCTAATGTCAAAGATGGGTGGGCAAGGCAGGTTCTCCTGAGACTAATAATGAGCTAAAAAAGACCAAACCAAGGATCAAAAAACATTTTTGTGACTCCTGTGTATCCTAGAAAGAATCCTACACTTCCATAAATACTGCATGAGATTTGAGTTAAGCTTTTAAATTTAGCCTACAGGACAATCTCATACTTCTGTAGGAAGGCAGAGTAGATGAACAAGCATACTCTTCTTAACAAAAAATTATGTGTGTTTAATACTATTTTTGTCACAAATATGCACTTTGTTCATGGTGTCAGCACATAATGTTCAGTAGTAAATAGAGCTAGTTCTGCACCGGCTGAAATTTGATGTACTCATGGGCAGGTTTCAAGGAGTGATGGGAGTCCATTTAACAGCCCTAATGGCAGGTATGGCTGCCTCTATATACACTGCTGCAACAGCTGTTGCCTAGCTGGGGAGATGATCCTTGCTTCAGTTCTAGGCTGTGGAGAAGACTTTTTGTCCTTCCAGCTCCTTATTAGCAGGCAGATGAGCTGAAAGAATATTCCTGTCAAGTTTAATATACATTAAAGCAACAAAGCAGTACCACTGATGTCAAATAACCACAGAGCCAAATACTGGAAATTTGCTGGTCACTGGAAGTAGAGAATGAGATTTGGGTCCTACTAAATCTTATGGGAATGCTGTAATTTTACTGGAGCCAGAATTTCACCCCATACTCTAAAATGAAATCCCAGTGAAATTATTCTAGGAAAGTTAACTAGTGATTACATTACTGTATTCATTAATGTCTCTATTAATCTTCTTTTCATAAGATAGGAATCAAATAATTAAATATTACACATTTATGTTTCAGTGAAATGCAAAGGAAAAGGTAAAGGCGTGAACTGAAAAGTAAAGATATTTTCAAGTTTAAAGAACCATGTGATCTGTATATCACTGCGTGAACAGAAAAGATAAGGGGCCATATCAAAGATCTGTAATTGGATTATAAAATGATATAATCACAGTGTCTTTATTCTTTAGATTATTCCATTGTCAGGAAAAAAAAAAAAAAAGATCAGGGAAGGAAAGAGGAGTAAAAAGGGAATGAAACCTCTCTTATTTTTCTTAAAACAAGACAAAACAAAACAAAGGATATTCAGTCAGTGGAAGATGGGACAACCTGGCACTGGCATAAGTCACCTACACCTCTCTCACAAACTAAGTTTTGTATTCATTCTTTGTAATAATTTGATTAAACAATGACAACCTTTGCTAAACTCCAGCCTCACTTCCAGTAGCACCATGATAGTTCCATCAGCTGGGATTAGTGCACTTTACATTCTGCAACTTTCTTCCAATCCCTGGTGATAAGAATTACCACAGCTGAATTGTCATTGTATATGTGATGAGTAGTAATCATTGGCATCTGGGAGAGCATCCTATAAGCAAATCACTTAAAGAGCTGGAGCCTCCAGGTGTGTTTATCTTTTGTTACTTCATATACCTTAAACACACCTCTAGATAACATAAGAGGTATGTGATGGGGGACAGTCCAGGTGTAGAGTTGAGGCTTAGAATATGGCCTTCAGTAGACCACCCTAGAGGATGCCCACACCTATACTCTCCCCAGCATCAGCATAGGTGTGCAATGTCTCTCTTCCCTGGCTAACCTGGTTGGAACTGATCAGAAAAAAATTATGAGAGAGACCTCATGTGAGATCAGAGAGTGGAAGAGTCTGTGTTCTGCTCGAGGGTGGTCCTGGCTATGCTGTCAGACTGAAGAGATCTGGGGACAGGGGGTCTTGAAGAGATGAGTGTAAGCTGAATGTTGTACATGGAAGGGAAGCTGTTTATGAAGTAGGATGAATGTAGTTGGGAGCTGTGGTAGTAAAGAAGCCATGGGTTTGTAATCTTGGTTTGGAGAGCTGTATGGAGTATGGCTAGAGGATGTGGCACCTTGCCACATGATTTTGGAAGGTGGCTCTTAGAAGCAAAACATTTGCTCTCTATCTGAGCTTTTTTCATGCATAACATGGGTAACAGAGAAAAACACATGTAAGCAGCACCGTTCCTGCCAAAGCACGTTCTTTGGAGAGCACATCCTCCTGCAGTGAAAGTGGACTCTCCTGGCAAGGCTGGAGATGTGGCAGTCTTTCTGCATTAACGAGGAGCTGTTAACCAAATACATAAATAAGTTGAAAACCACAAGAACAAAATCTCACTGTTTCCATATGTCTCTTGGCTACATCCTTTTAGTGGTTGTGCTGCTGAAACTTCTGCATATTATATGAAGTCTGTTAACTATGAGTTAGATATGAATGTGACCACATTTCTTGTTGATTTTGACACAACCTGTGAAACTACCCAAAAAGAGACCCCTGAAAGGATGCCTGAGAAAATTGTTGCTAATTTCACTCAGTAAGTTTCACATTGCCCCTGTGGGAAAAGATAGAAATTCAGCAATAATAGAGCATAGTAAAAGAACGGAAAATATCCCCCACATGCAAATAAAGACAGGACAACACACTGGCTAGTTTCTATCCTATTACAGAAGCATAACTGTAATCCTTCCAGCAAAGTGATGTTAACTACCAAAGAGGGGCAGGAGCTCTCCAGAAACTCACAGTCTGTCATGAAGTATGTTCATAATAAGGGAAATAAGCCTACTTGTGTATTTACTTGGGTATGACATCACTGACAGCCAATTAGAAAGTTCCACTTGTGTCATTTCATAATAAAGAAAAGACTATTCAGCGCTCACTGCATCAAAGAACGCATGTCACAGAGATTTGCACAGAAATGGGTTGATTAATTTTTAATGAATTATACCAGGAAAAGTTTCCTTGTATAAATTGCTGTGAGAATACGAGTGATAACCCATGCTTGAATAAAGGGTTTCTGCATGTGTGGGTTCTACAACTACAGAGACACTGAGAAAGATTGAACTAAAAATGGTGCTACTCACCCTAATCTATCCAGTTCATAACAGCAGTAAAAACAGCGTGGGGTGCACAGTAGTACAGATTTTAAAGGCCATTTTATTCACTGGAAGTGTGTCCTGGGACCAGCAGAATGCTTTCCAACCGTCTTTGTTTTCAGTTTGAGAGTGGATGTCAGTCTTGAAAACAGGCCTTTGCTGAACATTGCCTGGACTCAGTACAGCCTTTAAATTCTGTAACCCACACTACATGTCTTCAGACTTTGTGACTGAATAGTCTTTTCTTGCATGGGAAGGTGTGAATCTATCAATCAGCTGATACACAAGCTAAACAGAGCATCCTTATGGACCAAAAATGGGCAGCAATATGGCATTGTTTGTATTTCAAGGTGTGTAAAGAAGAAAGGCATTTCAATAATGATGTTAAGGAAAGCATTAGCTTTACATGGCTGGTGGAAAAGCCGGCTAGCTGACCCACTGTGGAGTAAGGCATGGAGCTAAGGTGATAACATCCATGTGTTTCTGTGCAAGTAGTCCTCAGACTTGCAGCAGGCCTTTCACACTAGCCATGTGTGTTCTTGTTTTTGTGCAGGAGGCCTGACAGTGGTACTATTGTCAAGAACCATACACACAAACAAAAATTTCTTAAAGTTATCAGAAATATACCTCTTTGAAAAGTGAGTAAATGCAGAGTTTGGTGGGTACATTTCCAGCATACCCATTTCCTTTCAAGAATTTGAGACCACCCAGATTTCAACATGGAAGAAAGATCTTATGAATTAAAAATTAACTCTTGCTTAGAGCTGATCTGATAGAAGGCATGTAGTATTGAGTTCATAGTTTAAAATTAAAATAGTAAAGATGAACCCAAATTATATCTTTTTATCTATTTCCATACAAAATGTTGTTGGATAATACTAAATCTGTGTGTGCCCTTGGTTTCTACAAAATCAAAGATATCCAGGAGCCTTCTTAGCCCATGATATACAAATCCTATCTCATGTTATTCTACTCTGCTAATAGTGGTTGAGAACTGGGATCTAGACTGTTGTAGTGTAAGGAAAGTGCGGACAGCAATTGTTGTCTGTTTTTGATATTGAAATGATCTGGATAAAAGCAGTGTCCCTATAGCTTCCTTATATAGGACCCTATATTAAATAAAATACATTTCTAAAATAGTCAGAGTGAACTGATTTAAAAATAGTTTTGTGCTTTTAAATTTAGAGCAAATGCCTGAAAAGCATTTTTTCTTTTAGTTCCTTGTCATACATGTTCAAGATTCATTACATTACTTGGAGGCAAACAGGTGAATTTCCTCTGAACGTTGTTTGTGCTGATCAAGGAATGCCAACGAATAGTGAATTTTTATTTTAATTGATCTGACTGGAATGAGCTGCCACTCTTCTCTGCATATGAACATATCTTTGTATGGAGATTTCAGTTAAATTTTGTGCTCAGAATAATTTAGGAATAAAGGAAGAAATGTGGGTTCAAACATAGGAAGAGGTTTTCGCTAAGACATTTTTTTCCTGTATTTTCACTGCCATAAATCAGAGAGGGGGTACCTTAGAGTGGCAACTGTAGAAAACAGAAGAAAAAAGTCTCATTAAAATTAATGCATAGTAGGCTATAGAGTAAATTAAAAGCCAACAGGATCTCAATGCACTGCAACTGGCATTCCTGATTTAACAGTTTCTGCTACCACAAGTGAAAAAAATCTGCAGTGAGAAATTTGCCTTTTTATTTTACTTCTATTCTTTACATACAGTTTTCTATAGTTTTAAAATAGACAGGCAAAGAAAGAAAGATTTATTTGACCTACCTGTAAGCCTTGAAATATGTATTTAGCACAGCTGTTCTTTTGTGTTTAAACTCATCACAAAAATGCAGCTTTAATGTAACCCACCATTGATCTGCAGTAAGTGGAAACAAAATCTCTCCTTAATTAGTATCATCCAATCACTTTTTTACATTTCTACAGAACACACACTGTGAACTGTTTAATGGACTATTATTTAGAAGAGTGGCAAAGAGCTTGCGAAAAAAAAAAAAAAGGCACATAGTGAAAATAAAAACTAGCAGTGTCAATGAAAAATGTGTTGCAAAATAATGGAAAAAAAAGATGTTTCGTTAAGATGGGCTTCACTGGCATTTTACTGTATAGATGAACACTGCTCCAATTACTGCCAACAATGGGGAAAGAGATAGAGAGATATAGATTCATTACTTTCAACACCCTTAACTGTCTACCACTGAATTCGCTTATCTGTTCCTTTTTCTACAGGACCTGCATGGAGGGGGGAAGGAATAAACAAAGAACTGAGTAGAGTGAATGTGTCACAAATTACCACAAACACACTGTGACTCAATGCACTTTTCATTTCTCTCCTCATTAACTGTGTCTTGCTCAAAATGAGAGACTGGGTCTAAACATAATCAAGTCCCACAGATAACAATTGACTTGACTGCTGGGGCAGTCATCACCTTCTAGCTACTGGGAAATAAATTTAGAAATAAAATGAGTTAAAATAAAATTCACTCTGCTCTCTTTTCTGTGCTCAGATAATTTGAAGGCCATCAAGGCCTGCAGAAACAATCCATCTCTCTGTGAAAAGGAAAGCAGCCTGTGCCACTACCAATAAGGCATGTCTTTAGTGTTATCAAGAGTAAGTATAATTACACAGTGGAAAGGCCATCAAAGTGTCTTGGGCGCTGGTATTTTTTTCCTGAGGTCTTCATCAATAGTGCTGTCGGAATGAAAAGAATAAATGGGGGGAAAAAGGAAAAAAAATAATATCCTCCAGATTGGTGTGACTGACCTGCAATCTAGTAGAGCACATTATAATTTGAGAGCAGTAGGACGATTCAATAAAAATTTTGCCGTCTTCCACTTTAAATCAGGAAGGATTAATTTCAAGAATCTTTGTGGATACTCTTGTGGTCTTGGTTTTGTCAGTGCTGAAATTTCTTTTCGAAGAGGCTAAAGGACTTCCTGTTGAAAGGTATTTATACTTGCCAAGACTCCTTCCTTACCTCTAATAGCAATGCATTTCTGATAGGCAGATTTCTGACTGGGAAAGAGGAGGTAGGGCTATTTGTTTCTGTTGAACAGTCTCCCCGTCCTACACTTTTTATTTGGACAAAGCACCAGTGAAGTTAATTGGTTCATTATATTTGTATCAAGAGGAGCCAGACACTGATGTGCATGTTTTAATGGCATTCCATTCAGTAAAATACATGCACAGTATGTCTGACACTGTTTTCCAGGGCAGGATTTGAAAAGTATATGCCTGAGCCCTGGCCTGTGATGCTTTACTCTGATTAATAAATGTTGCTCTAGCAAGGAGTACCCCAAACCTCGGAGGACAGCTGTGCATGCATAAGTCACGGGAAGATCTGGATATATGTGTAAAGTTGATGCAAGCAACTTTCTAGCTGATTGTCTGATAACGAAAATGTTTGTAAGAACAGATAATCACCCCAAACCTAGCTATTAACTTTCTTCTGGCGGTCTTCTGTTTAATAGAAGCAACATGTTAGTAACTGTGATATAAGTCCTGAGAATAATCACCCAGTCTGATGATTAGAGCCAATCATGTAATCATCATTGTCCCCAGCATTATGTTGTTCTTGGAGCTTTCCTTTCTGTGGCTACTAGATCTGGAAATCGCAACATCCAAAATGGGGGTGACTATTTGCTCTAGGGCAAATTAGGTCATTAAAAAGCTTTAACCAGTAGGTGAACATTTAAGTCTGCCTCAGCGGTTTGTTTCTACTGTTCACAACATGAATACATTTTCCAAACCTCACTTTTTGTTAGATTTATTACAAGAAAAAAGATTAATTGGGCTGTACTGCTTTGACAAAGCTCTAGTTCTTAAATAATAATTATAGATCTCCTGGATTCCAAAAGAACTGAAGTGGAGCAGATCCAGCAATGTGGCCAAACGTAACAAATTGAGAGGAACAAGGGTAAAGAAATATAACTGAGAGAATGTAATGTGAAATCACACTGATATATTATCTTAAAACTTCAAGGAGTTTTTATTGGCAAACTGCTAACATAATTTATTTTTCTGAGGTTTTATTTGGACACCAGCATAGCCTGGAATTTGGGGGGTAAGGGCATGAGGTCTTTTTCCAAAAAGCTCTGTGACGGAAGTCCCATTTATGACAGTGAGCTCTGAAGATTAAGGGCTCTGGCCTGCCTAGATCAAGCTGGATTGAGGGTCAGATAACAGGACAGACTGAACCCCAAGTTCTACTCCTGAGGAACTTGGAATGCACAATACTGGGAAATGGTTGAACCTCTGCCTTTATTTAGCTGTTCCATTGTACTGGCTGAAAAGACACAGTAACTTGAACACAGTTATGGCATGTCAGCTGTATTCATTCCTTCTAGCATATGTCTTTATTGCTCTCACAGAAGTAGTAGAGATACTATGTCAGGGTGGGGTATAAACACTAAGTTAGCTATAAAGGAGTTTACTTCAGAGAGTAAATGAATGGGAGCTGCAACTGTACAGATGCTGGTAAAAGATATGTTAGTCTGCCTAATTACTCTTGTGACTGAGGTGTATATCCTAGTACAGTCTAAACTTGAATGGTTTCCAGAACATAAAACAAGCATGCAGGATTAGATTTTTTTTTTTTTTTTTTTTAGCATTGGCCCTTCCAGATAGATTTGTGTTTTCTAATCCATTTTTTCTAGTACATTGAAAGGTCATTTATGCCAAAGAATTTTTGTTCTATCAAGTAACTGAGACATAAATCCAGTTAATATCAGATCAGCTTCGTTCAGTCACAACAGAAACAAACAATAAAAATAAACTAAGTCTTTTTTATGTGTCGTCATAGCCTCTTCTCTAACAATAAAAATCATCACCCAAGTAAGACTATACCTTCTCAAATCAGAAGTCTGTGATTCTCTGCTAGATTAGTGGACACTACCAGAATCCTCCTATTTGGAGCTCTATTTGGGGTCCAGTTGGCCCAATGAGCAGAGAAAAGCAGTTGCAAAAAGCCCGTGGCTTTCTACCGCTGTAGCAGATAAGGACTATGCAGAGATACCTCTAATTTACCCGAGATGAAGATTAGTGCATAGCTGATATCCATGTTGCTGCAGTCTGTCTCTTCCAGCTATTCCTCTGGAACATGTCTGACAAACACTTGTCTCCCTTTTTATTGCTGGCTACAGTGGCTGTAACCTGGATTAAAAACTGGCAGAACTGTGTTCAAAAGGTGGATGGCAGTGGGCTCTGCTAGCTTTTCCACTTTGCCATGGTAATGAATGAGAAAGCAGACTAAATAGAGAAAGCAGTTTAAAACCCAGTAATTATTATTCTCTATGTAACTGATACTCTCTCTGGTATTCATGTTTTCAAAGTTTTACTGAAGTTTGGAATATACCAATATTTTAGTTATGTTTGAACTTGTTTATTTACCCAAAGGTCTGTTCTGCGGAGACAAACAGCAGGAGGGACATTTATGATCTATACAGCATTATGTTACCAAGAACTCAGAAATCACTGAATATGGCTTCCAAACAAAGTTAAATAAAAACATAGGCATTTCTTCAAGCTCAGGATTCATAAATATAAATGGCCTGTATCATGTGCAGTTTTTCCATGGGAGTATTATTTGGCACAGCTTCATGCTGTGCCAAATATGTGGTTTCTTAGGTTATTGCTTTTTAGAAAAATCTGGTTTTGGCACACACATACAAACACACAAATTGAAAAGGGAAATATTTATATAGTGAAATTAAACTTGTTCACATCTTCAATGATGATTTATTAAAGAAAAATATATGGCAAGCCACAGAATGATGAAATGTACCCTGGCTTTTGCATTCCCTGTATGAAACAACCACAAAACTCATTTGAAAACAAATAGTACTATAAAGACTTAAAGAAAGAAAATGAAGCATTTGCATGTATAAAATACCTCATACAACACATCTTCATTCTGAAAGACTAAAGAGAACTAAATGTTTCTCCAAACAGCTTTTCAAGGGCATTATTTTTTATGGCCAGGATGTTTCTGTTTCTGTAGGCACCTAGAATATGCTATTGGATTACTTCATTGAGCTGCTGTTAGGTTAAGTATAATACTTTCAGTGTTGCAGTATTCAGTGGACAATGAAAGCTCAAAACCAGAAAAAACTAAGTAGCAGTTAAGTTACAGGGTTTTTGTGGCAGGATAGAAAAAGCAAATCAGTAGAAAGGATTACACACTAAAATGGATGCTTTTATTTTTAAGTTTTGTCATGGAATCCACTTGCATGCAGAATTTATTATTAAAGATCACATGATGCATCATAGATAGTATATGTTCAATTTATGTTCAGATTCCCATATAGATATAGACATCTGAAGAGTAAGTATATGTATGTTTCTATTAGTTAAAATGAACTCTTTTGTAGCCAGTGGGGACTAATGTGTAGTTTTAAGGTGCAATTCATCTGACCTTCTTTGAGGACGACATGAAGCACAAGCTAAAATGGGCATCTGTTTTCTCTAAGAGCCTAGCTTGAATAGCTCCTGTGGAGATGTCTACATGTAGATACCTAAACAAAGAAGGATCCTGTTCTTGTTCTCTGCTACAACACACAAAGTAGGCAAGCTGTGAAGATAGATATGGAGTGAATAAGGCATAAAATATATTGGAGATTAGTAGGAAAACCAGAACTACAGAAAGATTTGAGTGTTAGAAAAGCTTCTGACTGCTTGACAAAGTAAAGCATGTATAAGTCAGATGCTTCAGGCTTGTCTGGTGTTCTTTAAAACAAGTTTCTCTCATCATCTCTGAACAGCACTGGGAGGTCCCACTGTGAAATAGTTACCAGCCTGGCTACAACACTCTTGGTTTGCTAGCCAAAATATGAAGGAGAAAGACAATTATGAGGGGACAGCTCTGGTTGTTGCCAGAAGAGACACCAACAGTAAGGTCAGAAAACACTCAAAACATCCAGGCTGAGAGCAAATAATAATATACAGTGTTACTGATAAGGTGGAAGGGAAGAAATTTATGAAAGCTTCCTAAAAAAATGACTAATTTACCTGGAATGAAACCATCTGTTTTGAATAAAACAGTGTGTGACATTTTATTAGTTTAAAAATCTAACATTTGAGAAACCTGCTTTTACAAAAAATCACTGATAGAAAATGATAGAAAAGGGAGTTGTGAAAGGAAGACATCTGAGTGCAGGGTACAGTGCAATAGTCTTTCAAGGTCAATGTAATTCCTCTTTTCTAAACATGTTTCTTGCACAGAGTGGAATAGGAATATCAGAGGTTTGTTTTTCCATCTGTTTGCTAAAAACCAGGTCTGTGCTCCAGCATGAACAGGCAAAGCACTGATGAGCTAGAAGTACTTTGGTTCACGACGCACCCTATAACACTGCCATAGTATGCTGATTTCCTTATGATAATTGTTAAGGGTTTTGTAAGTTTTAATAGTCATCACATGGTCACAGGCTGATTTTATGAAACTTTGTTCATTAGTCTCAGCAAAACACTGCAGCGCAAGTAAGAATTTCTAATTGAGTTTAGTAATACACTGAAAAGGTAGTTATCACACAAAGCAAATACAAAAGCAATGTAAAGAATTTTATTTTGTTTAGAATTGAAATCTGGCAGCAGTTTTATCCCGAGTCTTAAAGAAATGTATAGTAAGCATTTAAATCAGTTTTCTCATGAACTGCTGAGATCAAAAGTTAGCAGTGGCATTATTTGTGAAATATGAATGACCTTTAAATCTGTTTCTAGTCTCAGGTAGTCTAGAATTGATTGAGCTTGCTCCAAGCATTTATGGACAGCACTGAGTAAGGGCAATAGGTGCCTCAGAATAGGATTTATCAGTGCCTAACTTGAAAACTGATTCTGACAACGCTGTTTCTGTTGGTAACTAACCACTGGGTTTCATAGATAAGATTCACCTTCAGCCTCAGAAATCTAGGTTAATTTATCTAAATGCAAGTGTTTATGAGCATGCTAATGTCTAAGCCCCTTTTACAGTAGAAGGCCAGGATTCAGCTCAGATGTTCAACCTTAAGCATCTAATGATGTTTAGGTATCCTAGAGTACCTAAAGTATCTGCACAGGCTTGGCAGCTATAACATAGGACTTGTGGTCTACTGGACTAATAGCAATTGACCAGGGACGTTATCAGGGCATCTCAATTGCATATGTCTAGGCAAATAATTTGAGCTGTTAATCATCAGAGCTCAGTTTACTCAGTGTAAAGGAAACATCTCATCCGGTAAACCAAAGAACTCTCTAGACTCACCTGACCATGTTGACTAGGTCTTGGATGAACACAGTGGGAGTTAAGTCTATGGAAGGACTGGAATCGGATTTCTTGTATGACTCTGGGGACTGAAGCCCTGATACCATTGCTGGGGACAGTGAACTTTCATGTACATTTGGGACCGATGAAAAAGTGTGTCTAACGAAAGGCTTTAGATTATCTTATCAAAAATGCCAGATTTGAGGCTTCACTCCTGGTGGATAACGTAGCATGCTCTGGGATTCTGGTACCCAAATCCTTCAGGCTAGCACCCCTGCAAGAGTGCACACTGCCATCTTCTTCACACAGAAAGCAGTGTTCATCAGGGTTTGCACGGGAACACATCCTCTCTTGTTACAGAGGTTGGACCTGGGAAAAGTTTTGACCTGGCCTGAGAAATTCACAAGCTCCTAGGTCCTGTAGCATGAATGTATCCAATGCAGGTCCCAAACTTGGAGAGTTACATGTATTTTTACTAGCTCATGAAGTCATCAGATTTTAATGACCCACTATTTTGTCAAGGACATCTTCAGGCTTGCTTTCTTTAGATTATATGATTCAGTTACCTGCCAAAAGCTATCAGGATAATGTTGTGGTTCCAATGACTAGTGCTAAATGTGATATTAACAATAACACTCATAACTATTACAAGAGCTTTATATTCAGACTATGAACTAATGAGCATATCTAGTGAACCCATTGCAAGATTTTTTGTGTTACTATATCTGCCTTTTTAATAACATATTTCAGAGAATGAAAAACAATGACAGATTTCCATAAAAAATAGACATATACACATTGATAATCTACAAAGACCTAATTAATTCAGTATCTCTAGGCTATGCCATAATTTACAACGCTAAAATTATGAGGAATTGTTAAAGTCCTTTGAATCTGACTACAGGTGTTCTAGCAGTGTTCCAGTAAGAGAGTTATTCAAATCCCATTCCCATTTCTGGTGGAATTTTTATCATTTGTGTGGCTATGTTTTGCCAACAAAAAATGAGAAAAGAGAAGACTCTGTTCACATTCATCTGTGGGGATTCAGCAATTAAATCAATTTGATTAACCAAAGACCCATTCTGCTGTGTATTTACATACTGTAATTACGAATTGGCAAATAGCGGAAAAAGTGGAAGTGTGGGATAGCATGTCTTTATATCAGTTGTTCCAATACAACGCCTGTAATACTTCTAAATAAGCAGTCAGATCTGTTCACTGTGTCAGCACTCCAAATGGGTCAGATGAAGCAGTTTTTTTAATGGGATTTGGGCTGAGATTTCACCCTAACATGCAGAAAATTAAAGCATTCTTTTATATTTACCAAATCTTTAAAAGCCAGTAGTGCAACTCCTAAGAATTGTTTTGTCTAACCTTTTGTAGTCTATATTTTCTTCTAATCTGCAATGAATATAATGTTGTTTACTTCAGACTTGTCAAACATCTAGGTTTGATCAAATCAGTTTGGTTTTCAGAATATTTGGTTGAGCTCAGATTGCAGTTTGGGCTACTGAAAATTGAGTAATGCCTAAGTTGAAGAAGGCTGTGAACAGACAAGCTGACAGTCTAAATTAACAAGGACTGCAGCCTGGAAGCTCAGCTGTCAGACTCTGACTGGATGGCCTCCCATGTGCTTCCAGTCCAAACTGAGGAAGGAGCATTTAATGGCACCAATGGAACATACCTGCTCCTTAAACTTAACAGTTCTGGGACATCTTGGTGACCAGCAGAGGTCAGGCACAGACATTGTCTCATTTGACTACAAATGTATTGAGCAAAACTATTTAAATTTCTTCCCAGCTACTTGATTATTGATCTAGCATAACCACTCAGAGAGAAATAAAATCTGGAACTGCTGAAGCGCTACCATACACATCCATGTAAATGATCAATGGTGCTAAATCATACCAGAAAACAAGTCTTGATTAACACATAGCCCCTAGTGTTTGAAGTACTTCTGACTCTGCCATAGAAGACAGTCTCTTTTTTCAAGTCTGAATTGAAATAAAAATGAACTCCAGTCTGAACTTATAGTACTAGTACTGATATTAATGTAGACCTTTTGTATCACCCAAATAAAAACATGACACTTTCCACTAATTTTTGTGTATAGTCCATAGCTTCTGTTTCAATGTTAACAGTTGTTTAAAGATATCCAATGTCTTTACCCTAAATATATACATTATTTAAATTATTCTACTATTAACACTATGAATCAAGATATATGTATTGATTTAAGTTACAAGTCACAGTATCTATTTTCATTTTAAAAGTTTGCAAAGAAACCGCCCCATCCATTTCAATAGTTAAATATAATTTACTCTTAAAATCAGAGATTATTTTCAGTTTGTATTTATGTAGCTTCAGCTCCTCCTTATTATGCCTTTATCTACTAGATTAAAGACCCCATTACAAGAAATAATGCAGGCAATTTTAGTCTGTTGTCATGTAATTTCTTAACCTTTTTATGTAAAGGAAACAGATTTACCTGTTTACCATAAGGTAGGTTTTCCAGGGTTCAGATAATTTCTTTTTTCAATCCTTGTCACTTTGACAACAAGCTTTTTTGAAATTGAGGTGAAAGAGAGTCTCGAACCTATCTCAGAATCTCTAGTTCCTATTGATGATTCATCTGGAAGTTTTTGCTCCAAGTGTGGACTAAGCACCTTGTTTCTGAAGGACCGGGCTTGTGCCAAGACTGTATTAAGCTACTGTGTTATGTCATTCAAATGGACCCTCCGCCCAGCATGCTAATGTGACTGCTTACATTAGTATACTCTTATCATCTAATATATCATTTTTGTGTCTTCTGTTAATTTTATGAGCAATAATTCCAGAAACTAATAAAAATATTAAATATCACTCAGCTCAGAACAGATGTCTCTGAAATCCCCAAACTGAAAATTACCTGTTTTCTGATAGATTGTCTTGTGCTGTATATTTACTCTTTGCCTTGGTTTCCAGAACAATCTAATGTGCGCCTATGAGAGATCTGATATCCTACTGTAGATTTATATTTTTTGCCTCTATTTTTCTTTCATTGACATTTTTTTCTGCCCTATTAGTTCACAAGGGAATGCCATGCATAAGTTTATCCACAGCGCTACACAAAACTCTTAATGTAAAAGCTGTTATTTTTCCAGAACAGAGAAGTGGGAAGGAAAATCACTACAGAAAGTCTTACAGAAATGTGCCTTTCTGAAGACGGATCTTTCTGTAGAGTTGATAAACAAGCTCAGCTTTCTATTTCTGAGATGTTGTAAGGTGGTTCTTTTTAGGAACTGAAAGGAAGACATCCGCCAAAAATACAATGGAAACAATATTCCTTTGGTTTAAAGGAGGAAAGATTGCTAGAAAGTATATCTATACCACTGTGCAGTCTTACCTAAAGTAAATGATGAAACCAGGCTTCTAGATGCCATGCTTGCTAACTCATCAGATTTGTGTTTATGCTTGGTATGTTAGGAAATGCTAAATCTCCTTGTGCTGTTGCAGTCAGGTGTTGTGTTTTGGTTGAGAGGTGGTTGAACTGTTTACCACTTCTCTACCTTGTATCATCCCACATGAACATTTCCTTCCCATCTGAGTGTTTACTCTAGCAAGTGAACTCCTCTGGGTCAGTTTCGCCTTTATAGTAGATTAGTAGAGTAGATTGCAAGCTATATAGTAGATATATTATAGTATATAATATATAGTAGTATATATAGTATTATATAGTAGTATATATAGTATTGCAAGCTATATAGAGTAGATTGCAAGCTGTCCCACTGCCATTTATAAATTGGGAGGGAGCTAGGAAAGCTATTCCTTAAGATCTCAGCCCTAATTACTATCTCACAATAAATATCTGGTAATTAGCTCTGTTCAAACTAGTTCTCCATCCCTTCTTTTTAGGCATAAAGCTCAGACTATTGATAGGAGCCTACAGAGACTCTCATACTATAGAAATAGAAATGGAAATAGAAATGGAAATACAAATACAAATACTATACTATACTACACTACAGTACCTCACACTCACAGCAGAAGCTATTGATTGTGCATACAAGACATTTCAGGGCTTTAACAATCACAGAATCACTTAATCACAGCATTACTTAATCACCGCATGGGTGAGGTTGGCATGCACTTCTGGAGATCATCTGGTCTGATCTCCATGCTCAAGCAGGGCCACCTAGAGCTGGTTGACCAGGACCATGTCCAGGTGGCTTTTGAATATGTCCAAGGAGGGAAACTCCACAACCTCCCGGGGTACGTCTGTAGAGACATTCCCAGTGTGTTCTTCATGAATCTGTCAACTGAAAAGCAGTTAATGGGTCACCAATGCTTCTTCCTTGAGGATATACATAGAATGGCCTGTCTCCGGGCTCACTTCTCAGTGTGCCTGCTAGAGGACTGAGGACAGCCTCTTCTCTGAAGATATTGAGTCTATGGAAATAGAGTATTTTTCCTCCTAAGTAAGATTTTTCTTGGTCCTGTATCAATAGAGCTCTGTTACAAGCCATTTCCTAAAAAGCTCTAATACTTCCAGGATGATAGAATTGCAGTAATTCACCCACTCTTTTACTTCAGTGAAAGGGTAGCCTAAATTTCATATGGTCATATTCTTCTCTAAATCACTACTCATCCTTAAGCCTAGGACAGTGGCAATATGTCCATAGTAAGCATTTCTGATATTCCAACTTGTTTTTAGGATGTACTAGTGTCATTTTATTGGAACACAGTCATAAAAAAGGGGCTGCATGGACTCTAGTACAAGTCACAGTCATAACTTGAAACTATATAGATACTCAGAAAAAAGGGAATTCAGGAAGGAGTAGGAAGTCTTACTCATCTTTGCTGCGGAAGAAAGCCAGGCAGGGAATGGCAAATTCAGAGAGTAAGAGATGTGGCTAATGTTCTCATCTGATTTTTGTTTTGTGATTTTTTTCCTCTTATTATATTTTGTTTGAAAGCATAAGAGAGTGAAAATTCAGTTTGTGAAGCTAGAAGTACTACTTTTTTTTTTTTTTTTTCCTGCAGATTGTAGCATCCTGTGAACTTCTAGAATGACCTCAACTACCAGACTGAAGTGAGGGTAAGGATGCAAAAATGCACTGTGTGTAATAGCAAAAATATACAGAAATGATTGCAAAAAACCAAAAAGGCAGAATTCATGCCTACAAGTATATGACTCTTCCTCAGTTTTTATGATATACACAGTAATTTAAACAAAGCATATTGAACACTTGATTTTTGAATAAAAGAGGTATGTGACTAAAATGTCTTTTTTATCAGAAGATTATCTAGGTCACTACAGTAAAAAAGTGCATCAGCAAGAAGGAGTATTTGCTGTGTTGATAGTCCTCTGAGCATCTTCAATGAGTGCCTGACTGGAGAATGAGAAACTGTTCTGTTGCCAGTTTTCAGTAGCCATATGTTGTGTGTCTCCTGAATACTGACTGCAGAGAGGTGTTTTGTATCTTCTAGACACCAGTGAAAGAAAATATTTCTAGTTTCAGAAGAAAAAAAAAAAAAAGAGAGTAGACCTTTATGATCATATTTAATTGCTCTGTTACCAGCAAAACCTGTTGGATGATGAATCTACTATCTTCTTGTATCCTTGGTCAAAACCAATCTTTTTTCATTAGCATCTCTTTCTTCTAAAATCAACAGATAAGAATTTTATTACTGCTGTGACACTTCTGTGTGTCTTGACGGGCTTGAATAGGTATTTTGTCCTGTATCACAATCATATTCACACGTCTTTTATGTGGGCTGGTGTGGTTACCTTGTTGTATCTGCTTCAGCTGGTCTTGAGATTCAGTGAATAGTCAATAAAGATAAAGCCAACAGTTTTTTAATTCCTCTGGACAGAAAGGTTGCAAACATAAATATATTTTAACAATACATTTTGTTGGTTTACACTGAACGAAACAAAAAAATTCAAGTCACTCCTGTCATGGGAAATAAAAAACGACCAAAGGCTGCAGCAGATACTCTTTTTATTGCAATTTTTGACTCCTGAGGAGCTAGTCTGATAGAATTTGATTAGGTTTTAGAACAAATCTCATGTGAAAACATAGGGGTTAGAATTTTCTGTGCATGAAGCCCATTTTGTCACATTGACTGTATCCTCAAATGTCAGTAATCAAGTGATGTGACATAACTAAAACCCTAGCTGTAGTCTGTGGATCAGGAGATATAAAACTAACCTCAAATAGTTCAAAGTCTTCTGAAAACAACAGGACAAGCTAGCATCTGTTGTCATCCAGTCCTGAAACTGCTACCTCTCACTGGAAAAAAAAAATGACATAGGTTTGTGTTCAGGTCTTATTAGATTTCACTTTTAAGAAAATAATTCTTTGAAAAGAATAATGTTTTTTCCACATACTTGTGGTTGTGAGTGTCCTCAGGGAGAGATGTGTGAATAGATGGATACCTATATACAGGAGTATGTATAAAAATTTATATTTAGATACTCTTCTTTCTAATTATCTTGGTTTTGAAAGAAACCAGAATGTGTTTTTTTCTCTGTCCTTCTAGGAGAACTAGGAAAACTTTAAGGAATTTATAACATAGCCCAGGAGCAAAATAACAGAGAGGTCTCTTGTCATTCCATTAAGTCGTCCAGGTGTCTCCTCTGAGGACTTGGATCTGTATTTTGTGTTTTGAAAGTTAAAGTTCTCTTATGATCATTCTAATTATATAGTTCTAGAATATACAGTTCTCTCATCCTATTTTGATCTTTACTTATATTTTATCTTTTTGAAAAGTTAATTTCTGAGAGGTGTCGATCTGCATGAAGATAGGGAGGCTCTACAGAGAGACTTGGATAGATTGGATCGGTGGGCCAACATTAACAGGATGAGCTTCAACAAGGCCAAGTGCCAGGTCCTGCACTTGGGCCACAACCACCCCACACATTGCTATGGACTTGGGGAGGTGTGGCTGGAGAGCTGTCTGAAAGAGAAGGATCTGGGGCTTCTAATTGACAAACACCTGAACTTGAGCCAGCAGTGTGCCCAGGTGACCAAGAAAGCCAACGGCATCCTGGCTTGTGTTAGAAATAGTGTGACCAGCAGAAGTAGGGAGGTGATAGTGCCCCTGTACTCTGCACTGGTGAGGCCACACCTGGAATATTGTGTCCAGTTTTGGGCACCTCAATACGAGAGAAGTATCAAGGTGCTGGTGTGAGTGCAGAGGAGGGCAACGAAGCTGGTGAAGGGCCTGGAGAATAAATTCTATGAGGAGCGATTGGGGGAGCTCGGACTGTTCAGTTTGAGGAAGAGAAGGCTGAGGGGAGACCTCATCACTCTCTACAACTACCTGAAAGGACATTGTAGAGAAGTTGGTGCTGGTCTCTTCTCACAGGTAATTAATGATAGAATAAGAGGGAATGGCTTTAAACTGCAACAGGGGAGGTTCAGGCTGGACATAAGAAAAAAATTTTTCACAGAAAGAGTGGTCAGACAGTGGAATAGGCTGCCCAGGGAGGTGGTGGAGTCACCATCCCTGGATGTGTTTAAGGGTCGTTTGGATGAGATGCTGGGGGATATGGTGTAGGGGAGAACTTTGTAGAGTCGGGCTGATGGTTGGACTTGATGATCCCAAGGATCTTTTCCAACCTGGATGATTCTGTGATTATTTTCAAACCATTCTTATTTATTATTAATGATATCTCCCTCTAAGAATAGCTCCTTTATCATATTTTCAAATATCTTGGTTTAAACATACAAAAGTGAGAAACATAATCATAACTTGCATTTTTACAATATTAGAGATCTCTCAACAGATGCCATCTAAGAAAGTTTAGCAAAGTTAGGGATGGCTTAAAGGCTTCTAGGGGCTATGGCAGTAATAAAATAAAAAAGTAGACAAGAGTGTCTTACTATTCCTCTCAGAGAAATACAGGGTAGAAGAAAATTTGTGAATATACATTCTTTTTTAAGGTTCAGTGTTATCAGGACAATCTATTTTGTGTTCACTGAAATATGTTTAGTGTTCATGAGCAAGGAATGCAGATAACCTGGGCACCCCAATTGTGGTAGGACATCTTAGTTGTAATCATTTAAAGCAAATATTTTGCTCTATTTCTTCAGGTGATGAATCTCCTAGTCTCACTGCCAAACACTAGCATAACAAAACTTATACTGAACAGGCAGAACAAGAGACTTCTGAAGAAGAAACTTTTGCTTTGGGCTCTGGTAGTCCAACATCATTGTTGTTAAAGCCTCAAGTGTTGATACTGGCAATGGCACTGCATCCACAGGGCCCGTGAAGCAACTTGCAAGGTTAAAAGTTACATTAGATAGAATTTTCATACCGGGGATTAAAAGCCACATATTTGACTCCGTTACTAAGTTTTTCACATCATTTTCATAAAGCAGAGGGAATATAACTGGACATAGCAAAATTCCTCTAGTCTGAGGCTTCCTATCTAGACCAAAGTGAGGTTTTTTTCTATTGTTCCACTCTGTGTCCTCAGCATAAAGGAATACTGTGATTTTGGTAAGATATAAAGGGCAATAGTTAACTTTCTACTGTCCTTTTGTACTCACTTGCATGATGCCATGAACACAGGATGGTAGCCAGCTGGCAGTCTTAAATAGTCAAAATAACAGACTAGAGAAAACCAAAAGTGCCTGCAGCACAGGATGACAAATATACGCTCTGCTGCTGAGCTAGGTAAAAAAGTTGAAAATCCAAGTCAAAATGGACCACAGAGGAATGGAAAGTCACAAAAGATGACTGCAGCTTTCCCTCTGTAGCCAGAAAAGACAGTGTCCTCGAAGGTGTGGTTCAGAGTAGGTATTTGAGTAGCTATGAATCTCTCTTAATGGAGAAATGGATACAACAGAAATTGTATTCTCAAGGAGGAGTTTAGGAAGGAGAAGGATTGAGTTAACTTGCTAAATGTGAAGACTTTGTGAGCACTTTCATTCAGTGTGTCTTTTAGTGTGGAACCCTTATCCTCTGTGTTACATGACAGTTAGATTTAATTTGTTCTCCAGTATGGAGCCCACAAAACCATTGCCAGCTAGGGACACATGGGACTGAATTACAGACTAGCGCACATCAGCATTCTGCCTTTATACAGAAAGCAGATTTGAGCTGTGACTAATCTAGCTTGCCCTCCACCCCACAACCCCTACATGGCATGCTTTCTGGTGTATCTCAACAGGACTGGTAGCCTCAGATATCCTCCATCACTTCATTACCTATTCTGTATACCCCACTCTTGGCACCAGAGTACAAAAAGCAGTATCAAAAGGCTTGAAACAGTCCACCCCTTAGCATGCATGCAGCCTATGCAAGCTGGGCTCAGCTAGAGAAAACTATGGCCTTGAGCCTGGAAGAAAGTGGGGCTCCAGGCAACATCTCTATACCTGTGGCTTTGTCCTTGGGAAGATCGCTCAGCCTCATGCCAGAATGACCAGACATGTGCATTAAAAGAAAACTAGTTGTCTGAATCCATGTTTGTATGTAAGGCAGCCAACATCCCCAGCAATCCCCAGCACGTATAAACTTTATTTGGAGCTGTGTGGGAACACCACCTGCTCACGCTGCTCCAAGAAATTCCACTTAGAACATTCAGAAGCAGCTGGGATGTGAATATTTGATTCATCTCATCAGAAGCTGAAATTAGGATTGAAAACACAGATCGTGTATTCTACTAACATTCCAAGAAAATATTTATTTCTTAATATTTGTTGTTCAGTGAGATATCACAAACTGCTTATCATTTCGAGCTTGTTTATGCTACGGGTTGATGTGGTTTATATTAAACTTTGCAAATGACTTTAAGGTGACAAATGTACCACGATTCAAGCCTGCTGACCTGCAGCTAAATTACGAGGTGCAGCTGGAAATAATTGTTTCCATTTTGACCAACAGTCATACAGCATATAGTGCTATACAGCATTGTGGGTATGGGAAGCAATTGCCTGAGTTTTATAATTGTATTAGTCTTCGACTCCTGTAATTTTAGAGAACATCACATTTCAAAGAAAATTCCACCTGCCCCAGGAGGGAGTAGAGTGAGGATTCTGCAACCGAGAGCAGTAAGTCCACTGAATACACTGTTCAGTGGCCCAAGTAGCAGCACATTTTTCATTATACAGTCATAAGGGGAAAGAAGATTCAGCATACAGCAACTTTCTCTCAGTTCTAGTATGCCTGAGGCTTCTTCTGATGTCTCTCAGTTCTTGAAAAATTGGGTTCCTGTGCTGTCCTAAATACTTTTATGTTTTTCTAGTTCTTCTATATACCATGCACCATTACTTATTTTTTACTAATAGATTAAAGGATTGATTGTAACAATGATCTTTGAAACCATTTTACTGAAATACCAGATCACTCAGGGGTGGATTTTGATTCCTCGACTATTGTAATCCATAGCTACTTAGTGAAATGTACTTTATTCCTACTTGGCTGTTCTCCTAAAAAAATACCACATCTCATACAACTACTAGCTGTGTTTGGATGGACAGCCAATTTTGGATCAAAAAGGCATGTTAGTTTTTCCTGAAGTGGCAATAGCAGGAAAAAAATCTGGATCACAAATGTACAAAAGCCCTTTCTCTAATAGTTCTTCTGAAAATGTCAAGCTACTGGTATGAAACTAGAATCTCTCCAGAAATATTCATTTACTAATTCCTGTGTGGATAGGTATCATTGATTTGAGTACCTCATTAGAGTAAGTGCCTCAAAACTGTTATTTCTCCTCACTGGTTGAAAAATGGAGAAGAGATGTTAAATTCATGCAAGATTTCCCCCTCCCCCCCTCTCCCCCCCCCCCCCCCCCTCCTTTTTTTTGCATGTCTCGCTCCATGTTCTCATGTATAAAAATTTCAGAGTCCCCAGGCCACAGCTAGTGTGGTAATGTTTGGAGAGGAAGGCAAACTTCTTTCTTATTTTAGCCAAAACCAAATTTTTTAGGTAATCTATTCTACAAAACAAACAATGTTGGCAATACCAGGTTGTTTGCCTTGTTATTAGTTGAGACATTCAGTTTCTTAAATAAATATTTTCTATGTTGCATACTCAGATCAATTTTATACTACAAAATCAAACTCGTCTAGGTACTTTACATAGTCCCCTTGATGCAGTACTTGACTACCATTTACTCTACAAGGTGCTTATATTCCTGTTTCCTTTGAGGCAAAGAAGTGCCATTATCCACATTTCATTTGTGGGATATTGAAGTACAGGCAAATACTAATTCCTGAAAAAAAGTCAGTGATGGAGCAGGGATTGGTTCTTGCTCCATGTGCCCTGATCTTCTCAGTGCTTATGCAAGGGTAAAGGTATGGGTGGAAGGTACCCAAAGACTTTCCATGCTTTTTCACAGATCAGAAAGACCCTTTTGTGATTATAACCCTGCCCATTGTGATTATATCCCTGGTTATTTTTCCAGGGCATTCCCAGAGAAAAGGTGGTGGGGACAGACAGTGTAATCTAAACTGTAATCTAGAGGCCTGGAGAAATTCATGCCTACCTTCTGCAATTTCCCTTGTGCCAGCGTAGCTTCAGCTCCCTGTCTGCTTGTGGCAGTAACTAATGCCATAGTTTGACCTTCAGTAGGTAAAGTTAAAATCATCTGCATGGGTTCAGATGGGTTGCGGTGTTTAAGAACTCTTTGGCACTGAATACTTCTCAAAGGGCTTGAATATCTTAGAAACCCAACAATAACAAAAACAAAAAACACAGTAACTTCCCTCCTTGATAATTATCAGTAAATTGTGACTATTATTAGAACAGCATAAATCTGTCAAGAGCTGGAAGTTGCCAGATCTCCTCCAGCCTGAATTTGAATGTGGATTCCAGGCCTCCTGTATGGAAAGCCTGCATGTGTAGTGTGTGAGTGTGCACTTCTTGATCTCTTTTAATCAAGAGAAAAATGGATAATATAATAGAAGAATTTTGAGAAAGAATGCAAATTGATGTGCATTGCAATGAAATGTTTCCCCTTAGGATTAGAGTGCCTGGTAAGACTCCCGCATGAGCTGGAGCTGATATATGAAGCTTTCGCTTGCATAAAAGCAGATAGGTTAGAGCTCAGCTGGGCCAACCTTAAGGCCTGGTTCTTCAGTGCTTAATCAGGCAAAGCACCTGCAGAAGTCAGAGAGGTTTGCCCCTTAATGAGAATTACCCGACTAAATCTCCCTCTGCAGGGCTGGCAGTGTAATCCTGCTGCAGTAAAATGATACATAAGGGTCCCTTAATAAAAGTCTTAATTTACTTTGACCACTGCTAGCATTTTAGGTCCACAATGGCCTTGGAAGTTATCGGTTGTGCTTTGTTGGCCAGCACATTACGTTCAGAGATAATTCCTCTTCAGTGCGCTCTGCTCAAATCAACTTGTCCTTTCTGCTGCATTCAGCCTTTATTTCACCTCTGTCAATCCTGTGGGGATGAGAGGGTCTGGGACTGCCTGCCTCTTTCTTTTTCTTCCTATGGAAACAGTGGTAAACAAAAATGTATCATATATATATATATATATTTACCAACAAAGATTAAATCTTACTACAAATTAAAGAGAAATATATATTACAAAATACAATTAAAGGCTCAGATATTTGATCAAAGGTACTACATGGCAAAAAAAGTTACCATGTGTCAGAACAACCATAGTATCTTTGTGAGCTCCCTCAGCCTTCAACAAAGGAGAGGAAATGTGTCCTAGAGCAACCCCACGTGAAAAAATCTCCAGTTTCGTTATTTCACATTCTTCCTGTGTTTCAAAGTTAATGTTACCATGGTTCAGCTGATAGTTGGTTAAAAACCAGTAACTTGACCACAAGTCTGAATCACGAGTTTGGGCAACATGACAGAAAGATGGGGACAGTGTGAGGAAAACTGCGAGACCACCTTGTCTGACTTGCAGGTGGGAATACATTAGTACAGACCTCCCAAATTTCCTTCTTCTGCTTTAATTTCTGTTTTGCTAAGCCATTTTTGATCAGTGAGATATCTTACGGGTTCAGAGGAAAAAAAGCAGTGAGTAAGATAGATGGTCTGTTAAAGCAAAGGCTGCATTTTTATTAGCTATAACATCAGTAGTAGGGGAAGCAATAAGTAAGTAGTTCATCCCTTCACAAAATCTGTTCAGACACACTCTCTACAACTGGCAAAATAATGGCCATAAAGCAGAACAGTAATTAATATTAACTTAAGGCTGACATACAGATGCAACAAATAATTATCAATATTACTACATAATCCTACCTAGCCAAGCCTGGAAAAATCTGCTTAAAGCAGATTTCCACCAGTGACACCACTAACACCAACTTATAATGTGGAGAAGCTTTTTCAGCCCACAGAGCCAAAATGCAATGCAAGCTGAGGACTCCAGCAGGAAGAAACAAAGTCAATGCCAATGAACAAACTGAGATAAAGAATGAGTGGAGCAAGGAGAACAGCCCTTGAGTGATCTGTGAAAACTAGTAAGATCTCCAAGAACTGCCTGAGCTACACCCAGATGTGAGGCTGCTTATGATAAAGAAGAAACATTTGTCTATTCCTTTCGATGTCTGTCACATGTCAGGTCATCCAGTCCACATGGTGTCTGGCACACGATATCATCTTGTCTAAAGTTAAGTGACTACAGTCTTCATAGTGACATTAGAACTTCTTTGGACAACTATTTTTATACAGGAGTACTTTAAATGCAACAAATAAAGCTAACCACAAATGTCAATTAAGTAGCCAATGCGCTTGGCATACTTTAACACCTTTGCTATGAAGTGGGTGGCACAGCAGCCTTTCTAGTGCTTTCCACCTAGTTTTCAAAGTGGACACAGAGATGGAATTGTAATTCATGAGTGTAATGATTCAGAAAGAAATGCAAATACCTGTGTTTACTTTGAAATAAGTATTCAGAAAAGCAAGATTTCCCTTGTTTGTGGGAAAGACCTGTTGTCAGGTCTGTAAGTTTAGGGATCATTCCTCACATCTATTGCTCTACTGCAAAAACTGAGATGTATTCTGTGAGCTCATTCTATATCAGTAAGTAAAGATGCTAAACTCGGCTCCAATTAATTTCTGTCCCTCTGTTTCTCTATCCCTCACTTTCATCAAAATTTCTACCCCAATTTGCTGAAGTTCACTCGCAGGTTCCCAAACATTAGAAATGCAGAGGAAGCTGCAAAAAGGATTTTTTTTAAAAAGTAATTTTATATATAAAAATTGTAATATATATATATATATAAAAATAATTTTAATGTTTATTTCCTGAGTTCTTTCTGGAGGATGCTGTATTGACTGCAGGGGTCACTGTAATTTCCTCAGTCCTCTTCAACACATCTGAATTCCAAACAACCAACACTTAAAATTATCTAAATATTAAAAAAAAAAAATTGTTTCCCCCCGCCCTCCCCCCTACAAAATTACTATCCCACCCTCAATGCTTGTTATCAGGACTTTGACAACTGGAAATAAATTTTTTCTCTGATATTTTGGTGTATAGGGCAACTACATGATTTACCAGTGGAACTAAAATTTAGCCCTCTCCACTTGCCCCCCCTTTGCCTATGAATTTCAACAGAGAGGTGTTGAGAGTATTTCAGGGTAATACTGGAGAAAACATAGCTGAGTAATCTAGAAGGTACCCAAAACCCCTGCCTGCCCCCCTTCTCCAGTGTTTCTGCCACTGGTGCCTGTCAGTCCTTTTCAGACTGCACGTTACCATCCCATATGCTGGTCCTTCTTCCACTAGTTTTGTGCAGTAATAGTACAATAACTTTCTTGTACAGTGATTCTCTGTATCCATAAAAGAAGGGGTTGGGTTTTTCTCTGAAGATCACATCCCAAAGTCTTTGCTCAGTCTTAACCCTTGCAAAATCTCATTCAAATCAATGGAAATTTGCATAAGAAAGCACTCACTTAAAATTAGACCTGAGTGAAACAGGGTTTGGTGAGGGAAAGGGGGAGGTAGTGGTGGTGGGTAATAGGTGCTTTAATAGATTAGCAGTATTTGATGTGGTTTGCTATGATTAATTGAATCATATTATTTAGGTTTTTAGATTAGTTGGCTGTTGAAATAAATAGAACTCTTAAGAATTTTGCTATACATGTTTTCTAGTGTCTCAAGACTCTGTCTGCAAGATCATTAGTTTTGTTAATAAAATATAAAGAAAATCAAGATAAATACAAACAAGCATGACAGATCCTTCAGCCAGGAAACAAACAAATGTGACTCCACTGCCCACCCCAGGCCAACATGGTTCTCTGTCATCAAAGGTGCTGGATGCTTGTCAACAATCCAGATGATGACAATGTTCCACTGAGGACAGAGTCAAAAAAAGGTGGGGGGTGGGGGTGGGGGTGGGGGGGGGAAGAGAAGAGAAAGAGAAAAAGAAAAAGCCTAAAAGTTTAGGTCAAGCGCCCCCTCTACCATATAAATATCTGTTGATCAAAAGTGCAAGTACTCAATATTTACTACTGACATTTAACAAGATATAATAACAACTTGATGCTGCCCCGCCATGCTCTGCAAGTGACAAGGGATGTAGGGACCAAAGAAGTCTGTGTTGTAGCTCTTTTTCTGATTGCAGATCATGGATTTTACTCCTTATCCACATAAAGCTCTCCTGTTTATGCTTTATGCTGATGGAGTGAATTTCACCCTACATAATTTCGCCTAACCTATCTCAAGTCACTTAGGAAGCCTTTATGTAGATTTTACACTTAATTAACATAACCTCATCAGACTTGGTATTTTCTGGAATTTACACGAACTAGATGTCTTAAGAAACCCCGACTAGAGATGAAGACGTAAGGATTGCTTTATTCAGAGACGGGAAGAAAAATATTGTATACAGCAATAAGGCGAAGAAAAACTTGGATTAGAAGATGGATTTAGTGGGCTAAGAAGTCACAGAACTTTGACAAAGCACAACTTTACTAATACAAATAAGAACCCTGAGCTGCATTTGAATTCACATCACACCACACCTGGTAAGAATTAGTCTAGCACAGCATCATCAATCATAGTGTGGTTGTCAGTTTTGACATCCTTTAAGTCTACGTTGTGTGCTTAATGACTACATTACAGAAAATGTAAACAGACACCAAACATACAGGTATGCCCTATATTTTTTTTTAAAGTTGCTGTATATTTAAAAATAATAATGAAGAAACACCAACAGCGTTTTGTAGAGAGTGAATAAGTGAACTGTAAAACAAGCTGTTATAATCAGAAAAAAAAGTTTCTAAAAACGGGGAATAAAAAAAAAGAATAAATCTTGCAATATTTAGGAACTTTGACCCAAATTGTGAAAATGTCAATTAATACTTAATTGAGGGAATAGAGACTCCTTTATATTTTGCTGTTTGATATTTTCTTTCTCAAAAACATTCGGCAGAGATTAAATATTATCTTTGCTATATATCCTGTGAATTTTTCAGTTTGATATTGTCACCATGATTTACTAATAAGGACTCTGGAGTCACTTGTGAGCCCATTACAAGCCCTGTATTAATAATTCATAAGGGAAAAACATGCTGAAGAAGTGCTTGGGATCATGACCTAAGTGAAATGCCTGAGTTCAAACTAAAAATCTCCCAAATTCCATTTTTATTATTAGCAGATTTCCAGAATTATAACACTTACAAGAAAGCCTTCAGTTCTGCAGCTCAGAAGGTTGCCCAGGTATTATGAATATAAGACCCCTTGTCTCATTTTGCTTGTGTGATTTGTGATTAAAACTTCTACAGACTTCAGTGAGTGCAGGATCAGGTCCCTCAGCAATTCACTCAGAGGGAAGCTTAATTTGAGATTTTCGTGAGTGTTTATTTTCTGGCTCAGCAGCAGCGTATTTTGGAGGTGGGAAAAATGTATGCAAAGAAGGGTCAAAATCCAGATGTAAGAATGAATAGCAAGAATACATTCAAAGGGTGCAGGAGGAGTGAGAACTGTAAATACATGGCTGATTTGTTCTGTGAAAGGTAATGTTATCTCCTTGCTGAAACTGCACTGTACGTTCTCGTGATATGTATGTAACTGTCTCTGTAGAGGAATGAAAAAGATTTAAAATAAAAAATCTCACTTTTTCTCTGTAAATTAGTTTTGTTAAGTTTCCAAAGTAAAAAGAAGAGCCAGAAAACAATGCTTTATTTTAACTCATTTGAATAATCTTCCTCATTTCTGTGATCTATCACTCACAGATAAGAAGCACCTTGCGAATTTTATCATTTCTACAAAATATATCTTATTCAATTAGCAACTGTCAGTGGAAAAAAAAAAAAAAAGACAATAAACCTCCAGATCTGTTTAAAATGGAAAGAAATGCTGAGTGAAATGCATGATATTGAAAGCTGTTATATTTCTTTGAAAATGAGCATTCTTACAGAATTTACTTTCAGAGTTTTTTACTGAATGTGAATCAAAGGCCCAAAGTTGGTTTGATTTTAGTCATCGGGAGCAAAATTTGAATTGGGAACTGCCTCAGATATTTGCAGTTTTAATTTAGCTATTTGTTTTTAGGAATAAAAATGTTTCGAAGCTTTAAAGGAGTTCATATATATTTTTGGAATTTTGATTTATTCCTTTAGGATCCTCCATTCATTTGCAGAGTAAGGAAAAATTTAAAAAAAAAGAGAAACACTCTATTATCCCAACTTTATTAAAACATAACAGCCCAAAGAATAAAACCTCACAATTCCATTTATCCAAATTTGTAAATGATAATTTTATTATGGCATGTCTCAAATAAAATAATACAATTAAAATACTTTTCTATGTTTGCTTATTAGAGGTCTGAATTATTATTTAAAAGCTAAGATGCTTTCAGGAATATTTGTGGGTGGTACACCAAAAAAGTATTGAATATTAATTACTATTTTTATAAAGCAATTCTCATAAGTCCTTGGTCTAAGCCAACAGTCCTTACTCAAGCAAAACAACTTGAATGCTGTGGGAGTTTTACCTAGCTCAGTACTTCAATCTCCTTAGAGATCAATAAATAATTAAAAATTTTATCATACAAGCTACTGTGTTTTAAAATTGACTTCTTTTAAATAATCTTTGCTTTACTTGTTGGAGAAATGGTGAAGAATATCTCCCCTGCCTTTGTGCCTTCACCCTCTCAGAAAAACCTCTGCAGGCAGCATCCTGCAATGTTACATCCAGCCCTAGTTTGGTTCTGAAATAGTCCCATTTTTGGATTGCTTTTCCTTTAACAACCTGATTACATTGCACGATTTACTTCCACAGTTCCAGCGCTCCTCATTACTAATTCCAATAGCAAAAACTTGCCAGAACCCCTGAGAAGCAAACCTTCAAATCTAGAATTAAATAACGGAATATATTACACATTGGACATTTGCAAGGAAACTTTACTTGAGGGAAAATAAATACAAACATCTTGTTCTGTGATCTGTAAGTAAACTACTTTAACCGCTGTGCCGGTCCTAGAAAGGCTTCTGACAATTATGTCTTTCAAGCCAAAGTTTTAACAGTGTTTCCGAGCCCAGCATATATACTTCATACAGTATTAGTAAAGGGTTTTCAGAATTAATGAAAATGTATCCTGTTCACATATAATGAATAAGCACCTAATTAAAAGCATGGTAAAGCCAGGAGCACAGATATTGTTTTTTTTATATTAATATCCATTGTATTACTTTAGCCTTTAATGTGAGCCTCTTCAGCTGACTGATGCCCAAAGGGGAGCTAACAAATCGCTCAGCTGGTGGCTGACACTGGTCCTGAAGAAAGCTAGTAAGGAACACTTTGCAGTCTTTCAGAGCCTCTACACCAGCTGTCACCCAGCTATGGGTGCTGAAAAGCTCCTGTCACTTCATCCAAAGGGATTTACTTGGTCAGAAGGAAAATTTAAATACAAAGCATGCAGCTAAGAAGCTAGTGAAAAGGATTATGAGTGCACAAGAGCACATGTGTATAAGACACTAATACATCTTTAGGAAATTTCAGATCCCCAAAGCCAGGATTACTGCCAGAGGCAGGGTGGTATACGTATGCTGGGACCTTTACCGTTAGAGTTATTATCTCCCAACTATTCAACTTTATAGGTCTTTCATCATGTGAGAGGGGGGTTTCGGTGGTGGTGGTGGGGAGGAGGAGGCAGTTGCTTTAAAAAACGGTCCCCTTATCTTCAATAGGGGAGTAAGAAAAGACATTCCTTGTCTATTATTCCATAGATTTCACCTGCATTTAAAACACTCTATAGCTTTTAGTTATCGTCTGACATTTAATTTGTGTGTGTACGTGTGCACTGTTGTGCAAATGGACCCAAATGTCCAGCTTAATTGTTTAATCATGACTAAAGCAAACAAAGCCCGGTGTCTCATGCTCACAATCAGAGCTGCTCAGCAGAGGAGATGAACAGGCAGGAGAGGTGCATGACAGGAGCAACCTGCCCAGCTGGGGGAAGGTTTCTGACTCTGATCTGGCCATCTTTGCAAACTGGCACTCAAGAAAATGACACACTAGACCTGCTAGCTGAGCTTGAAGGGGAATGACAGTGGGAGAAACGCTGTGCTACAGAGAGCTGGAAACGCTGTGCTGGAAAGAGTTGAGGGAGGGCAGTTGAATCTCAACTCTAGACTTCTTTTCTTGTTCCTTTTTTTTTTTTTTTTTCTCTTTTTCTTTCATAAGCGTCATCGTAAAATCACCGAAGGGAAAAGGAAAGGAAAAGAAAATGTGAAACAGAAGAGTAACGTCTATAAAAACTTACATTTTTAGCCAGCTTAACACTGCAGTCAAACTCGACTCGGAGCAGCACCCATGCTGGCTGGCCTGTGGCGAGGTACTGTTATTCTATGTTAATAAAGCCCCTGGCCTGGCCTGCTGGATGCAGGAAAGTTGCTGGTAATGCCAAGTTGTTTAGAGGAGGAACGGAAAGCGAGAGCACAGCACGAGACGTCGGCTACCACTGCCGAGCCCCAGGGGAGGGTCATGCGAGTTGTGACTGCTGTTAGCTTGGGCGCGCAGCCCTGGCTTGGCCCCCGGCGCAGGCGGGCGGCATGACAAATTCGGGGTGGGGGGCGGGAGGGAGGAAGGCAGAGGGGTGAGGGGGAGGAGGAGGCACAGGCGAGCAAGCAGGCAGGCAGGAAGAGAGCTGAGATGCGGGGCTCACCTTCAGCTGCTCTGGACAATGGGGAAAAGGTGAGAACGTGGCAATGAAACGTGGAAGGTTTCATGGAAAAATCATATTTTGGGGAAAATTCCCCACGTAGAGCCTGTAGGAACACTAGCATTATGTGCCTTACAAAGCGGGATGTTTAACAAAAAGTGCTACTCAGCGCGAACCAGCTGCCTTTAGAGGTCACTAGAACATCACTGCAGTATTTACAAATTTTCCATGAAGGATTAGAAGTTAGTCTAAAGCCCTATATACACTATATACAGTTCCAGTGGATGCTGTATACTATTATCTAAATTTCTTCACATAGACTATCATGTATCTGCCCCAGCAAAGCTGATTAGTGAAGCAGCTTGACTCTGACATATCCTTTATGCCAGCCACAAGCTGCCTTGCACAGCCACCTTATTCACTGTGGAGACAGGCCTGAAGCAAGATTGTAACACAACAAATGCAAATTAGATGAGCCTTACACCACTTAAACGGAGATGGCTATAATATGTAACAGCTTAATGTGCCCACAGAAGTGATTGATGCCCCTTCCATATCTCTAAAGAGCTTCAGTTTTGATGCACTCTGGTTTTAACTAATATTTCTTTTTACTCCTCTTCCTGGCTATGTCTTTCTCTTTATCCCCAATGTGGGGAAAGGAGGAAGAAAACAAAATGCCAAGCAACTTATCGAAGCTGGTTATCTCTCCCAAGGTCCTGACTCGATGAAAACAAAAATTTCGAGGATCTTTTAGTCAGTTGCAGGTAATTTATTTAGATTATTCCAACAGAAGTTTGGCCTGTCATAAATCGGTTATTGCTGGTAATAAGCAACGTTACTTCCCATGGAAAGAAGAAATGTTTGTAATCTTGACAAACTGCTTGTCGTAGACAGAGTAGTGTAAGGGTGTCAAGGAACCAATGCCATTAATCTAACAGACCACAGCCCCAGTGTCACTCTGCCTGAGTAGTGGAGAGCCACAAATCTGGGGAAAATTTTAGACAAATCTAACATCCTGTACTAACCTAACCAAATGCTGCACTAACCTAACTGGCTATACATTTCTAATCAGTATTCATTCCCTGTCCTTAAAATAAACAGAAAACAGATTTCTCCGTTTCCCCTAAAATCAATCTTTCACTGTATCTGTCAGTTGCTTTCTCCCAATTAGTATTCTAAATTCATTTATTTTTGTCATAAATTAATTTTTTTTGCGTACCTTGGCACGAGTTTTTCATTCAATACTTGTGAGTAATGTGACAGACTTAACGTTGTGTTGCTTAGCAGTAATAAAAAAAAAAAAAAGTAACTTTGTTAATGAATTGAGATGAATCAAAAATGCCTTATTAATTATTGCTTGCCTAGTAGGCTAAGCTTTGGCTCTTCACCTCACTGGCCCAGAGAACATTTCTTGCCTTTGGCCATGTCGGAGGGGCTCATTAAAACATCTCTTGGGAGCAGATAGAAATTGTTAGTGAAAAGCAATGGTCAGTGCCTCAGCTAGAACCCAGCAGGGAAGGGAATCCCTCATCACTGAGAGCTAACAAGGCTGTATGTATTACACCTGTAATCAAACTGCTCCGAAAATGCCAGGAGACCATGGGCTCTCTTTGTGATTGGTGAAGTTATCTGAAAATGCTGAATCCAATCCATAATTGATGCGCACACATACAATTACAAGCCTCCAGATATCAGTTAAAATGTTGCAGTTGCAAGCCTTAAGGAGTGGTAAACCTTAACATGCATGGCATAAAATAAGGTGTTTGACATAATAAAAGTGAACCTGTTTTGCTTCCATGCACTGCCAGTTAAATTTTAATTGAATTTGCTACATTTGTTAACAGATGTAATTATAGAAAACCTCACTGAAAAACAATGATATATGGATGGGCTTGGGTATCCTGTAGACATTTTGTGAATTAATTTGTATGTTTAAATAAAGATCTACATCACTGTTTTGCCTAAGGTAAGTAAAATTTACTATGACATGTAATGTGACCTTGGGATATTGAAGTCTGAGAATTTTACATGTCCTAAGCTTCAGGTTAGGATAAGGTGAAAAACTAGTGCCTCTTGAAGACTTGCACTTGTATCTGGCCTCCCTACGGTCCTAGGAAAGTCAGAACTGCATATTGCTTTCAGGGCTTGGCTTCCAAGGAAGTCATCCTCTAATAGATGAGAAGCTGAAACGTGAGATGAAAGATGGCCTAAATGAGCTGAGCAGGTAAATTTAGAAGTCAGTGGCTCATCCAGTCAGCCTCAGGATTAGTGCTTTCCTTTAATTTTTATATTTGCTTCTTCTTGGTTATTGTATGAGAAAGAATCCCTCTTCTGGTGTGATGTATAAACAGATAAACTTCTAGAGATGCTGAAGATCGTGATCACTCCTTTCTTGCTCTGAGGGGAACAGAACAGTGGGGACACTGTGTAATGGTAGAACAGAAAAAAGAGTAAATGGAGAAAGAGAGGATGCAGAACCAGGAAACTACTCACCATAAATATTTTTTGGGGTGCACCCATGAGTTTAAGATGGAAAAATTATTATTGCTGTTCAAGAGGACTTCCCTATTTTGTGAAGGACTTTGGTTTAAAAAAATGGTAGATAGATCTGAGGGCAGATGTGAACCTGGTATCAGTAGCATTGAAAGCTGATTCGTGAGACTACAACACGAAGAACATGCTCTACTGCACTTTGGTGATACTGTTTATGCTATATCTAACTCTAGGGCACTCTTCTGAATAATTACAAGAATAAGCTAAAATTTATACCAACCATTAATGAACAGGAATCACAGAATGCCTCTTTCCAGTGCATCCGACAGCATTTGGACTCCTCTCTCTTAACCTTACTAGGAGAGGTGTTCCTCTCCCCAGCCTTAACTGCCTCAAAATGGGCTGCCCTGAATTAGGTGGTCAGACTCCCTCTGTAGACACTGGAAAGGGACAGCTAGGCCCAAAGGGCAAGTTATTCCTTGTCCTTTCCTTAGAAAGTTGTTAGAGGGGCAGATTTGTGCTTCAGAGGCAGAGGGAGCCCAGCTAAATCTTCAAAATGCAAAGGCTTAGGTAAAATGAAACCTGCCTAAAGTGTCTTGTCTTTTTTTTTTTTTTTTAGAGTTTTCACTTGTAATCTCACTAAAGCCCTCACCACTAAAATGTTTTTCTGTCTGGATTTTTGTTTCAGCAAGGCTTTGTTTCATGTTATCTTTTAATTGTACCCTTTTAAGATATACAACAAATTGGGAGTGGGGAGGAGAAACGTTTCTAATCGAATACAATCTTGAAGGGTTGGATTGGGAGGTGCAGAAAGAGTGCAAATACCTATTGATGTTTATTTGAAGGCACATTTTGTTTCCTATTTTATTTTTATACATGAGATTGAAAAGGGGAAAATATAGAAAACCACAATCCCTGGTAATTCCTGAAATTAAAAAACCCCAAACCAGACAAACAACAAACCTCTTCCTTATTATTCCTAAACTATAAGGCAGGTACCTGAGATGTAAATGATTTTCAAACTCTTGTCACTCTGAAATTTCATCCTGCCACCCAAATGAGCTGCAAAAAGACCTGTTTGTTGTGAGGTCTGTGTGTTTGACTAGAAGCACCATTTACAGTGGTGGAAGTCCTTTCTAGTGAGTGCTGTAGAAACAGAGAACAAAAAAGACAGTCACCAATCAAGTCTCTAAGAATGAATGGTTTAAAGCACATGATCAGGTTTGCGACAAGACATCTGTGGTTTAATTTGTAGCTCTGTCCCAGTACTAAGAGGATATAGATACTCTGCCAAATTTGTCCAGAAATCACTGGCTATGTTCAGATCACATGAGATGTGAATTTGACCCGTTGACTTTGGTGGTGTAAATGACAGATGCTGAAGAAGTGGACAAAAATGGATTTCTCCCACCTTTGCCCTCTCTGCATTTCAGGGCTGACAGTGGCTCAACTGTATAATTCAGAACACCTCAAGGCTGCTCTAAGCTCCACAGGCTTGTATTATAACAGCTTCCAAGGTGCTTTTGTCCCACCGAGCGATTTCCAGCATGTATGCTGTGGCCATGGGCCCTGTGGTGGGGTGTGGAGCAGAACAAGTTCGTTAGCTCTGCAGGAATTTGGGATCCCCCGGCTCCAAGGAAATACCCAGCCTCCATTAGGGCAGTTTTCCAGGATCTTTGCACTGCTGGACTCAGAGGTATGTTCTGCTTATAAAGTTGCATCCTTTCCATTAAATGTCAGTAAGATGAAGGGGTGTTAATTTGTCATACAGGTTGTATTGCCAGCTCATGAAAAGGTTTCTGCCATGCCTGCTTTTGGCCTAGGCATTTGGAAGAGACTTGAGTCCACTTTCTGTAGGTCGAGTTTTCCTGGAGATGAGCTTAGCTTTTGAGTTATTGCTGAGAATATATATATATAATACTTGGAGTCATTTAGAAAAACCTACATCTACTAAGCCTTTTAATCAAATGTGGGATCAGTAATATCAGTAATTAGTGACTGCTAGTATGTCAGCGCACAAGTAATTGACAAAATAGGAATAATTTATATGTGGTAGGAAGAAAAATGACAGATATCAATTACTATATTCAACTCAGTGATTGTGTATACCTGTACAATGTAATGCATATGCATGTATGTGTGCTGGGGTATATGTAGCTTTTGTATGTTCAGGTGTAACAACCTTTATATACATACTGACATGTATGGTACAGTTTCCAATCAAAACAAATAGAGCCCCAAACTGACCATTTAAGCTGCAAGCAAATGATGCTTCCAGTCTGTGGTCTCTGCTCTGAATACAAGCAGGTGAGGAATGGTGCTAAATGCTTTTGATGTTGCCAGCTCCCATTTGCCACCCAACTTTTTTCTCCTCCAAAACCTCTTAACAAACTTCAAAGGCCTCCTTGCTTCTTGCCTTAATCCAGTGCACTGAGACCTCTAGTTCAAAGAACTTTCCTTAAACCCTCTTCTTAAACTGCAACCAAAACTTTTTCTTTCCTTTCCACAAAGTAGCAATTACAGCTCTGTTGCGTGGCAATTGGGCTTGGGCCGATCAGCTCCTGCTATTAATTAATCTCACAAAGGGGGCTCATTTCCTGGCATTCAAATTGACAAGAGAGCAGAGAACAGAAAGCCCTTTCAAAGCAGTTCCAGTTAACTGAGGGAAGAGGTATCAGAAGAAAGAGCCCCACAGTATTTGAGGTAGAGGGCACATTTGATACTGCCTATGCTTGCTACTGATTGAATGATTTTGTTAAGGAGAGCTCTTTACTAATCTTTTACCTGCAAAAAGCTCAAGAGCAAGTAAATGCAGCACAATTATTGCTAAATTGTGGCAGAGAGGCTTCACAGGCCAGGCTTTCGATTTCACTCTCCCAGTGCATCTTCTCGAGCATTATACTTACTTTAAACAGAAAGTGTTCACTTTACTAACACAGAAAAGCTCTTGGAAGAAAGGGGGGGGGGGGGGGGGGAGATGAAGAGGCAAGAAAGAAGAATAGCAGACAAGAGATTAAAGCTTTTTATTCAGTATCTCTTTCGTATTCAAATTGTGCTAAGGGCTCTGTGAAAGTTAGAAGCAAGCTTGTTCAGGAGGGCTTCTAAAGTGTGTACATGGATTTCATGGGAATAGAAAAGAAGCCACGGACTGGGTAATGAAAGAAAGATAAGATGTCCTATATAAAACAACTCAAGAGTGGCTCAATTACTTCAGCAAACCATCAAGCAAGCTTTGAAGATTTGAGGAAACACTGTTAAAATGTAGCAAAAAACTCATGTTGCAGGTTTTGTACCACTACATGTTTGTATACTGTGTGAATTACTTACGCTATATTCCCTCTGTGAATGTTGTTTACTTCTTTGGGGTTTTTATTATTATTTTTCTGGAAGAGCTATGTTTGTCTGGAAGAGTTATGGAAAATGAAACATTCACGTTTGATCTTTGTATCTTGTGAAAGGGAGTGTGCCGTAAAAAGTGGCATCATTGTTTACAAAAATAAGCCTGGGAATTAAAGGTCTGTGGCTGACAGTTTCACGTATTTCTCTTTGCAGTTAAAATAGCCCTCCTGACAAAGGCTAAATGGTATAAGAAATAATCAACTGCTTTCACCCAGGGAAAGGTCTCAACTGGAATATACCAGCTATAAAAATAAAAGTATGCAGTTTAGGAAATGCCTATTTTTAATTGCAGCTATCTCTTTCTCTCTGTCTCGTTTCCCTCCCCAGTTTTCTGTGTCTGAGACTTGACAAGTAACATCAAACATGGCCCAAGAACAAAGCTAACCAGCCATGGCCTGCAGCATCCTTCAACCAAAAGTCACCTTTAGTCAAGATTTGCCATCTAATTCGCAGTGTTTCTATTTGTACTCTTCAAGCAGAAGTCCTAAAACTCTTGCAGTATAAAACCTTCCTGGTTTCTGTCCAGTAAGATTACAATGAGAATGTTGGAATGATTTAACACTTCTAGTAATCATCAGCCACAGTCACCCTGGTGCTTTGACTTCAGAAACACAGAGCTGAGCCCACTACTTTATTTCTCCTAAGTTTAGTTTGTTTTTTTAATGCATTCTGAATAATACATCTATAAGACTCCCAATTTAAAGTGCAACTGAATCCCCTTCTGTGCCAAGTGTCCTGAAACCGTGCTAAATTACCTTCATAGATTATTGGGTTTTTAATTTAGTTGGGTCAAATAGATGGCAATGCTATATCCCACCAAGTGAAAGACAGAAATGACTTGTTTGCTTGAATCGAAGTAAACAGTTTACAGGTCCTTTTCTGACAAGAGGAAAAAAAAATGTTACCAGCAAAACTCATCGACTCATGGAGAGAATTAAAAAAAAAAGAAAAAAAATGAAACCAAAAATGTAAGGAAATCTCCATTTTCTTGACTCACAATCATATAAACTCACTAAGCATAGCCTTATCATTCAAAGGGTTATCAACGAATTTTTTTTTTTTTTCAGAGACTGTCAAAGTCTCATAGTTCTCTAAAAACACAGAGGATCAACTTGAGACCTCATATGGTCATTAAAATACAGTACTGCTCATTTTACTCAGTATTTAAGAGTCCTCTTGGCTTCACAGATACTCAGAGAAAGATTATATAAATTGTGTTTTGCCCTGTAGTGATTTAAACTCTTAATGCCACAAGAACAAACCACCTCTGGTAAGCAATTCCATTCTTCCTCTAAGTCTCTGAATGGGATGTAGTGGTGTCAGTGCCCTGATGGTTGGATCATGGGCTTTCCCTCTAAAGGCTGGCTGCCAAAAGGGACTGTGAAGAGAGCTGACATATTGGGTAATCCAGTAGACCAATGTGGAAAATATTTTGATACTCAAAGGCAAGTATTAGTCATGGCTGGAACGTGTTTTAAAGCAGCTTGCTTTTTTTTTTTTTTTTTTTTTTAGTATTAATAAAGAAATCAAAACCATATTCAAGTCTTTTCCAAAATTTTTGAATGAACAATATGATTTTTTAAAAATTGTTTTTAATTAAAAAAACCCCAACCCTAAAAAGCCTATATGAAAGAAATATCTTGGTTTCTCTCACTTTACATGGCAGAAAGAAAAGCCATAGTTTGAATGAACCATAGTTCATGAAATAGGGCTCATGACTTCAGGACCATCTAATCCTCTCCATCCTTACAGGAAGTCCTGTCAGCCACAGGAGGAAGACAGTGAAGAAATTAAAGGAAAAGAATTTATGTGTTGCAAGTGAACCTTCTTTGTTCCTTAATTTTTATGATGGTCATTATAGTATACTGGTAAAATACAGTTGCAATTAGGACTATTCCTCTACCTATACTTTCTTCATTCAGTTGCACCCATTCCCAATGAATTTTGTCCTTTCCTTCTTTTTTTATGCATCTGCACTTTATTCTCCAGTAATTTAGGTCCTGGTGGAATTATATCAGTTCATCCTCAGTAGAAGATCTCTATATTTCTTTCAAATAATGACATCAAATTCCATCAAATTATTTGATTTCATATACATGTGTGAGTCTGCCAATTTCCTCCTGATGTGTTTGAGTTTCTGCCCCATATATTACCTTTTTAAACTAAGCAACGTCTTGAGTGTGCTTTCAACCTTGCAGCAAGTAAAAATCTATGACAAACTTAGGCAAACTAGGACTTCACATACGGTTACATGCCACTTGTTTTGAATATCTTAGTAATATCTGTTAGTACCTCTATCACCTTCACTGAAACAGTGAGAGATAATCTTTTATAACATTTACAAAAGAACTGAACATTCCTCTGGCTGCTATTGTCTTTCTCTGTGCTCTCTTCTTCATATTCTACTCCTCTCTCTGTTCTGTTCCTTTACCTGACTAATTTAGATTGCATGCTTGTTGAAGCATCGCTCATGTCATTTTATGGGTTCTGCTTAGCACACATAGATAAACTCCTATCAACTTGGTTTTCCACATATATACATACAAGTGGTGTGTAACTCCAAATTTACCTGTCTGCCTCTTAGAGAGTGTGAATATGCCAGTCTTCAGAAATTAAAGTTCTTTGGCAGCCCTTACCAGGAGTGTGGCTTTCCTTGAGTTCCATTACAGTTAATAACAAGTTTTCCATTGCCATTTATGTGAGTTAGATTGGATATCAAACATAAAGGATTTTTTTTTTAATAAAATACAAAAAATTATATCAAAAGAACTCCTTGATTGTTTCATTTTAGACATGCCAGAAAGCAAAACAGCTCTCAGACTGTCTGAAATTCTTTCTGATTTCTGAAGAAAAGACAATTTCACAGGAAATAAATAAAAAGCCTCTGATTAACTGACCAACAAAGCAAAGGTCCTTCTCTCTTCCTAAAATGAGCAGTTCCCTTCTCTATCAGCTTAATAAAATTGTCCAGGGCAATTTTGCTGGTTCTGAACTTGATATAAAGACAAAAACCATTCTTGAGAGACTATAAAGCATACCTTTAGATCAATAGAGCATAGGAAATCCTCCAGAGATACAGTCTTGTTTATGGTCAGAGAAGCCTTTTTGGGGGTGGAAAAGGAGGGTTTCACAGTATTCAGGTTCATTAGAGTAAGTATCAGCCTAGAGGAGCCCTAATTTATTTGAAACTGCAAAAGAGATTCAATTGAAACCTAAGCCGTTTTCAATTGTGGTACTGGCATAATAGATTCTATGGCAAGTATCTTGGAGACGGTGGAAACGGCTGCTCGCTTTTTTATGCATAGTTCACTGATTAACGTCTGCCTGATTGAACCCTTATAAACTTGGAATGGACTGAAATTTTATTGAGTAGGCTAGTTGAAAGGTCTCTGAAATACATGTATAAGATGCCTGTGGGCATATAGATGGGCAAATAGGTGGGGCTTCATCAGGCACTACTCCTGCTACCTGAGGACTATCCACAGGATTGACAATAAAGGCTACTCAGTCATGGTATCACGTGCTAGGTGTCCCTCAGTTATTTTTCTATCCAGTGGACTTGGATAGCAAACCAGACTTCAGCGATCACAGGAACCATAAACGTGATAGTTATCATTGAAGCTTTTCTGAGTTTTTGCATAGGACAAATAGCTTTTTTAATTTGGGAGGTCTGTATAAGTCCTTTCTGTGATAGGAAAGAGGGGGAAAATGGATATATGAATGAAAGTTTCAGAACAATACATTAAAAAACATGTTCTAGTAATTCAAGCATAGTTAAAGGTGAGTTACTCCATTAAATGGTGTAACCATTTGCCGTGTTCTGCTTTACAGCACCTGGAAAGCAGGCTTACTAGTAGCACAGTATGGGATTCCAATGTCCTTATTCAAACTGAGTGGCGTCTTACTGATTTTCAGAGGATGACCATAAATGAAGTAACCCCTTAGAGTGTATAAAGATTCAGACCCTGCTCCCCTCTCCTGCCAAGGCTCCCATGGTTCATCATGTGAACTGCTCAGGAAAGCCAAGAGTAGGCAGCACCAGGATTTCACTCAGCAGGATGCTGTGTGTTCGTTCAGTGGGATGCTCAGCAGGATAAGTGGGTGTGTTGCAATGCTTGACTGATCCAAATTCTTCAGTTTTGACTAAATAAAATAAGTTTGGAGCAAATTAACGACACATTATATATTTAATGAAGATAAAATACACCCACAGAGGTCATCTGGCACAGGAGGGATATCCAGAGTGTGGGAGAGAGAACAGAGATGGTGCATATGAAAAACAAGACAACGTAGCTAGCTGAATGGGAGGGAAAATATGAGGTAACTACGAGTATCTGAGAAATGAGGTTCTGACCTGTCTTGGTTTCCTGTTGTCACCCATCGTATAAACACTGCATGATCATCACAACCAAGGAGAAATACAGACTACCATCACTGAATATTGAGAATTTTATCAGTGAATGATAATTAGAACACCTGTGCAGTGTATAAACGTGCTGGAGAAAATTTTTGATGTTTGATAGCCCTTAAAATATCTAAATTTTGTAGTGATGGAGAGATCTAGGTTATAGTTGTACAGTGAAGTACATTGCACAAACAGAGGTACAAACCGTGCTTTTGTTTACTCATGTAGCAAGATTTAACGCTTTAAAAGCGCACAGTGTTTTTTGTCTCTTTACTACTATTTGAATATTGTATACATTTCATTTATAAAAATAACAGCACATGAATAGATGTTGAGCATAGTAAAAAAGTGTGGGAAAGTGGTATTGGTTTTCTCTCAAGGTATAGTCAATATAGTATGAGAAATATTTGTACTGTGACAGTAGAGTTAGAGCTATAGTACTTGTTGGATAATATATCTAATTGATCTTAAAAAATGGAATTTCATGACTTGAGCCTGGAACAACACTCATACCTGATATCTGGACTGATGTGGACTATAAATACTGATTTTCTAGGAAAAAAGATAAAACAGGTAGAGGAGAAGTACTTGTGTTACAATTGTTTACCAGGTCACAGAGAAAAATATACTGAAACCTATACACCTTCAAAGCTCCTTAGGCAAAAATGTTTTATTGTACCTAGTGTAGGTAACTGCTGCTGACAGCTAAGACTGCAGAAAGTAGAAATGCTCAATGTTTATAATGGCACATTTATTGACCAAATACTAGAAAGGTAGTAAATAAATCAAAGGAAGAACTTAAAAGATCCTTAAAATAAGGAAAGGCAAATGCTCTGACACAATGATTAAAGAACTCACATTATGTAATTATTGTTGTGATGTTTTGTTTTGTTCACTGTGCCTATATATTCCTATATATTCCTAGGATTCTGTCTGGCTGTAAGGTGTCAGCTACAGACTCTGGTGCTAGGTCTTTCCCTTGCACACCTTGGTTTTACTCATCCCCCTGACCTGAAACAATACAATAAGCTGAGTAAAAGTGATGACACCACTTATCTACCTCACTCCATTAAGGAAGGAGCATAAGAAATATGGGAGAAGATGGTGAGAAGGTCTGTGACATTTAACTCAACAGCAATGCTGTTTAAACATGTGTTAAGAGTTCACTTTAGAAAGGCAAATTGCCTACATAGCTGTTTATCTCTAGCCTACTCTAGTCTGGAGAATCTTTATGAGTTCAGCGATACAGTGGATTTATTTGTTTTAGACCACTGGAGATGTCAAAGCTACAACAAATATTCAGGTTGTAGGTGCATGTAATTCTCTTAACTGGGAAAAATCTGCTCTGGAAAAATCTGTATAACCTACATGACTTGATTTTCCAGTCTCACAGGTATTATTTTCACACAGTGTTCAAGAGATTGAAGACAAAAATATGCAGTTTGTACCCAACAGAGTGTGTTTCTAGTACTGCTGAGGAGCCTTCAGCAATGCTGAAAACCAGGTTTTATGGATGCTTATCCATCTGTCATCTCCAGAACAGTGTTTTTCTTCCTTGAAACGAGTAGCTGCTGGTTTGTGGATGTCCCAAGAATGTGGCAATCTTTGTTATTCGAGGAGATGGGAATATTTATCAAACAGCATCAAGATATGTAACCCTGCAGATTTAGAATAATCAGTGAAGATACATAGGCTTCTCCAAAAGGCCAGAGAATGTAAATAAAGATCTTGTTCTGAACCTTTTGCTGGAGAAGACAGCCTCACTTCTATGGATAAGTATATGGAAATTAGAGACATTTGCGGTTCCTGACCCCTACCTTCAGCCTTCTGAAAGTTAGTTGCATCCTCAGAGTTAATCACCTGGGTCCTGTCTGCACATCAACACAGAGGAAGGGAGACAGGTGTCCTCCAAATATGATTTATCCTGCCCATCTCAGGTTATATTGGTATGGGGTAAATTCTTCTATGATCCCGGTGATTCTCTTGCAGAACTCTTGACACCTAGTTAAGATTATATGCCTAAATACTAGACGTGAAATATCAGTGAGACAAATCCTTTACTTTCCGTTTTTTCACTATTATTTAAACAGTATTTTCAAGCAGTATTTTCAAGGCCAGTCGGGGATGAATGCTAGCTCACAACAAATGTAGCTTGGCAGGATCTTACCTCCATTTCTTTCTGAATGAGTCTTTCCTACACATATCCTGTCTCCTGCAAGGACCTCAAGTTATATGACTTCCATGGTGTTCCACCCTAGCTTCTCCCATACTGTTTTATGGAGACTGTAGACTTTTAAAGAGCCTTGGCCACAGGAAAGGATGGAAGCCTTATTTTAAAGTGCTGTGAGGCAGTGGATTTCATTTTGAACTTATTTGTGAAGTAAAATGATGATGCAAAACATTTTATATTCAGATTTAAAATTGTTGAGATTTTTTTTGGAGAACTGATTTTGTGAGGTGTCCAAGGGAAATTTTCATAAATCCCTTATTCTAACAGTTTTTGTATTTAAAGAATAAAGTCAGCAAAAAGTTATCACCAAAGGTAATGATATGCAACAGTGCAAAAAACCCAAGCAATCAAAAAAGTCTAGAAGAAAACAAGCCTTCCCAATGGTTCGTTAAAGAAGGCCACACAACAGACAGCAGCATAAAATAATGAGTGTGCATCATTTAAAACTAACTAGATATAATACTTGAAATAATCCAAAAAAATATTTCTTGTTCAGCAATCTCTATGTGGTCTCTGAGGTCTCGTGCTGTGTGCACACTAGTCACAAATAATTAGTGTGCACTATAGTAAGCAGACACTGAGAGGAAATGGTCTTAGAGAGAAGTTGTTTCAGGTGTATTTTTCTTTCTATCTGTATTATGCACTAGAAAATTCTGATAGCCTGTTGAGGATCTGAAAATATTTGAAAGACGTAGGGGTTATGAAATAGAAAGTGAGGAACTACTCAGCTAAAAGGGTAAACACATCTAACACTTGGTATGCCATTCGATTTCAATGCTAGTTTTTCTAAAAATTTCACATAACCATTCAACTCTTTCTTATGATTAGAGTGGTAAAAAGAAATATAGTAGTCTGCAATATACACATTTCTAAGGGACAGCAAGACATCTTCCTCAGCAAGGGGTTACAACATAACATAAATCAACTTCAAACTCATAAAAGCAATAACTTACATGTATTTTATTACTGTAGGCACATTTATTAGGATTAAAATTTTACAATATCATAATACCCCTACTGGTTCACCTTAAAGTATTAATGTGATAGGAACACTATTAATAAATATATATCATACAGTAGGTATTTTCTGGAAAAGTGTGCTTTGAACCCCAGGTATTGTCATGAAAAATTTTTAGCTGCTGTTCAATATTAATTTCTAAGTCATAAAGCAAATAGGTAATGCTTACATATGTAAGTTCAGTGTGTCCCAAAATGACTAAATATTTCTAATGACTAAATATCCCAGAAAGACATCCTTCAGCAAACCAGGAAATCTACATGTCTTTGGTACTATCCTCGCAAATGGTTTTATTCCAAAGCATATTCTTGCACGTTCTGAAAAGATGGTTTTGATCATGTATTCTTTTCAGTATGTTATTTTAAGTGTATATTTGAATTAAAATTTTCATCACTATTTCAGTCACTGAGTCTTCAATATTGCTAGTCATTAAGTCTATTGTCACAGAAATACCAGGCAGTATTGCAACTTTAATAAAAGATAACTAAGTTTTCAGGTTTTCTTAACCGAAGAATAAATAGAGTCTGGAATTAGGCAGCTTTTTTTTTTTTTTTTTTTTTTTCTTCTTTTCCCCTTTCCTTTTTTTTCCTCTCTTTTTTATTTTGCTGTTATCAATTCTAGCTGGCTGAATTACATTCAACTCTATCAAACCTCTATTGAATCCTCTGTAGAACACTCCAGATGTTCTTCACCTTTATGTAACATCTACTTTTCCAGCTGTTCATTATTGGTCTTCATGACTTCATTTTGACAATAACACATAAAGTAAAGGGCACTTCAGGGGGATGTTTGATATAAAACTATAGCAGTCATCAACTTAATGTGTTTTGGGATATTTCGATAACATTTGTTTATGTAATACATCACTGTGGGTGGGATTCATCTCACCTAACTTCAGACATCTATAATCTCATCTAGTCATGCCATGGTCTTCTGGAGACTGATAGGCATATTTAGGACATCAATCATTTGACAAAATTCTACTTTGGGAGGAGATGAACCATGCCCAAAAAATTCCTATCCTACCCACTCACTGATTGTAAAGGCTAAGGTGATTAACTCAGATACAGATGTCAGATTTGAAAACATCTACATTTCATACTTGTGTCATGTGGAGCTATAAGAAATTCTTAAGCTCCTGTGTAGATATTTTGGGATTTGTGTGTTTGGAGTGTGAAGTGATGCTGACATAAGGAAGAAAAAGAGCAGAACAATCTGAGCAGTGACACTGCTCAAAATTTCTGGGGGCACCTATTTGGCTAAAGTAATTTCAAGGGTTTTCTGAATACCTGAAATGTGTTCTTATGGATGTGAAAACTGTCTGTTACATTTGCATGTGGCAGTGCAAATTCACTGCTGCACAACAGGGATATGTCGTGTTGAGTGCAAGAAAGGAGTAAGCAGGCAGACATAAGGAACCTACCTTTTCCTGACAAAGTCAAGCTCCTTAAAGTAACAGGCCACTTTTTTGAACACAGGCCCAGAGGCTCAAAGAATGGGGAAGTCCAGTCTTCACTGGTCTCCTGAATGACCTTAAGTTACAGGAGATCAACCTTCAGAGTCTTCTTGCAAACCTATCTACTCTGCAAATGTGTTTTTCCAGAGGATCTGCTGGAATGGTATCATGCGCACTGCTGGTCACATCTTAACACTGTTTAAGCCCTCTTGCCACCATCTTCCTCTTTGCTTGTAGAAGACACCTGCCTATTGGAATGAAAATGACCACGAGGCAACTTCTGAGTGAAAATAAAATGCAAATATATGATACTGTGAGCATTATCTAGTGAGTACACAAATAAGCATTGCCATCTGTGATAGTTTTTTCAAATGTGATTTTCAGGATCTGGTTTTTTTTTTCGTTGTTTTCAGTGAAGCACAAAAACTGGAAAATAGTAGGGAAATCTGGCCTGAAGTATTTGCCACTGGTATATGTTTCTTTTTTACAAACAACATTAACTTCTATTTCATTTGAGCACTTTCTTCTTGCCATTCCCTTTGTCAAAGAAAATCACCTGATTGGAGGGAAAGGATGCTTACTGTGAGAACAAATTGGCATGGTATTTTTCAAATCAATATTGATTTTTCCTATTCAATATATATTTTATTCTTAATTGGGTGTTGGGCTATTCCTGTTTGTATATATGCAAATATTTCTGAAATTTTTACTTAGAAATAATAATAACAATAAAAGATAATTTAAAAACATGCTTTTCAATATATGTAGAAAAACAAACCTAGTTTAGACTTCAGACAGATGGTCTGATTTAGTGCAGCTGAAAAATAGCACAATTAAAACCTAAATATTGTATGTTTCCACACTGCCTGTGTCAGAGGTCAAATGTAGGCATTTATTTTTAATTTTGCCAGAAGATCTTGTCTAGTGCACCATATAGAGCAAAACTAAGAAAGATTAATGCATATTCCTGACTAAGTATGATTGGAACTTTCTGCTGGCATTTATACATAGGTTTAAATTCATTAAAATATAACTATCTAATATTTGTTTTATATGACTGAATTAATTACATTTGTAAATGTTAACACTCAATGACAGGTCTACACAAATCACCTCATTAAAATACAAGTACACTGTGTGCCTGAACTCTTAATTTTAACTCATTTTTAGCTAACATCAACATAACCGTTGATGTTAAAAACATTAACCTATTGAGGAGTTTGCTTGCCATTTCCTGTATTTTCCTTGTTACCAATGAAGGAATTATTAAAAAAAGAAAGGAACTGAAACAACAAACTGGCTGGACTTTGAATGGCAGCTATCACCAGTAGAGGAATGTGAAGATACAGTTTGGTAGATGATTTTCCTTGTCCTAAGTAAGAAAAGAGTGAATGCAGCACGCAGAAACATAAATGCTTAAAAGCTTTTTAAATTTATAATGGAAAAAAAATAACATCTTTGTCTCCATTCTCTCTTTTACCATCTTCTTTAAACCACAGAAAGATAAATTCAAGCAGGATTTAGTTACTATAACATTCCAGTGCTAGCACTTTGTATGAGAAAGGAATACCCTTTTTCTGTGCTTGCAGGTGATTCCCATTTTTCCACTTTACTGCCTTCCTAAACTGTGCTTCTGTTGCACAGACTGGCATGGATCATTTAATCCCAATTTGGGTGTTTGTTTTTCCCTTCCTTTTTCCACCAAAGTCATTCAAAAGTCCTACCTCTCCTTAAATTTCACTAATGTTTCTATCTTTATCAGTTTCTGATTATCCTAGAAAATTTTCAGATGAGAAACTGTGTGTTTTCTCCAAGTCTGTTAGTCTTTAGAAAAATTATTCAGTCAATTCTAACAGTAGCTTCTGTGTGTCCTGAGGCAGGTTTGGTAAAAGCATGAATAAGCCCTCTTCTGCATGTGAGTAATATTTACCAGTTAGGCAGATGATCACAAGCCAGCGTATATCACATGCTCTTACTAAATACATATGCCACAGAAGGAAAGATGGGTTAGCAAAGGGAGAATGGTAAGGCTCAGCTTCAAAATTATCAGCCGAGCCCTCCTTCTTAAATCAAATGCCTCAGGAATTGTAATGCCCATGAGGTACAGGTAAACAAAATTTTTCAATTGCTAATGCCTGCTCCAAAGACAACTGTTTTTTGATTGCTTGACACTCAAAATATCTAGCTTGAAACTTTGAAAATGCTGAGCTTCTTTGGGGCTTCAGACTTTATGCTATTTTTATTTCTAACCTTATACTTAGAATTTACAAGCCAGATACTTTGCATCATTTCCTCTGCCAGTACTAAACAAATACATTGTAAATTGTATGTTTGAAGTGTGATGTAGAGAAAGCAGTTATAGTTCATTATTACTCTCTTACAGCTCTGCTTTAAAGCTAAATAGGTCAGTGTAGACTATCCTAGACAATGTGCTAATTTAGATTCTACGTACATATTTACGAAACTACTTAAAATTTGCAATGCGCTTGCTTGTTTTTTTTATAAAATTTTCCTGTCTAAGGAAGTCTCTTTGATCAGCTGAAAAATTGAATAAAAGATTTAAAAAAAAAAAAGATTTGTGGACACAAAATTTTCAAAGAATCCGGGTGTCATTAATTTACATAAAATTTCAAATTCATTTAGAAAAAAAATGACAAATCATTGCTGAAAGCACGTTCGGTTAAACTATACATAAACCTACTGAGAGAGATGCAAAGATCAAAACTGGTGTGCTGCAATCTAAAAATTCCAGACAGGGTAGTAGGGTAAAGATGCAAAGTTGTGTTGATATACCATTTATTTGAAACTTTAATTCTTGGCATTATTATTTATGTAATTCTTACACCATCAAAGAAATATTTGTTTAGATATACTTATCTTTTTTTTTTTTTTTTCCCTGAAGCCAGAAAAGAACTGGCATTTTGCAATGGTCCGTGGAAAGCAGACAAACCCCTTTGATGCATATGATTCTGCAAAACTTCAAACTGTGTGGTATACATGATTTTCATGACAGAATACGAGTCTATTGTCCCATACCAATATTGGAAATTCCAGAAAAACTCAATAGGTTGCTACTGTTTAAGATCTTCTCTGAATGTTTTCAAGTGTTACATAGAATCCTGAATGTTAAGTCTGTTCAGAAATGTTTGGAGAGGCAAATAAAAAAAACCCAACAAACAAGTCCAGCAACCAAACTTCTCAAATGTTTATTTGCAGGGAAAAAAAACCCATACCCTTTGCCTATTGCCTTGTAGGCAGCACATCCCCAATTCCTAATGACCTGATAACCTCAAAAGAAAAAAAAAATTCATTTAGCTTTCTTGTACTGGCATGTGTTAGTTAATGTATGCTATTGCTTTCAGACCGGACTCTTAATATTAGATTCTTGGTTTTCCCAGATTACAGCCAAGGGCTTCCAAATGAGAAGAATAACCTTTCATGCAGTATTGTGGCATTTTCAGTTAATATTAAGTCAAGAAATTAAAAAGACGTACACAAATTTAAAGATATTTTTCTATTATACAGAATTATTTTGATCCATTTTGAAGGAGACATACTTTCTAGTTTATCTCCGTTAATTCATGCCTATTATGCTAATGTCCCTTTCTGAGTACTTATTTACATTTGGAACATTAGGGCACATAAACCAGATTTGTGGTTGTTTTCCTTTAAGAAATAGGTTTTTACAGCTTTACTGCACATGGTTGCATACTGAATTGACTGGAAGAAATCAAAGAAATCCAAAGACTTTATCTTGTTCATAAGAAGTGAAGAGTTATTGACTGATATCATAAAAAACTCTGCATTTTTGGGGGGCTATTTTGTAATCAACTCTGTGGAGTAGAACAATGGCTTTAAGCGATGATATGTATTTCTCATTAGGTTCATGAGATTGCCTAATATTAGGGATACCTCTGTTTTCTTTCTAAAGCACTGTAGAAATGTTAATGAATTAATTAATTTCCTCAGCACCTTGTAAGGTTACTCTGTATTTCATTCCCTATTTTCCTGAAACAAAAACTGAAGCACCAATGTTGAAAATTCCAATTTTCAAAGTGACAGAGTGATCACAGAAATGTTCACCCATTCTCAGCCATTTAAAAAAAAAATCGTAAAATCTCACACCATTGTCTGGTAACAGTAAAAGGAGGTTATTACTGTGTTACATGAGCATATAGACAGTTTATTACTGAGATCCAGTGTTAAAATCTGACTATACAACTCAAGATAAGTTTCTTTGTTGCTCTCTCTGTTCTTTAAATGGGCTACCTCTACATGTTGGTCATAACGTAGATGTTCGTCTGGGTATACTTTCTGACTGACAGCAGACCTAACACATCTCAAGATTGCCAATATGGCTCTATTGGATGAAATATAAGATCAGAGAAAGCATATATTGTGTCTTCCCAAGAATGTTTTTGAAGACTTCAAAAATTTGCAGCTCAAGGACTCCAAGAGTCACAAGTGGATCTTTGCAGTTACTAATAATGTCTTATCTTTAAAATATGTTTTGTCTTTCAACTGAAAGGATCTCACTGTACCATTCTAAATTTAAAATCTGATTTAGATTCTATGCTTTGTGTTTAAGACATTTTTAAGGTGGAATATAGATCCAAAAGAAAAGAAATTGATTTTTTTTTTTTTTTTTTAATATTCCACAGTTGTGCAGTATTTCACGTATTTATACACAAACTGCACATTTTGGATTTCAACATTTCCTGGATATTTAAACTTAAATGCCAGAATATGTGCAGGAGTGTCCTTGTTTGAAAGCAATGTATGTCTAATTGTTTCTGTTCCACTGTGTTTCAAAGCTGAGCTGAAATATTTCCTGTGTTCTCTGACCTGAACGTGCTGAGAACAGAGAACTCCCCCAAAGGGATGGCAGCATCATTCAGAAGTTCCACTGCTCACATTTGGACATTTCCTAGTAAAACAGAAGATCTCATCTGGAAGAATTTTGAGCTTTCAGTTGTGCCTACATGTGCTTATGGCTTTTGAGCTCAAGATACAGGATCAAGCACTCTAAAGCTGTGCCCAGATCTCATCTCTTGCATAGGTCTTGTAAAACTGTCTAGACATCCTGTGATCTCTAGCAGTAGTACTGGGTTTATGTGGCAAGGTTTTGGTGACAGGGAAGCTGCAGGAGTGGCTTCTCTGAGGGGACACCAGAAGCTGCCACCATGTTAGACAAAGTCAGTTCTAGACAGCTCCAAGATGAACCTGCTGCTGGTCAAACCTTGGCCTATCAGCGACATGGGTAGCACCTCTGTGATAATGTATTTAAGAAAGGATAAAAAATGTTGAACACGAGTAGATGAAAGAGAGGAGAGCAGATATGTGGGAGGAAGCAACTGTATAGACACCAAGGTCAGTGAAGAAGGAGGGGGAGGAGTCCTCCATGCACTGGAGCAGAGATTCCCCCACAGCCCATGGAGCAGATGTCCTGCAGACTGTGGACCCCACACCAGAGCAGGTATATGCCCTGAAGAGAACTGCAGCCTGTGGAGGGGAGTCCACACAGGAGCAGTTTTTCTGGCAGGACCTGTGACTCCACAAACAATCCACACTGTAGCAGTCCATTTCTGAAGGAATGCATCCCATAGATAAGACCCATGCTGTAGCAGTTCTTGAAGACCTGTGGGCCACGGGCAGGACCCATGTTGGAGAAGTTTGTGAAGGACTGGAGGGACCCCATACTGGAGCAGGGAAAGAGCATGAGGAGGATGGAGCTGCAGACATGAAGCATTATGAATTTATGGCAATTCCCCTTCCCCATCCCTCTACACCACTCAGGGGGAGAAGGTAGAAGATTTGGGAGTGAAGTTGAGCCTGGGAAGAAGGGAGCGGTGAGGGAAGGTGTTTTTTTTATAGATATGTTCTTATTTCTCATTGTTGTATTCTGTTTAATTGGTCATAAATTAAATTAATTTCCCAAAATCGAGTCTGTTTTGCCCATGATGGTAATTAGCAGGTGATCTCCCTATCCTTATCTTGACCTATGTGTTTTTTGTAGTGTTTTCTCTCTGTCTTGTTGAGGAGGGGGAGTGATAGAGCAGCTTGGTGGACACCTGGTGGGTAGCCAAGGTTAATCTACCAAAAGCCCCTTCCCCTTCTTCACTGTCTCCATGTTAAATTCCAGACATTTCCTAGATAGTGCTATAGAAGAGGGAAAAAAAAAATCTCAGAATGAATTAGGTGTTTGTAAAAACTGCTGGATTCAATTTCCAAGGTGCTTATGTGAGTCTTAGGCTTCATGGGCTTGTAATGAAATGGGAATGTAGTGGGATGGGGAGACAATATTGTCTGCAAGCTGTTTGAGCTTGAAGATCCATGGTTCTGGAGAAGGATTACAGCAACTACTATTTATAATTCAATTTATCATATATCAGAAATAAAATATCAGTGTACATTGTCTCCTTGATACTCACTTGAAAAAAAGAATGACAGGATGGAGTTTCTGCTCAGAGCTTGACTCCTGACTGCTTATTATGTCTATCTGGGTTGATGTGTAGTGCAAGAGTTTTTGCATGACTCCTGCATCTAGACAACCACACTTTGGATTCATGTTTTAAAGGAGTTAGTAATGAAAAGTACTGCATGAGACTCGTGGGATATGGGAGAAGACTAAACTGTTGTGCAGATCTAGCTCTTGCTCTCTGGGAGAAAGCCCAACTAACCAACTAACCTAACTAACCCACAGAAGAGTTGTAATTGAGGTGTCTCTCGTTACCCTAAATGTAAAATATCATAGGGCCAGAGAATGAGAAAATAAGACAAAACCTGCCTTTCTAGCCTAATCGTGAGCATCCACAGCTGGAACACTGTTCTTTGAGGTTCTGGTCTGTGTCTTAGAAGCGTTAATACATTTAATAGACTAATAAAGACAGTCATTGAATGAAAGTAGAAGCAACCAGTGACTAGAATCATCTCCCTGCTTGAGCTGAAGGACAAGCAAGCTGAGGCCAGCAGCCTGTGCTTCAGAATTTGCAACATTTGCCCTGGGTACCCCAATATGTTTCCTGTATCCAGCTGTGATTTTCAGACTGTCGTAAATGGGAACTCACTAACTGAGTTAATCCAGCTAAGTCCTATAAGTATCTGTAACATCACTGGAGGCTCTATGCAAGAGGTGAAGGTAGAGGATGAGATAAACCCTATGCAAACTATTTAAAGATGCTGTATGGAACATTATAATACTGCAGAAGTGAGCCAGCACTGACAGTAGAAATTATTACATGTCCTAATTGTTCTACTTGTTTGTTGTCAATTCTTTTGGGGAGATATTAGGAAGATGTTCTCCCATAGTGTAGGTACAGTACGAAATCTTATTGCAACCAATCTTATTGCAACCAATTTTCTACATGGCTGCAATCTTTACTGAGAAAAGAAACTTAAATTGCTATCTTTTCTTGTAAATCATGATCAAGCCATACCCTTATTCTGTGAAGAGGCAATCTGTCAGAAAAAAATATGTGAATAACATATATGAACTTTATTTTCACAACATTCCTCATATTCTTTTAATGTTCATACCTAAAATAAACACTGTGGCACTACTGTTCACTTTGCTACTTCAAGGAACAGCCCTAATTGCAATGACAAAACACCAGATCAGAAAGCATAAGATTTGTTAAGGAAAAAACATAAATTCCCATTTTATTGCTTCTTCTGATAGCAAATCTAACAGAAGTCCTGGAGAAATTCTTAAAGCACCTAAATTTTATGTGTGCTCCAATAGCTTTTCTCTTCCCCCAGGGAGAAAAAAATACCTCAGTAAGAGATAGTTGTGGGTCTTGAGACTATTGTTTCCGCAAAAATAAATCCTTTTTTTTTTTTTTTTTTTTAATATGAGAGCAGAAATAAAATTCTAGTCATTTTTATATATTTTTTGAATTTGAGAAATGCACAAAATAGAGTCCAAGAGTATTTCATAAACTCTTATTTTAATAAATTGAATACATTGCATTATACTTTTGAACCAGTGTAAATGGCTAGGTAACAAAGTATGTGCTCTATCCTTCTCTTTCACTTCATCATTGCTTTCTCTCCTGAGTAATATGATTGCTGTTGTCCTCAGAACCACAAATGCTATTCACTCATGTACTCAGAATTAACAGTGTATTGATAGGTGTATATTTATCAATATGCAAGCTTAATCACCTCACATGTTATTTATTTTCACCTGCATCTAAAAAAATGTCTGTGGCAGGTTTATCTGTACATAATAGTTTTGCTGTGAACTTGTACTCAATTAAAGGTTAGGGGACATGTCCTCACTTAGTAATACAGATTAAGCAAAACCTAATTGGAATCCACTTCTTCTGTTTTTTATATTTTCACCTCATTTCAGGAACAGATTAAAGTATTTAGCACTTTCCCTTTTCTGAATCCTGGATCTTGATATATTTGATTTTGGTCATGATCATGGCTGACTCAAGGTACTGGATATTATTATGGTGATGGTCCCATGGCCTATGCCAGGTAGTAGGAGAATCAGGCTGCTGTTGTTATGGAGGGAAGTCTGGGTCTGACCAAAGGCAGTAGAAGCAGCAGACCCAAATTTCCAGGGCTCACCAGACCTTCCCTTCCCCCTTCTCTGCAACTTAGTCTTTTTTGTATTCCTTGCTCCTTCTCGTGGCAGAGACAATTTCACTCTGGCCCCAGACCACCTCCTTACCCATAGGTTATCACCATTTACCCATACTACCAAGAAGCTCAGAAGCAACTCTGGCAAACACAGCAGTAGGTGCTATTCATCCTGAAACAGACAAGGAGCAAAGATCAAGAGGGTACCTTCTCAATGCTGCACTCTCAGTGTAATGCACCCACACAGCACAGTTGTGTGCTCATTTTGGGTACAAGGTCTGACTGCAGTAGGGCTGTACTTGCGTCTCACAAGGTAATGAACATTTCCTGTCAGACAAGTACTGTTCTGACTCAGCTACGCAGCCCTGAGTATGAAACATTTGTGACTGACAATTCTCCCCTTCTTGCCATTACGTGGTACAGGTGTGGCTTGTCAGAGTATTTATAGATGGCCCAGGTCATGACAGGGATTAGATGCTGAGGCCCTCAGGCTCCCGCAAGGTTACCTGGCCCACAACCATGATCCTCTCCCTCCACAATGCTCATAGCTTTTTGCTGAATTTTCTGGGCACATAAGCCCCCAAAAGGAGACAGAGGAAGGAAAGTCAATCAGCGGAGAGTGGGGTGGCCAAAGAGAAAAAGCTCCTGGAATTTCTCCTTCTCGGGGTCCTATGAGTTTTGTTTCTGGAAGAGGCTTGATTGGCTTGACAGTCAGCCACAGCTATGGTCAATGTTTGAATACAGCCCTCTGTGTTTGGGTGTGTTTCCAAGGTGTAATCTGACATTTCTGTGTAGTGTACAGGAGTGTGATAAAGACATCCAGAAATGTGCAGATCTGGATCTCTCTTCTACCTATCTTCCTCTATTTCTCTTGAAGGATGAAAAACAATAAAAAATAATATAAAAGAAATTATTTTTGTCCCAGATGACTAAACTTTCTGACATTCCCGATTTAAGATAAGTTGACTACGTAAGTGTGAATAACTTCCCCCATGCAGCCGAGGACCTCAACCCTGACCTGGAAAGACCATCTTCCACAACAGCAAAGGTATAAATATGCCTTCATGCTATTTTGTTCACGGACTCTTCCTGAGGCTGTCACCTGTGTAGACAATTGTTTATTTTCACATGATATTTTTGTGATGTTGACTACTGTGTAGTTGGAAAGAAGAAATTAAAAAAAAAAAAAAGTTTCAGTTCAGTTTACTCAACTGTCACAACAAAATGTCTTGAAAAGCATAACATGGCTCTAAGGTTCCCCATGAATCCTGTCTTGTCAGTAATCTTGCTTCTACATTTTGAGATATGCAATAATATACTTGAATTGTGAACTTAAACTATTGTAAGCAAGCAATAAATACTTTAAATAAAGGGAGTAAAGATGGTGCACACATTCTGCTCTTCTCAGATGTGGAAAATATTGCTGCCCAAGCTAGAACTGCCACTCACTGGCTCTGTCACTTGGTAAATCTGCAGCCTAAACATGCCTGCAGCTGGGCCGCCTTTGCTGTGACCCTGTCAAATCTTATTATTTATTAATTTGAATGTCTAAAGTGTAACTACAGGTGCACATCCAGAGCTTTGTAATTTGTAATTAAAGGCACAAAATAAGTAAAGAACTTACAGAAGTTCTTTATAGATTAATAAATGAAGCTACTACATTTATATGTATTTTTCGTTTTCAAATTATTGCAAAATGTAATGAACACCAACTAACTTTAACAGTGCTGGAGCAGACAGGAGGAAGGGCAAACTGACATTAGCTGCAGTAATATACAATTGGAGATAGAAGATAACAATCTCTCTCCAAATAACAAAACCAACTAATAGCAAGGCAAATTTTAGATTTTACTGACTTACTTATTTTCTTTAGAAAGAGGACTGTTACAAGAAAATTTTTTGCAAACTTTTTTTCAGTCCTTGCTACAAAAGATTCCACACGGTTCTTCATTCAAAGCCAGATCACCTAAACACGGACTAAATGATACTGAATAGATTCACCAGTAGGCTGAGCTTGCTTTTTGTTGCTTTGATAGAAAATCTCTTTGGTGGAAACAAATCTCTTCCAATAGGATTTTTAAGGTCTTCTAGAACCGCAGAGCACAGCTCACTGTAAAAACTAAGGTATGATCTGTAAACACTCTCTACTCCAAACTGAAAAGGAGATGTGTGCGTGGTAGCAGCCCATGGTGGGTAGGAATTGTTCCTAGGCGAGGAAACACCTGCCAAGCAGATGAGTACAACCTGACAACATTTTAGAAGGTGACTGGCTTTGAAGACTTTAATCTGCACAAAATCAGCGCAAATACAACACAGGTGAGTTGACTGGCTGAAAGCCATTATTATTACTTGGCCATACTACAGATGTTATGGTATGTAAAACAATTTTGGCAGCTTCAGGTTAGTTCCTAATGGAAAATGTTGCATTACACGAATTATTGGTAATGTGGCTCTGTTGACTCCATGCTACTTGTTGGCAGTCACTACAGAGAGGTGAAAGATGGAACAGGGAAGGTGAATTCAATATGTTGGGTTTATTTTTATTTATTTATTTTTAATCAGAAGGTGCTTTATCCTCCTGGTCAATGCTGAGGAAAGCTGAAATGGGCACCTGGGAAATTCCGATGACCTAACATCGTTCATAAGCTCACCTTTGATCTGACCATTGACTTCAGTTTTCATACTGTCATCATAGCCATCCTTTGATATATATTCCATGCCTGCCAAATTAATGACTATTCTTATTTTTATTCCCATCTAATCGCTGCTGCAACCCTTTCTTGTTAACATGAAAAATGATTAGTTTTCAGTGATACCTCAGTATGCAATGATTGTAATGACATATATTTAAACTCACAACTTTATGCTGTGATTTCAAAATCATTGCTTTGCTTGCTATTCTTTCATAGCTCTTGTATTATTTGTCCTATTATTGTGAAAGACTGACAAGTTTCTGCTGAACATAATTATTAGTTAATGTTCATACACTATATAAGTGCAAACATTTATTCCTACAGCTTCTTATACAAATAATGTGTTTTCATTGCTGCAGTAAGTGCCAAATTTTTAAGCTTTAAAATGGGACTTTTATTATATATGTGGGATTCAATTAGAGCATCCTTCTGATAAGAAAGAGGCTGATGATGGCAAAGGGTAAATAGATAAAGTAGTGTCAGGAAGCAAAGCAAGAAAATCCCAAACTTTTCTACTTTGAAGCAGATTGGAAAACATAGCACACAGTACCTCGTGATGCTCAAGCAGATTGGATACACCTGAGAGCGATACGAAGAAAAATATGTTTCCTTATTGAATAATGTTCTACACCATCCCTATTCAGAGCTATACCTTGAAAACCACACTATTCCCTTAATCCTGGGACATCAAACTCATTTGATAGAGAGAGATTAATTCTGGTTTTATATCAGCTACATTGGCTTTGAAACAAATGCTGTTACAAACAACTTGCTTCTTTTGAAATGACAACAGATTTAACAGTATTGTAAACCAGCCTGTACATTATACACAAGGATCTTGGAGGTCGAGGTGTGACTAATAGGAGGGAGCCTTGTCTACAGCTAGCAGTCCTCCCATTTTAGGATTGTTTAGGTAAGCCTGAAGATGTTGAATCACTGAAATTTAGAGATGGATAGAAGTTTAAAGGGCTATCTGGTTCACCTGAAAGTAGGATCAAGTTTTACTTGGACATTCCTAACTTGTATTTAGGACTTTGTATTTGTCTATCTTTTCTTAAAAAACCTCTAAAGGAAAGGATTACTGAAACTTCATGGGCAGACTTCTCTGGGATTTTGTCACAACAATAGGGTTTTTCCTAATATCTAGACTGATTTTTTTCTCTAGTCTTTCCACTACTGGCAATGAGGAAGAAATGAGTACCATCTTTACAACCATCTTTTACATGGTGCAGGATGACTGTCATGTTCTGCCTCAGTCTCTCTTTTTTTTTTTTTTTTTTTTTTTTTCTAGGCTAAACTAATTCTCTCAACCTTTACCCATAGGTCATGTCTTCTAAACCTTATCTCATTTTTCATGCTCTCCTCTGGGCTTCTCCCATTCATCTTTCTTAAAGTGTGATGTTCAAAAACAGACATAAAACTCCAGTCTCACCAGGGTAGGCTGTACAGAATTGTGTTCTGTGTCTTATGTGTGACAGCCCTGCTAATGCCACACAAAATCAGAATATTTTAGGTAAGAAAAATGTGTCATCAATTTACATTTAGTTTGCAACTCACTATGAGCCCAACATTTCTGTTCTGCTTCTGCCTGGGCAGCCATTCCCCATTTTATAAGTGCACATAAAATTTTGAATAAAAAAGGAAAGTGTTTCCAAATCTTAAGTCTTCAACTGATTTCAGAAATGAGCGGGCAGAGAATCCCAAGGGGTGCAAGATTTGCAAGTTTTCATTAGAAAAAATGTTTTTCGCTTTTCAGTAAGAAGAGGAAGAGACCAAAGATCAAAAGACAAATTCCACTTACTACAACCTATTTTTCATTATGTAAATTTTTCCAGCATGTTAAACTACTTTCAGACTTATAATTAGCTTTGGAAAGGAGGGATGGGACAGAATGAGATCATTTGACCACCTTAGGGACAATATGTTTCAAGAATTACTGTAGAGCATCCACTAAGAGACTAAAAATTGTGTCTTTCACTTCATACTCTTTCTCATTTTTTGGATATGGATCAAAAGAGCAGCATACTATTCCAGATCTTGTCTGGGAAGGCAAGTGGAGGATAAGAGAAAAGTCGGGAAAAAGCACAAAAATAGGAGGTAACAATGGGTATGACAATACTCTAGATCATTCCATTTCACTGAAAAAATTCGGTGACGTCTGAATATGGAGTTAAACTTCAAGACTTGCCCTTATTTTTTAGAATTCTGCATCTCTATCAAAAAAACCTCTTAAGGTTCAGTAGATATCCTGATTTCACCCAAGTCAATGCCTTTTTCTTCAATTGACTTGAGTAGAGGTAAGATTTTACTTTCTGATCCACAGCCTTGAGTCTGCACAAGTTTTTTTCCATTACAGGACACGGACTTTATTAAAATTATAATTGTAAATGCCTTTCAGTGATGCTGGCAGTTTCCTAAACCCTGTGATACCCCTTTCCTTCCTGCTCTTTCTCTCTCTTTTCTTCCTCCCAGCATCCTTCCTTCTTCCAATAGTCAGTTTCTCAGAATGAAAGAACAAGGTCAAATAACTTTTGAAAACAAAAGAAAAACTGGAGAAAGAGGGTGGGGGCTGAGGTAAGCCTTTTCCTGCTTTAATACTGCACCCTTAAAGTGCAGCGTGTAGTCAATTGGTGGATGTTTGGGGCTTTGATTTTGAAGCTCCTGCCCTCTGAGACATCTAGATCAACTTAAATCAAGAAAAGATTGCTTTGAAACAGCAGAATTCTCCTATCCCAGGATGAAGGAAAGTCAGGCAGGGAATTCTAAGAAGGAGTGATTTCGCACTGACATTTTACAATGGTATTGTGGCCCTTTTTTCCAATAATTGAGCACTATGAATTTCTCTCAACTTGTGGATTTAGCTTGTTTACCTGAACTTCAGAGGTCAAAACTGCAGTGCAAGAGCAAGAATGTTTCCAGGCTTGGCTGGGGCAGAATTGGTATGGGAAGAGCAGTGGGAAAATCAACACAGATCTCTTTAAGAGTTATTCCTGTGTGTTTTTAATCAGGACCATTCTCATGCCAGTACTCCAAAACTACTGGATTAGCAGGTAGGCTGCCTCTTTTTCTGAATAGTCTACAACACTAGCATCTATTAAAAGAAATATGGAAATTAGCAGTTAAAGTCAATGAATTTGATAGCTTCTACTTACCAAGTTGGTGCCTCAGTGATCAGCTCTAATGAGAAGCTGTACTCAACTCCTTATCAACAGCCTCAGACTTGGCAGAGTTAGATTTTGAAGTGAAACCAAAAACCATGATAAAAATGACACACAGTTTAGTATGACTTTACTTGTGCCTCAACCTGGATAGGGCTGAGTAGAAATTGATGATTCAGTCAAATTGTGGTTCTGTTGCTTCTTTGGCAAAGTGGCTTTGTCAGTATAAAAAACTTGGAGGCTAGAGCCTAATACCAAGCTGCATTAAAACATTGTTTCCTTATATGCGTGTTTATGCATGAGGGTTCACATGAATTTATTGTCATTCCATCATTCACAGTGACAGGCATTGTAGCTTGCTGTCATGCCATGGCACCTTACAATGATGTGAACTTTAATTTTTTATTAAGATAGTAAGTTACAATCAGTTAAAGATAAATGCCCTAGCTTAGTCTGAAATGAAATAAAGGCTGGGATGCCTGCAGTACTAACAGGTTAGCACACTTGACAACAACCTTTTGGGATAATTCTCCACTGTCACTGATACAGTTTCACTGGTGGAAGTACTGCTGTCCCTCCTGTCACTTACTCTAAAGATAAGTGTTTTTAAGGCAAGAATTAAGAAAAAAATGTTCCTCATAAGTAGGGGTTGATTCCAGATTAATGCAGATGTTTCAGATTTAGATATCTAATTCTTTTCCAGTCATATTTGTCTGGTTTTTGTAGTGTGCTTCTGGATTATTACTGGAAAATAATGCATTACAATTATAATAATACATAATAATTCCAATATATAAAATACATAATAATTTTAGTGTACAGTGCATTGAGCGGATTGTACATGGGAAATGATTATTTTTCTCTGTTCAGTACAGAAGGGGACCTATGTTGAACCACTTCAGCCTTAAATGTCTAACTTTTGGAAAGCTGAGCACATGAGTGTATCTGTCTTAATAGAAGATTGTTCATTTTTTCTCAATGTTTTTTTCCATGTCTCAAGCCCTTGGACCAGATTCATTATCCTTTACATTTAAGGGCTACTAAACAGGTAATCAAGGGTGGAAAATAGAACCTAATATGTCTCTGGACCCCAGACGCACTCTACAGAAAACCATTTTTGTAAACTTATTAAATAATTTTTTTATTACTACTTAACTTCTTTTTTGTCTGTATAAAAACATCTGAGTTTCTCTATATCCATTGTTCTTAAACTTACATTAGAAATCTAAGGGTCTTTAGCTATTTCTTTACAAATGGTTCTCATACAAGATGCTAAAAAGCAGGTTCCTAACAGGAATGCAAACTCCACATAAGGCAACAGCACCAGTAGTAAATGCAAACATGTGGATCAGGGGAGAAAAAAAGGGGAAAAAACTTCAACCCAAAAAAACCAACTCTCTTTGCTGATAAATCAACCTTAGATTCTATATGAATCATCAAATTTAATATTGTCATGATCAGTATTCATGGAAAATAAATGATGCCAAATATGCTTTAAGAAAAAAGAAATCTGTTTAAATGGTATTAATGGTAAGGCATACTACAGCAAGGTGAACAACACTGATAATATTAAATTAACCCAAGAGGCTCCCTAATCAGGATCCCTATGCAGAAATCTGCTTGCCAACTGTCGTTCTTTTTCCCATTGGTTTAGTTAAGGGTTGAAGTTCTTCTTGAAGTTTCTTTTTTAATCATTAGATCCCGACCTTACAGTTTTCTCTGACTACTTTCCTTCAGGCTGTCTTTGCTCCTGTCAATTTAGGATTTCCAGGGAATTATTCTTCTTTGAAATGCATATTCCAGGCTTGAAATACTGGCATATGTACACTGTAGAGTAATTGTGGAGGCCAAATGTTTAATTACACATGACAGCTGGAGCTGTAGGAGTCCGAGGCATGCTTGAAAACAACTTATGCCCTATGCAGTCTTAACTAAAAGGAACAAAATAATATATATTTAGGTTTTGTGCCACATGGTAGCCGCTGTTCTCTCTCTTTTCACAACTGAGGGTGGTTTGCAAGAAGTTCAGCTGCTTTCACTTCTGTGTTCTGTCTCTCTGAATATATACTTTTTTTTTTTTCTCCTTCATACAGTCTAGGCACAAACTTTTAGACCATGCAATCCTGCAAGAAATGTTCATCATTCTTGTTTCATTTTTTTCCTGAGTTACAGAAAAAAGGTTTTCAGTAGCTTCTCTAATACAGCGTTACTGGCACAATTTTATAAAACTACATTACTAGAAATGCCAGAATCAAGTGATTTTAATTTTAAAAGATAGAAGTAACATCCATATTTTACCCTAATACATGTGATTTGCTCAGAAATGAAGCAAATGAACTAACCTGACTCCCAAGGCTTCAGAAAATATTTACTTGAATCAGCACAAGTATTTGTACACATTTATAGACAGATAAATTTGCAGACACATGAAAACACATATTTAATTCTGCTGACAGAAACATTTTGTTCTTAGTAATACAGGTAGAGTATTTTCCTATTATCAATATAAGTAATACAGGTATTTTCCTATTATCAATATATCTGTTGTCAATATTCAGCTGTTCATTTGACATAAATTCATGTATTTCCACTGACAAAATCTTTGTATTAGTTTAAAGCAGTTGGGGGAGGGGTCTGACTCAATATTCAACACAGATTTTATATATATATATATAAATACCACTTTAAATTATTAGTACATTGAACTATTATTATACTTACTGTACTAAAGAGGCTAAAATTTGATATTAAAATTTTGGCAAAGCAGATTTTCTTTGTGCATATTGTTACCTAAGCACATCTTCATTAAATAACACCATAATATCAAAGGGATTTTCTTTTCTTTTCTCACTATATCCTTGATTTATACAGGATTGAGGTAAGATTTAATTTAGTGGTGGTGCCATTAGTGTTTGACAGGAAAATAGGAAACATTGTTTTAGCCCCTGAATGTTCAGTTCCACGCTGAGAAAAATACATCACTGGACCTCAAGTGAAAAAAATATTTCATTCCTTTCAAGTAGGAGTTAATTAATAACTATGGCACTTAGATGTACAAACAAACAAAAAAAGAACATTATTATATTTTCCTTATGTAAAGAGAGAAAAGATGAGATTGATTTGACAGATGAACTTTAAAGGAATATTGTTTGGTGATGTTAGGAATGAACTGATTTGTACAGTAGGTTAAGAATGAACAATATTGTAACTGAGGATGTTAAAATAAAACTCCCACCCGCAAACAGTCTGAGCACTTGCCATCATTGCCATAAATCAGCAAGGTAACCAAACTCCTCTTAAAAATGTGAAGCAAAATTTCATCTTTAAACTACTTTGTACTTCTTGAACAAAGAAGGCTTTCTTTGTCATGAGCATGCTTGCTAAATATGTGAACCATTAAGCATCACATTAATCCTTTTTTTTTTTTTTTTTAATATTTTTTTTCCTGCAGTTCCTGTGTCCTTATTCTGAGAATTTGAAGGTAAGAAATTCTGTCAAATTGTCTCAAAATAATTTCAGGTTTTCCAGGACTCTGATTATCTCGATGTTCAGAAAATAAGATGGGAGAGATGACTCTGAAATACCCAACATGATAAGAAGAACATTAGAAATACAGCCAACAAACACCATCATCCACAACTTTAAAGTCCCCAAATGAGATACATAAAAGTTGGACTGTAAAGTCTAAAGGATAGTCGTGAGGGAGAGGCAGGTAAGTGCACCATGATGAGCCAGAAGAATCATGTTGTAAAAATGGCTCCTTCCAAGGCTCTTCTAATGGAGGCACAGGGACTTCCATCAGTCAGGAATTTCCATTTGCATGTAAAGCCTCGCTCAGGCTCACTTCCATCTGAACAGGAGGGGTTGTGCATAGGTGAACATACATACACACTTATAAATCCCACGGCTTGAACCGTTTCCTGAATCACTCAAGGAGTTAAGGTGCACCAAAGTGCACCTCAGAAAGTAACTGTGACGACTGATCCCTTAAATCTCTGTACCAGAAAAACTGAAGGTAACCATTCTGCCCTTGTCCTGCTCAGTACAGTACAGCGATATTATTTTCCTCACCTAGAAGGTTGAGCTATTTGTTGGACACTTGGAGCTGTGTCTTGTGTAGCTGAAGGTGTTTGATTTCAGCCAAGATCAAACAAATGTCTTTGGCATTTTCAGCCTGACATATTAATACAGTAAGCTCACATAATACAGAATATATGGTGTCAGACCAGAGTCTTTTCTCTCTTAAAGAAACTTAAGAAGTTAAAATGTTATAATAAAACATAATGGTTTTTTAGCAAGCTTTTTGTGCTTTTAAAGTTTTCTTTTAAAATGGAATAACATCAAGACAAAAGGTTGTGCAGTACAGAGGAAAATATCCAAGGCTGTACACAAGAGAAATGGGAAATATTACTTCAAAAAGTTTGAGAGAGAGAAAAATGCTTACACTGTTTGTGTTGGGGGGTGTGTGTGTGTGTGTTACATGTGATAGATGAACACATTTTTATCGATCAGGATGACTTTTAGCAGATATTTTATTTCACTACAGTCTTCCTTGTATCTAGCCTTCATAAAAAGCACTTACTCCTTTCTAATATTTTTTTTTTCCACCTTTGTAGATTATTTGAATGCTATTTTGAGTCTCCTATTTTAGGAATCAAGAGACACTTACTGATGTAAGCAAAGCTCCTTGGGAAATACACAACAACATAAAGACATTGTGAAATGTTTTACTTTTAATAGGTAACATTATCTGGAGTTTGGGAGTGAGCAGCTCTAGACTGGCTTTTAATTCAAACCAGGCATAAGAGTGCACGTGTTGACCTATGGGCTTTGCGGGAGCCAAATAGGAACAGAGGAAGTGATGTCCCGAAAGCAAGCCCGAACACCTGTACAGGTCACTCTTGGTCCATCATGCTTAACTAATTTTCCCCTGCCCTCTGACCTAGTTTTCCATAGTGCTATCGAGATTTATATCATTCATCCTGCAAACCCTACAGCTGCTTTCAATTAATGAAACCAGCCTTAACTTTATTATCTGATAAACTGAACTCATAGTGCTACGGGAACAATTGTTTTATTATTGTATTGACAAATTATCCTATTAAAGAGTGGCTACTATGAAAATCAATTAAAATCTTGGTTGAAATACTCAAGTATCACTGGAGAAGATACAAAGGGGAATTAACTACTGAGTCAATTAACTGTTATTCTATACAGTTCATAAATTAGGTGTGACCAGCACAAAATCTGTGATTTGTATTGATAATTAGGACACAAAATTATTAGGTGAAATATAGAGTGGCATGACATGGGATTTCATTTTTTATATTATAAGGACTATGCCTATGTGAGTTACTTCCAATGTGTTTGAGATACATTTCAGAAATTTCTCCTCTCTATTTCTTGCAGATATATTCAATTCATGCACGTTGAATGGAAATGCCAGCCTCCCGCCCTTCAGACTCCATGAGAAGGCAGGAGTGATATCTTACATGGCCAGGACAGTCTACCTGTATACTAAACTGAGATCAGCTCCTTATAGACTTCCTGCATGAACTGGGCTTAAACCAACCTGTCTTCATGCAGAGATGCAAATTTTGTTTTAAAAGGAGGGCTGGAAGATCAGACTGATTTCTGAAATAAGATGATGTGGCCACAGACAAACATAATGCTACTTGTTTTAAACGGCAGAAAAAATGGACCTGCAGGCTGGTTTGGTGGTTAACAGTAGATGATACCATTGCACTAGAAAGAGTTGGTTAATATATTTTGCAGAGCGTCACACAGGCTTCTTTTGATGCAAGCAAGGACTTGCTCTGACACCCAGGGAAAAGGTTCCAACACCTTTTATTATAAAAAGAAGTAATACGCTATTGAAGCACTTTCAGTTAACACTTGTACAATGTCTTGGGATTTAGTCCTGCCCTCTTGACACCCCTCATAAAGTATGGTTTAAGAAAAAGTAAGTAAAATTATAGGTACTGTATAAAGTATACATTATACTTCAAATGATTTTAAGCTATACCTTAAACTGTGCTTTGGGGAAACATAATCAGAAAAAAGCAGCACGATAGAATGAGAGATGATGAAACTTCTAAGGTAAAACTATACTTTCCTTCAAGTATATGATACTTTATGGAGTTAAAGACCTCTAAAACCTTTAAGTGGAATCTTCAGGAAAAAAGGTTTTACCTTATCATTGAGCTACTGCACTTGGAGGTAGTGTAAGATGGCATATATTTGGTTTATTTGGCAGGAGAGGAGAATGGGAGAGAGGGAAGAAAATCTCCTCAGGTAAATTTGGATAGCTGAGTTGTTTTTAGAGCTTGTCTCTTTTGGAGGGTAGCGGGGGTGGTAGAAGCCGTGATTTGCTCCTCTGTCGCTATACATGTACATATATGGAGTGAAAGAGAGAGTTAGATACACACATATATATTTATACACATGTATATGTATACACACACACATATATTTTTATATACATATAAATATACATGCAGTGGTATAAGGAAACATACACTGAATAAATTTTGTCCTGTTCTCATATCTCAATCAAACAACAAAGACTGTTTCCTTAGGAAAAAAGGAACAAAGCAGTCCTGGCACTGGAATATCAGAAAATGAAAATGTTGAGAGACTGAAAACAGAAAGAGGAAATTAGAGCTATCGTGCACCAGTGAATCATTATAAGTCTCTCAGCTGCTCTTTGGCAATGGTTGCTGCAGGGAACTCTACATGAACATGTCTCATTCACCACCAACAGCTTATGGGGACTAACACTACAAAGCCAATGCATAAAAGCAAGGGAGATGGGTGGGTGGAAAAATCTGCTTACTGACAATGCTAACCATACGAATGACAAACTTCTCCACCTAGAAATGACAGTAGTCCTTAATGTTGCAGAGCCACAGAGTCTGTATAATTGCACAGTATTTTATACTATGATGTCTACTAAAATATTATTCACAAGAAGTTATACTGTGAACTGGTTTTAGAGCTTTTGTTTATGACAGCTGCTGTTATCATCACTTTACAAGTTTGGTAACATCCAGAAGCTCCAATTAGAACCAAGCACCACTGTGCTAGGTGGTTTCAAAATGAACAGAAGTCCTTTTCTGAAGGCCTTGGAAAATCCTGTAGAGCAGATAGCAATCTTTTGAAGTTCAAGACTGTATGTGTAATTCAGACAAAAGCCAAAGCCCTTCTTTTTTTATCAAATGCTTTTCCTAAGAAAACTATTATTTGACAACTGATATATAAAATCTCTACTAGATTGTAGTGATCTTTTCAGGCAAATGTAATCTGCAATGGCATAGAAAATTGGTGTAGTAATGTGTCCTGAAAATGAGGGAATGAATAAAACTTCCTGAGCTAATACAGGGTAAGAAACATTTGAGCCTAGAGAACAACATGGACAGAAAGTCAGCTGCTGTAAATCGTGGTAGCTGCAGTCAGATCTCTACAGCTGCAATAATCCTCTGCATAAGGTCTTTCAGTTTGATCTCAGGAGCTTAGTAAAATCTCCTGACCAAACTAGTGCAGTGCAGCTACTGCTAGATATACATATTTCACTGTGGTGGTAAGCCATATAGATTTATAAAGAGCTGGTATTCTTTAAGTTGAAAACATTAAGGATAGAACAATATTGTCTTGTTGCAGAGGATTTTCTATGTTTACAGAAAGCTGGTATGAACTGGACATTGTTTCTGGAGTTGATTAAGTGCTTGCCTGCCTGCCTGCTCTTTTCTTTTTTTTTTTCTTTTTTTTTTTTTTTAAAAAAATTATTATTTTTTAATGTACTTTTTAGGAATTTGTGAGAAGACAAGGGTTATTTTTCACAGGGTGCAGTGGAAGCTGAATACGCTTTTTCCTGCAAGATTATTGTTACCATTGGCTTGTAACAGTCATAATGAACAGTTCAAATTGTAGAGAGCAGTGTTGTTTACTATCAACCCATCTGAAGTCATCTGGAATACACACAAGCCTCCCATGTTCAGCTCTCTGATTGGAATTGACTGGCTAAGAATCTTTTGATAACATCTGTGGAGGAAGCTGAACAGTTTATTGTACCTGTCCCTATGCTTATTGTAAATGCGTTCCTCCACAGCTCTCCTTATGCAGTCAGGGTGTACTTTATCATGTGGATGCTAGAGGATGTTTTATCCATTACAATGCATTCAGGTTTTCACTGTTGGAGTCTGGTCTAACCTTTAGCTTTTGAGCCTTAATGAAAAAAATCTGCTTTCATCTCTTTAATCTAGCAGTAGTGTGTTGTTGTCATTGTTTAATACACAGGAAATAGCAAGGGGTCTCTGCAACAGAGCAGAACAGGCAATAATAATTAAAAATAACTCACAAATACACTTGCAAATACATGAAAAGATTCTGCTTTATTTACTGTCTCATAGTAGACATTTTACATTAGTATCCAGGCAACGGAAAGTTGATTCAAGAAAAACTTCAGAAGTCTCATGAGTCGTCCACCATGCTTATAAGGAGATGGACCAGAAGTGCATCATTCATTGCTTGCCACAAGCAATGTATCAACGTATCATTCACCTTCCTCCATTTCCAACAGGTATCTCCCCCAATCAGAGATCAGAAAAAATATTTGGTAGTCTACTATGTTTCCCATCAGAGACACAATTGAGTGGAAGGGATGACTTGTGAACCCCTCCTAAATGTTGGTAGAGGACACAATCCACTCTGTGATGGTAGCTATGGAAAGGCTTGTGTGCTCACTTTAAACTAAAATACAGGTGCAGCCATGCATTTGTGGATATAACTAGGGAATTATTAGGGTGAGTTTTGTCCTCGCACCTTGTGTAAGCATATGCAAATATAGCAAGAGAAATCCAAACTAGTTGTCAAAAAACTAAAGACCAAGAAAAGAGGCTAAAAGTACTGGAAAATGAATTTATAGTTTTAATTAAACGTTCTCCCAGACTTCCTCAATTTAGGTGCATTATTTATTAGTTTTCCTTTGTGCCCAGTGTATGCATGAAGGATCACCCAATGTGACTATACTGGTCTCTAGCTGTACTGCATGTGAGATGTCTTTGTCCAATAAACAGATCCAATTGTAATTTGTTGTTGAGGTCACTGGGGAGAAACCTCACAGTCTTGTGGTGGCATACGCAGATATGATTTCATTTTTGCCATGAGACAGTAACAAGGAGCAATACAAATGCTTGCCTGCTTCCATTGTGTCCTTTCACCATGTGGAAATGATCAGACTGTTGGTTGGCTAAGGCTTTTTGAGTACTGTTGTCTCCAGGGATGTACATACATGCTCCAAAATCTTTAATTGCATCTTTTAATTCCATCTTCATATATAGCCTAGTTTTGGGGGGTATTTTTTCTTTTTTTCCATTGAATCTCTTTTTAATTTCTCTGATAGTCTTTTTTGTATCATGTGATGCTTCGGACTTGTGCTGACCTTTTATTGCATCAATGATTTTATATACACAATTGTGAATTATATATGGCATTATGCAATGCATATTTAATTATCCTATGGATACTATCAGCACCATAAGTGAAATTTATATTTGACAGCTGAAATCACCATTCCCTTCATATACCCAGTGTGATAAAACATCAAAGGAACAATAATATACTCTGTCCACAGTATAAGAAATACTGTACTTTTTCTAAAACTGTGCATAACGATGAGTTCAGGGATGCACAAGCAGTAAAACTCACCAATTTTTCATAATGTTTCCCTCTGTAACTACAGCAAATTAAGTGTGATAACAAAAATGGGCAAACTTGAATTCCTCTGAGTTTGGAAGATGGCGTAACTAAACCTGCTATCCTTTTGATGGGAGCGCTTTATGTGGCTCAACTCAGTCCAGACCTCATTGACTTCTGCATTCTGAATTTTTCAGATAATATCATCTGGCATTCATACTACTTTGGCATGCCAAACAATATCTATCTTATCTAACTCAATCAATCAGTCTGTCTGTCATACTTTGCATTTATATAACGCCTTTATCCAACAAATGCAACCTGCTTTACAAACTTTAATTAACTTAGGCATCTAGCATCCCAGGGAAGCAGGGAAATATGATCACTTTTTGTACAGAGGAGGAAACTGAGACAGAGAAATTATGAGTGGGAGTCTTCTTGCCTGACTTGAGCTGACTAAAAGACTTTTAAGCTTTGGAGAATCATCCTAGACTCTTTAATGTTATAGGAAATAATTCATCTAGTATCTTTTAGGCATTGATTTTAGGATAAGACTAATTATCCTCTAGAGGCTTTTATTTGTGGCAATGAGAGAAGACTAGATGCCTACCTTATACTTAAAAATCTAAGCTAGGGAAGATGATGTCTATCCAAAATGACTTGTCCAAAGTCAGTGAGGAGTACAAGATGTGCACTGTTCAAATCAAGCCAAGTTTTGACAATGTAATGCTTGAGTTCTGCTTTTGGCAAACTGAGAAGACAGAAGGGTTTAGACGGAATGTTTTTATCGTTAAGGCCGTGGCCTTTCTACTCTAACACAGAAAATCTGAAAGATACTACATTTTATCTTTTAATGAAAATACAAATGCCCATTTAAGGTTCTTTTTTGGTTTTGGTTTTTTTTTGTTTGTTTGGTTTTTTTTCTCCTGGTAAAAAGAATTCTTTATAATTGGCAAAAATATTTTGAGAGGAAAAAAAGTTCAAAAAGTTTATTACAGTTTTATTTGAAAATGTTACAGTAAATGTTATTTTGGAATTTTTCTATTTTTCTGAACAACAAATCCCCTTCCCTCTTTTCTACATTTTTATGTATTTTTGTCTTTTTCAATTTCCTACCCTTGCTTTTCTTTTGTAGACACACAGTCCAAAAATGAAAATATAAATAGGAAAAAGAACAGGAAGATCCCAAGACAAAAAGAAATCATAAAACCAAAAGAAGTCTTTTTAAAAGTGACTTTGTAATTAAAATGCATATAATGTTCTCAATTGTTTTGTTTTCTCCCCTAGATTTAACTCTTCTTTTCCTGCTTTGCTTTTCTTGTAGATATTTACCCTAACTAGATCCTGCCTTGCAAACTGCTTCCAAATTTTCCATTCATTGGCAACTTATTAGGATGTCTCTGGAAGGAAGCCCATAGCACTTTTGCCTCCTTTTTCTATACACTAACACAGGACTGAAAGAAAGGTTCATTCAACCTCTTCTCATTTCTGGCAGTCCTCAGAGTCCAGCTTCTTCTAGGGTCATCCAAGGAGGAAAATGTCTCCTCTTCTGTGAAAAGTTGTAAAAGCTTATGACTAGTAGTTAAATTTCATGATGCTGTGTGGTTTTTCCACTAGTTTTGCCTAAGCATTCACCAGAGGTACCAGACTTGGCAAGGTAGGACTGCCTTCAGAGCTTACAAGCAATCTTAAGTATAAAGCAAAAGATTGAACTTCAGACAGGTGTCAAATGTGAAACAGGAGAGGCTGATACACCTCCTGCACCATATGAGGAAGGGAGGAGAAATTTTAAAAGAGTTTGATGAGGGCAGAAAGAATTTTTATGCACATCAGCTCTTGCCTGAAAAAAGTGGAAGGATTCATTTTAAGTGTGTTGTAGGTTTTAATATTGATTCATACTGGAATCAACTGGTTGTATATAATATAAATAAATACAATATAGAATATATGGTTTTAAAAAACATTTTTAAAAGTAAGGACACAAGGTACCTCACTGTGCATTTTAAAATCCTTAACTGCGTTTCAGTGAGAGAGAACACAGGCAAGCCACCTCTTGCCCCCCAGCCCCTGGTTTACATTAATTTATGTCACTGGCAGATAGTCCAGTACTAGAGATGGTCTGAACTTGGCAGAACACCGCCTTATTTCAGACATGCTTTCTTTTCAACCTAATCAAATTGTTCCCAGACATCTCCTTACAGATTCCAGGATGCAAGTGGCATTGTGCACACTCTGTAAGCCTTCAACAACAAAAGCTCATCTGGGCAGAAAGGGTCCTCTCAGTCACTATGTTCCTTGTATAGAAGATTATTTTCTCAAGTAACTTTTTCTAAGTGCCCTTGGAGCACTTTTCCAAATTATCTTTGACACCAAAGTCAAATGATGCCAAGGAAAAATAGATTTATTTTTTTTCAAATATGAACTCAAATAAATTTGTTTCTTTTTCATTTTAAGACTACTCGCTGAAATGATTTAGCTTTTTAAAATTGGAAAGACTATATCTGTGTTTCTCAAGTAAAGAAAATGCAGCAGAAATAATGGCAGGATGTGCATTGTAAACCACATACAGTGTAATACCTCCATACACTGCAGTCATTACAATTAAAGGGAAGGGGTTTTTTTTTATTATTTTAAATAGTTGTTATTCATTAAATGTTTATAACATATGAAACAAATAATTATGACTAACACATTGTCTAATAAAGATGAAAAGGATGAAAATCCCTATGAATTTTTAATCTGAAAATAAAGAACATTAACAATCCTTAATTATATCATCAAATATTTAAAATTGCCTTCCATACTAAATTCTATTTGTATTTAATATATTTATTTTTTAGATATCTGTAACATTTTTATGAGTGGGTACATAAAATATCATCAGCTGTTACAACAAGAGACATCTTGACTTAATGTATTCAACATCTTGATCAAAATTTCCATTTTGTTTATTTTTAAGATAAATCAACAACCTTTGTATGCTATATTAAAATTTATATTTTTCTCGATGTACTTGGATACATAATTAATACTACTACTATTACAAAAATTAAATTGTGCTTGTCAGGCAAAACCCTCATGTAAGTCCAGATTTTCAGATCCCTTTTATGCAAAATAAACACATAGTTTGCATGTTCCTAATTCATGGAATATGCTTCTGACTTTCATGTTTATATTCCATACAATGATCCTCCTGTCATCTACCCCTGCTGTCTTTAGTTAACACAGGCAGAAACCAGAGCTCTCCTATTGCCTTTCAAACCTATCCCATCATCTCATTCCAAGATCAACTACAAATATAGTTTCAGGTCTGATGTAGACTACTAGGTGCCTATATGTACTCAGTGACATACAAGTGATTGGTCACTGAGTCAAAGACTCTTAGGAATTGAAGAGTAGCTCCGTGGTAAGGTAGATCTCAAGTAGAAATAGGAATAAATGAAGCATCTTGTAGAGAATTTGGGCGTTGGGTTCCTGAAGAGCATTAATCAGACTTTGCAGATCATGTACCAAAATTTCTCCATCAGATTCTTTAATGAAAGCAAAATGCATTTTGAAACTGCAAGAAAGCACAAAATGCATGAGTCATGCTAAGGATACGAGAAGTTTCAATGCAATCAGTCTTAGCTATCACAGACTTGATATCCAGCATGTTCTTATAGGTAAAGCATTCAGAGAATGACTAGTCATTTGGATGCTTTGGTTTAGGGTCATCTTAAATCTGTTAGATACCCTAAAAAGTATTGATCAATATTTTCTGAAAATCAGGTTCCCTTAAGGACATAAAAAAAAATGTACGTGTACAAATCTCTGTCTTTTTTGTCACTTTGTAACTTAAAGGTGGTTTTACTATAGTGGATTAGAGAGCTGAGTACCACACAGGATTAATTTCTCTAGTCTCTGTAGCATGGTTTCCTGGGAACATGAAAAACTGGACCACTACCTTACTCCTTGTTTAGGTATAATACTGAGTCTTCTCCAGTAGCTTTTGTGTCAAGGAAAAATCTAGCATTGGACACATGATAGACTTGACTTGCCTAACTACCTCATCTGAAAACATCTCACAGTCTTCTACAATGTCCTCTCTTATTTGTTGAAGATGTCAAAATAGACACCACACTAGACAGCCAAGGAGTCAATGTCCTTTTACTACCACTGAATAAAACAATGTTGTGGTTATATTGTTTTCATCTCGCAACAGGCAAATGTTACCATCTATTTAATATTATTTTTTCATTAAAATGAAAATGTAACTTTGCAAGTATGGTAAAGCTATTCTGGGCACAGCACCTTCTTTGCTCTATTTATATATTTCAAATGTATTTAATTTAAAATAACTTAATCTTTCTAACTATATTTAAGCTTAAAATAGCAAAGATGGAAATTTTCTGAAATTGGGCTGGTACCACTGTTTACTGTGATAACAGTTTATCTCTGAGAACTGGGTCAGAACATAGCTTAAATTATACAAGTTTGATTGCTTTTTAGGCAGCTGCTTTGTTGATCTTGCTCTTGTGTCACATTGGAGTCCCAGGCACAAATCGGGATCCTAAGGAAAAGGGACTGAACCGGCAAAGAAAAGACAGTTTCTGTCACATACCAGCTGTTTAAAATACACTGAACGATTGCATAATCTGTTGCAGTTCAGATCAGCCATGTATCTGCCCCAGCGCAACTTCCAAGTGGGTTAACAGGGGCAGGCTCCCTTCAGTATCAGGTACATTGTATGACAGACTTGAATGAGAAATAGGAGCTATGTCTAATCAAAACTGTGTCTAGTTTTAGGCAATGCTATTACTCTCTGACTTTCATGAGCATCCCTGATAATTTATTAATTAAAAAATGGAAAACATACGATTTGTGAAATTCAGAAAAAAAGGAGTATATTAAAACATTGCTCTAGGCATGTTTTTCTGCATGTAAATCTGATTTGTTGACATCCTATATAACATACCAAACCAATGTACTTCAGCCCAATGTTTTGCTATCTTCCAGCATAATTAATTTCCAGGGATGTGTGTGCATCCAAACAAGAAGCAGAAAAGGATCAGAAGGAATGAACTTGTCTGAGTGTATTCAGACAGTATACATGAAAAAACATAACCAGTAACCTTATGCTTCCCTACTACCAAAAGTTCATCAAGATTAGTTACTTTGGCAGAGCTTAATTAACAGCTAGGGAAAATGTAACCTGGGGTGAAGGGGAGGCAAACTGATTAACAGAAACTTTTTGTTTCTTAATTATGCTTTGAATTATTCCCTTTTAGATCCTTCTCACCTACTGATGGGCAAACTGCATGTAGTTTAGCATTCACATTGTGTTCAAATAAGTCTCAGGCATTCAGGAGCTTATTCATGAAGTTCCTACTTAAGCAAGACTGCAAACTTTGCATTAAAAAAAAATAAAATGTGTTTGCTGATATTTTTTTGCCTGGTTGGACAACTTAAGAACAACCTTTTTCACTCCTTTTCATGAGTCTTCTTCTATCTGGGTTACATTCCAAGAACAAAGACCAAAAAAAGAGAAAAAACAAAACAAACAAAAAAAGACAACTGAGACGTTCAAACAAGGGGGTTTGGATTGAAATTGGGGTGAATGTGACTTAGCTGGTTTAAACTACTTGAGGCTGACATTCAGAGCTAACCTTCTGGCCACTCACACCCCTGGGTGGGTGGCTGTGCACAGCCAAATGCAGTTGCGCTCATGGGGCCAGCAGGTGTTCAGCTTTGCACTTACCAGTCACGGTCAAAAGAAGAAGCCAGGCGTGCTCTCCCACAGTGGGACCAGGGTCTGAACTGTCATTAGATCCCTGATGTGCTTCAGGAACTATTGATTTGATGGAGCGTCCCCAAGGAAGAGTGGTAGCTGCTTCTCCTCTCCCTGGCATCAGAGGTCTAGTAAGATACTTGGAGAAGGATCCTGTAAGGAAGGCACTCTCTCCTGCTTGCATTCTGCTTAGTTGTGCATCCTGTAGCTTTGTTTCAGTGTTGCTTTGAAACACATCCTGGTTATATTTATGCACTTCAGCAAAGTAGTATCTCCAATTTTATAAGAAAAAAGGAATACATTTGCAACTCTCTACCTCTCTCTCTCTGTCACCATTTATATCTCACAGACCAGGGTATTTGTCAAAAAACTAAAAAATTTCTGTCCTAGTCCTTCCAGGTATGGTGCATTGTGGCCTTGTTCCTGCAAAATACAAACTTTGCTGTAGACAAGTGGCATGACGCATGTTTTATCATCTTGCCTAAAGTCAATTGCAGCTGCCTCCTCTAAGTACTCTAGGAGACCCAAAAGACAATAGAGAACAAAAAGAGCTCAAGGCTGAAGCTGATTCACACTCCCCAAGTTTGAACAACTAATAGCTACATGAAAAAAAAAAAAAAAACCACCACCAACACGCTGTTCCTAGTTTGATTTAAAGGAGAAACCCTAAATTCACTGTATAAATGTGGGGTTTTGGCATTCCCTCACTCAGCAATGAAACAAGGTATGGCGGTGATTCTGCGACAGCTATACCTGGTTACTTCTGGTTAATGTTGGCTACCTACATGTATTTACCTCTTACAGCCTGCAGCTTAACAATCATTTACTGATTTGAAAATAGTCTGATAGTATGGCTATGTCTTTGGTTCCATTAGGTGGCTATTTATAAATGGACATAGGTCAGATTTTTTTTAATGTTGTTTGTTTGTTTTGAAATTAGTATTATACTTTGTTAAAAAAATATCTTTAAAACATATTTAATAGCTTATCTAATTAAGGTAATCAAATAGTTTTTCCATCCAGGTAACCAAACTACTGTCCGGGAGCTGTAGCTTCCTAGGAGAGCAATGGAAGTTGTCTTCACTGTATCAACTTAATTAAATGCTGGCAGTGCTTTCACAAGAGTAGGACTAGGATGGCAGCAGAGGCAGGCAGAGAATTCTGGATTAAAAACAGTCCCCACAGTTAATTAATGGGATCTGCCAAAAGCACTGAGCCCTTAGCCTCTTGTTGCAATGGAGCAGTAGCTTTTGTGACTCAGGGACTAAGCAAAATAAGGGACTAGCTAAACCAATATTTAAGATGTGCAAAAAGTGTATTAATTATATTTAAAAAAAACCCCACCCCACCACAGTTCAGAACACTGCCTGATGCTGTTGTAGGACTCTGAATATAATGATCAAGGTCTCAATTATTAACCCCCATCTGCTGGGGTGCTTTTAACCCAGGATGTCACATTTTTAGGATCACTTGTAAATTCCCTGGTGAGCCTGCAGGTGGTGATGGAAGGGAGAGACTCCCTATTAGAATTGCTGGAACTTTCCTTTTTATGCATTTACCTCTCAGCCTAGAGGAAGAAGGAGCAGTTCAAACAAACTGTTCTCTGGCTACTTTATTTCAGCACGTTTGTGACCTAGATAAGATCATTATCTAACAGCTTGGAGAGAAGCTGAAATTATATAGTTGTTTTTAATAGGAAAAAATAGTTATAATTTAATGTAATCTATGTTTGTGAAACAGCTGTGATATATTTCTCAGTCTCTGAGCCGTAAGGCAGAAAGGACACTTTCAAGCAAATTATTCAACAGGTCAGATAAAATGGCTATTTTAAATTACACTGCTTGGGGTGTGGCACAGTTTTCGAAGGAACTTTATAGTCCTGGGAAGTGCTTATTCCTAGAGGAGAGTAATTAAACAGCTTGCTTAGGGAAGTCATGCACTCTCTGTCACCTTAAATTTTTAAATCAAGACTGGATATTTTTTTTCTGAAGACAAGTTCTAGGTCAAACAAACGTTATGGCTTTTGTGCAAGGAGTCTCTGGTAAGAAAGGTGAAAAATTTATGTAGGTTAGTCTCTGGGTTTTGCCTTAAAATTCACAAATACATCAGGAGACAATGATAACTAAAGCTGAAACCTTCAGATAAGTGAGTCACAGGTACAATTCATGCCCTTTTGTAGTCTGAAACCAGAAAATATCATCCCATCTGCATACTGAAAGTAGCCTTGGATATGTAGATCTCACTAGTTTGTCAGTAAATTCTATTTTCCAAGATCACACCACCTTTTTTTTTTTTTTTTTTTTGCATCCTGCAAAGCATCCTTCTCTTGTCAGGAAGAGGGGAGCAGCAGAAAATAAATAAGCCAGCAGACCAGACTTCATTCCAGAAAGTTCATGGTATGTTTAACTATCCCCACGTCTGTGTTAACTTTCTCACAGCTCTCCATATGAACTTGGGAATCTCTTTTCATGGGAGGTCTTGTGGTAGCCTTAACTGGGCCTCGGAAAAATCCTAACAGTATGACCTAATGAGAGATCTCTAGGATACAGAATAAAAAGGGGGAAAAAAAAAAATTAAAAGGGGGGGGGAATGTGAAATATGGGCAGAAATATAATCTTCCATGCTCATGTCCAAATGTAGGGAGTCTCACAGGCTGACCTCATGGAGGGGGGGGGGGGGTGTGTGAATATGGAAGTGATGGGAGATCACCCTAAACCCAGGATGACGACTTAAAGATGGTTGCTTTTCTTCTCTTTTGTCCTCTGCAGGTTGGTTTTTTTTCCTAACAAAGAGGAGAACTTGTCCCTTGGATATGAAAACTAATGTATTCTCAGTTTTAGTGGACTTCTTTTTTTTGTTTTAGGTTATTATGCTGCTCCATACATACCACAGTTGCAAGCTCTCCTGGTCAGACCTGGTGCTGAAGCAGTAAAGCTCCATATTTTGGAGTCCTTTATTTGGGATTTCCCTTCCAGGGGTGAAGGGCTGCAAGTACTTAGTGCCCCCTGCCGACTTTTGGTTTCTTATATTGATTTTCTTCATTTTGTGACCTTTGGGTCTGCTTTGACCTTTTGCCCTTTCATATGAGAACTTCTCTGCAGAAGGAGTTGCACTGGGGATGCTATGGGGAGGCAAGGCAAGTCACCTATTTTATGTGTAAAGCTTCCTTTTTGGTGGCCAGCAGCTGTGGCTTGACTCTATTGCCTTGGATATTTACATATTAGAAATGATGGTGAAGGTCCATGGGCAGATACCCGGGTTACTGTCAGTTATTAATCGCTCCTCTGAAATGATCATGAGTCAGAGATATCACTTTTGATTTATATGGTGATGAAAGAGAACATAATCTGTCCCCCTTCATTTCAGTTACAGTTAATGAAGTAGCAGTGATCTAAAATACTGGAAGTGAGGTCCAGATGATGCCTGGTATAGGTTTTTTACTCTCTCGTACTGATTAGAGAGCAGCTCTGCGGAACATCTATTTAAAAGAGAAGCTCGCATGAATATATAAGCAAACGCAATGCTGTGCCAAGCCACACCCACCTCTTAGACACTGTCAAATATTTTGGAGGGGAGTGGGGTCTTTTTTTCACAGAAACAATGCACTTGTCTTTTCATATAAATCACCTGCAGAGAAATTAAGAAAAAAGGAAGAAAAGAAAAAAATGTGCCTGTAAAACAAAGCAGCATAAGATCTATATTAGGCATCTGACTGGCTAATTGCTGCCGAAGTATTTCCTAGTGATATATATATATTAAGCCACCACCAGAAATATGAGGACTTAATAAGTAGAGAGAAGAGAATTTATACAAAAAACAGACATAACAAGGCAAAGTTAATTCATCACAACTTTCACATAAGCCTTTGTTGGGCAGTTGGCCAGGCCCATCACATTATCTGTTTGACTCAGTGAGTCACTCCAGCTAATAGAATTTTGCCCCGTGTTTGTTGTTGCCATGGCAATGCAATATTATCAGGCATGTCATGTTCACAGATCAGTAGCAGCGGCGCTGCTGCAGACACACAACAGCTTTCAGCCTTTGACCATAAACAGGAATTCACTCCACAGTCAGTCTGTCAAAAAGGAAGTCGGCTGTGGTGAAGAAGCACTAGTGCCAGTACTACTAGCCTTTTCCTTTTCCCTTTGTGAGCACATTGCCATTATCATTAAAATAACCTTGAGTTGTCATGAATTCATTCATTCACAAACATTGTCAAAGAAGGTGCAATAGTTCAAGAGAATCCAGAGGGTCAAAGAGAGGACTAGTTTTAAATCTGTGCCTATTGAACCTGGAAATGACATAGTCTGTAAGATATAATCTTATTCTTACCATAGCAAATCAAGCTGTGTTGACTGGCACCAATGTCCAAGTCAATTCAGCACCATGAAAGGTTACTAGGAGTAAAGAGGTCATATCCTTTGTGGTATTGCTTTGAGAAATAAACTTAGGCATGTGTGGGAATATTTTACAAAGAATAGCTTTTTCACCAAAAGTGAAAAACAAATCCTGTCAGGAATCTATAGAGACTGCAGGTATTTTCTGACATAGCCATATTTAGTGTTTAAACCAAAGATATAATTACTAAGCTTTTTCAATACTTTAAATGTTTAATTAAGTCATAAATATTCCACTGGATATTTTAATTGTTTTCCAAAGGATATGGTTAAATATCTTTTTGAAACTGCATTTTGAAACCAAGAATGCCCTCCGTCTTGGGGTTTATAAGGATTTTCATTTTCTTTCCAACATGGACATACCAAATAATAATATGGAATACATGGGAAGATCATAGACCCTCTGAATTTGATTTGTTTGATAGATTATGCAAGATTTACCCCAGTGTAACCTCTCTGACATCAGCTGAGTTGTTCTGATTTGCCCTGCTTTGAAAGGAGGATTAAGATTCTTGGATTTAAAATACAGGAGACAATTTTTGCAAGGACATACTGTTTTTAATGCCTCTGTTGTATGGAAAGACCTGTTTAAACATTTGTTGTCACATATGTCCCAAAATGTTGTTGACAAGCTATACTGGCATTGAGAGACCCTACACAAAGTTTAGGAATGCATTTGAAAATTATTATGAGCAAAAAGGGGCTGATTATGCTTCTCCTTCTGTGGGCTTTAGACTAGTATAACTCCACAGATTTTAAAGCAGTTGCTGCTGAAATGTTGGGAGAAGTGGCTCCATTCTGGTAAGTGCTGATCCCCTTTACTGCAGCACTAAATCTTGAGTTACGCTGCTCAGAGCACCAAAGTGCTCACATTTACACTGGTGTAAATGAAAATAGTGTTTGGTCCTAGTCGTTAAAACTGAATTTTAGAACCAGTCTTAGGCTATGCTTGCACACAAAGCAGAAGTCCTGAGATGTAAAGCTTTTGCCCATGACCCCTTTTCTGTAGAACAGAATGTCTATTCTCAACTTATATTATCACTGAAGTTACATTTCACCTAGTGCAGCAGAATGGATTTACACGTTCTATGCATCTGCATGAATCTCCCCTTGCTAGCGTCACGTCACAGATCCTGCAGACTGGATTTTCTTACAGCCATAAAAAAGGTTGTGTCTCCCATACTGCCCAAAATAATACTAAAGTCTAAGTTGACTGTGTGGTATATGCCCAAGGGAAGTGTAGTACTCCAGGATCAGAGTCTGTTAACAGCCATGCTATTAAAATAGCTCTATTCCTGCACTTGAGAGTCGAATCAGTTTCTGGTAATCAGGAAGGCAAAATGGTAGAATTGAACCTTTGCTCTCAATTCCTGTCATGAAGGGGCAGGCATAGGTTGATGAAGTCCCACAGATTTGAAGTAATATGAGCTTTTAACTGAAATTCTTTTGCTTTAACAACATTACTCTTGTTTTACTCCAGTGAAGTAGAATAAAGTGCAAGAAGGAGACGTCCTCCCCTTGTTTTGGGGAGGAATGAACAGGAAGACTTTCAAAATCATGAAATGGGACATGAGCAGTGAACTGACCTCTGTCCATCTGCGTACCTGTTTTTTGGTTAGCCTTTCCATATAAGACAGAAGGAAAAGAAGGGAGGACTAACATATATCTATATCTAGATTTTGCCTGCTCATAAAAGTGATAATGTTAGACTTACAATGGTTATAAAATATTTAAGTGCAACTGATACAGCTCCTCTGCCTGGCCATCCTTTGATCAAGTCCAGAACAACAATTGTCACTCTGGCTTGCAAGGGCTCTGAACGTCTCACACAGGCTCCATGTTAAGTAGAAGAGAGTTTTAACCAGTGAAACATTCAATTCAATAACAATATAATTAAACAGGTGCAATTTTAGTGTATTGAGAAGGAATGAAATACACAGAGTCTGCTCTGGTAGAAATCATGGAATAAACTGGTTATGGTTTGGATCATTACATCTTAGAGTTATGGCTGTTCTGTTTACCCCAAGGGTCAGCAGATTTCTGCCATTCAGTGGCAATTTGCAAATGCATTATAGCTAACCATGTCAAACAGCTAAAGGAAAATAAGTCATTGACACTTAAAAAATGTGAGTTTAATGCATAACTTTTAAAAAGACACTGTGATCTACAACTGAATCAAATGTTCCCCTCTGTGTTTGCTAGCTTTCCTGTATCACAGTGAAATACACATTTTCCTGGAACCTGACTCTACTTCAAACACCTTCAATTTTAATTCTTGCATTTGCATGTCTCTTTGTATTATTAGTCCAATATTTTCTAACATAACTAAAGAGAAAGAATAATTCATTCCTTTGACTCCAACAGAAAACATTATTTCAGAAAAAGTAAGTTTAGACATTTAGTTCCACATATGAAGGTGTATCCATTTCATGAAGGAAATTCTTACTTATTAAACCTTATGAATAAAGATTTAGTGAAAAATATACATAATATTCTATGGGTGCTAGAATTTGCAATCATATCACCCAGGTGGTGTGACATATTATAAACATAGTCATAACTATGTGCTTTCATTGGTAGGCAGATCTGGTAGAAGCTTTTGGGTAAATACAGGAACTGAAAAATTAAATTTCAAGTCATTTGCAATGGTTCATAAGTTTGTCACAACTATGACAAAAGATGTTGACTCTGAGGAAAGGAAAAGATTCAGCAAGTACTGAGAAGTTTTTATGTAGACCTACTTATACATCCTACTTCCTATCCAGCACCTCTGATTCCCTTTCATCTTATCGTGAAATAAAAGTTTTTTGGAATCCCTCAAAAATAAGAATTGTAAAATAACCTTTAATTTTTGGCTGCAGCAAATGAACTTTTAAAAATATATTTTGTTAGCAAAAGAGAAATGAGCTGGAAAAGTGGGTTTACAGAAAATGAAAATTTTGGGTTCGCAGATAAGCTCAGCTCTAATATTTTGTATAATTTACTGGAATCATTTAGAAATGAGGAGCCTTCTAGATCTGGAAATGAAACAAAATATTCTTTATTTATAGGCTTTTCCAAGGCAGTTAATGCTTTATGCATTTGAGCACTGACAGTAAGCTCATCTCTTAATTAACAACTTAAATTTATAAAGGGGAAGAAGGCTTCTCAAAAGACTTTTAAGCAAATCCAAAATACTTCAGATCCAATTAGCTTAAAAGAGAAAACAATGCATAAAAAATATCTGGCTAAATATGAAAGTTCACGTTTTAGACTTACTTAAGTTAAATAATGAAACATTTATCTGATTAACTGCTACTTGGAATAATTTTCCCTATATCTCTTGTGTCAGAGGTCATTAAGAAAGCATCCTGAAAGAGGTGGAATCTGAGGTTAAACTCCTAGTTCATTACTGTAAGTCTGTTTGTGCTGAGATATTCAGATGAACAAAGTTAAACAACTGGTATGACAGAAGATGTTTAGTTGTGATCTAGACTACAAGGATCTTGAGTTAAGTGAAACTGATACCAAGTGAAATCATAGTCTTATTGAAAACTATGGCAAACCTCCCACTGTCTCCAGTGGACTCACAGTTTTAATCTGTGCATTTTAACCTTGGGAACCATGATGATGCCACCCCCACTCCTAATCATGCATGTAGAGTTCCTTCTTTTTATAGGTTTGGAATTCTTACAGGCTGAGAGAGTTGGTGTTGTTCAGCCTAGAGAAGAGAATGCTCTGGGAAGACCTTATAGTGGCCTTCTAGCACTTAAAGGGGGCCGACAGGAAAGATGAGGATGAATCCTTAATCAGGGAGTGGAGTGACAGGATGAAGTGTAATGGTTTTAAACTGTCAGAGGGTGGATTTAGATTAGATATTAGGAAGGAATTCTTTACTGTGAGGGTGGTGAGACACTGGCACAGGCTGCTCAGAAGCTGTGGCTGCCCCCTCCCTGGCAGTGTTCCAGGCCAGGTTGGACGGGGCTTTGAGCAGCCTGGTCTAGTGGAAGGTGTCCCTGCCCATGGCAGGGGGGTTGGAACTAGGTGATCTTTAAGTTCCCTTCCAACACAAACAATTCTGTGATTCTATGATTATGTTGAGAATAAACACTGTGAACCACCAGGAAATGACTGAAGGGAATGAAATCATGCAAAAGAATTAGAAGCAAAGGATTTTGGAAAGAGAACACAGGATTGAAAAGCTTTGGAGAAAAGATGCAGTAGAAGGCAATAGAGATATTAAAAAGAGGTGAAATGAAAACAGTAGAGAGAAGATTGTACCCTGAAAGAAGGAGGAGACTAAATGAGCCTTGAAAGCAGGCAGGTTTGGTGGGATAGAAGGTAGTTGAGCATTCAGTTCTCACGTTGTGTTTAGGCTAAGCATCCTAACACTTTAGCAGGTAAAGTTACTGCACAATAATAGCAAAGTTTATGTGAAATTGTTCTGAGCCGCTTTTTAACATTCACAGTGGCACATCTAAACAAATCATCTCACTTTTAATGAAAATTGCTGTGATGTCGATCTGTGCTTTGTTTCAAATGTTCTTGTTAGTTCCTCAATCAATGTACAAGGCAACATTTTCAAGTGCATTAAAATGAGGCTATTTACTACTGTTATGATAATGATGGGTCTGTAATGTCTAACAAATATTTATCCAGTTTGTATAAATTGGCCAACACAGTGACATTTCTAAAAATGTTTGTAGTAATTTTAATAATAGAGCCCCATATTGTATGCAAACTCCTTCGGATTTTTCTCTAAGCCTAAACTGGAGCCAAACTACTGCCCACATTGAACTGAGATATGTTTTTTAGTATGGTTACTAGCGTGCATTTTCATTGAACAGGTTAGCCTCATTTTATATCTGAATTTCACAAGAAGACACAGTTGATTCCATAGAAATAATGAAATCTAAGGTTCACAGGGAATGTAGTACTTAATTTTGACAGCAGCATAGAAGAGTTCATACAGATCACCCAAAGAATTATTCTTTTCTGTTTATTGACACTGAATTGAAATGAGAGATATTTTGAGTATCAGCCATGAGATACTAGAATTGGAAGGAAATATTCCTACAGATAACGACTTCAGAAATCGAGATTTCTCCATGAAGAACTGTTGTCTTTAAACCCACACACTTTGTGCTTAATTTACCTTCCCTTGAGGAATATTTTGGAGAAACAAATGAGTTCCAAAAGAATGATCTATTTTCAACAGCATTTTTGTTTTCCTCTCTTGCTCTAGTTTTGTACTATCCCTCTTTCCAATGTCTTTGTAAAGCAGTCTATTAGAAAAAGAAACAAAACTGTATTTACAATGTCATCAAGTATTATATCAGTTAAATCAACACAATTATAGTTATGACATGGTGAACTGCCAGAGAGAAGCAGTCCACTTATTTACTACTAAGTTTGTTGATTCAGTGAACATTAAAGCTGTTCATTAATTGTTCAGCATAATATTTATTATGTACTCTGGAATATGTCTGAGAGGTGGGAAAGAGGTTGGAAAGAGAGGAAAGAAATAGCAAAGCTGAATATAACTGCTTCTCCAAAACATTTTAATCCTAAAGAGTATTCTCACTGGAAACTTGGTACATGTGAAAGTTTGTGTTCTTTGCAAGATTTGCCTCCACAGAAATGATTCTTCATAATTTTATCTGAGGTAAGGTATTCTTCCATATATTTTATTATTCCTCCTGTGTCTTATCTTTCAAAATGTCTACAGTTCCTCTGCTAATAATAATAATAATAATACCAAATTTCCCAGCACCTCTTCCATAGTCACCTTACTTGAAATAGTCCACCAGTCTGTTTTCCAAAGTTAAACTATTTTTCTACCCAAATTGTTTTACAATTCTCTGAGACAAAAAAAAAAAAAAAAAAAAAAAGAAAAGGAAAAAATCTCATCTTAGTTACCTTGTCCTTTATTCAATACTACCAGTTCCATGCCTTTCTGTATCTATCCTGTGATTGGAAGACATCAGTGACTGCAATAACACCTTGAATCAGGCAGGTAATATGGTGTGGTAGCTGGATTAAAGTTTGGATTAAAGAGACATGTAGACAGCAGATGCTCTGTCCTTGATTTTGATTTCATGTGGATTGTTCTAAGACAGTGACCCATCCCGAGTTGAATCAACATTCTCCTATAACCTGCACTTTACCACTGTTTGTCTGGGCTTTTTTCAAGACCTGTATCTTAGACCAAGAGTGATAACAGAGCTGCAGTCTGAGGCGGATGGACATCCTACTTTATGGTTTCACCAATACATCTTGGCATTTAGAGGTGGTATATGATCATGGTCCACCTGATCTGAGTCACTTATTTCAGGCAAAAGCATTACCCTGAAGCAGAACCTGAACTACCAGCAGCTTAGTCTATGTTGGTACTCTGGCTGAGAAATCAGAGACCATACTTTCCTTTCCTAATCCTACAAGTGGGAAAGTCCCCTTACCAAAAAGGCATTTAGAATGATACTTACACACCAAGGTGATTTTTGCCTTTTTTTAAAGGTTTGTAAATTCTCTGACCTTTCTCTATTTTGTAAAATATCCCTGAGTGTAGTTTACTGTACATTGATTTTAATAAGCATTCTCTACAGACCAATACGTATAATGTTGGAAATGGTATAATACAATTTTCCTCCACTGAAATGCTATAGAAATTGTGCATTTTATACTGGCATGTGCCACATTAATAATACAGTTTTTATATCTTATTTGTAGCTATTGATCTCAACAACATAATGAAAAATTGATTGCAATGAAGTGCACTACTTCTTAAGTGCAAATTTCAATGTCAAATTATTTTTATCTATGCTTCGCAATTATAGATGAAGCTTATACATTTATATATGTTTGCTTTTACAAAACTCTGGATCAGTAAATTAGATATGACAAGAATCTACTGGGTCAATAGAAACCTTGTTGCTCTCACTAAAATATGATTCCAAAATTAAATACTCTGGTTCCCTTTCTTTATTATAGAAGAATTAAAGTCTCCATATGTGGTATCACCTTCCTGGCTAATTTAACAATTTGAAATAGGGTCCTAAATCTTAAGGGGATATGGGAACACAAAGTATTTTATTGTATGGGAAAACACTGAAATTCATGCATTCATTCTGGAACCTACATGTCAAACAAGGAACAGCATATTCTTTTGTTATCTCTTGAGACCTTATTATTTTTTGGGGAAAACATTTGTGTTTGGGAAAACCTTATGTTATTAGAACTTGCAGAAAATGAGAATGGCTTCCATACTTAGCAAAGAGGAGGCATCGGTTTCTACTTTTTGCATTGTAAAGACAGAGTAACTCTATTTCTGCACCTTCTCCATACTGTTTTGGGAAGTTCAGACTGGGAAATTCAAACTGTTTGTCTGCTGGGTCACAAGCAGAGATTATCTCCAGAGGAAGTTCCTTCACTCATTCTGCTTTCTCGAGACTGGGACACTAAATGCAGAATTGCTTCTGCTTGTAAAACTACTGGGGAAAATAAAAAAAACTATTGATTTAATTGGGCACACTTCACATTTCATAATCGACAAAAAAGTTAGGTACCCAGCTAAGCCACTTTGCTAGGTTTCTTCCACTCAGTGACTACAGATGGGGACCTTTGAGATACTATGATTCATCCCTCCCTAAAATGATGAGATTGAATCACCTTTCAAAAGTGTCTCTCACTTTGCATTGATGATAAAAGCAGCAGAGATTATTAGTTCAGACTAAAGCCTGTGTTTTAGCGCCTATGACTGGAGAGGATGAATCTCCCTATAAAGGTTTGTATAAATGTAACCAAATGTTGTGTTGGATTAATGACATAGCACTGTTCAACCACTACCACATACTTAAATTCAGTTATCTCACTGTCATGAAGGTAGATTTTGGAAATGTTTGTGGGCCTACAGGTACAAAAAGGAGACGAGTTGTTTTGAGTTGTTTTCGGATACCAGTGAATAGTGTCCCAGTTCTTCTGTTTCTCAGTACAGAAACAAAAGCATCTTCCCAAGCAAGTTGCAGATGCAGTTCTGACTGGGGAAGGAAGAGGGAAATGATATCTAAAGCAGATGATCTGTAGTAATCTGCCTTTTTTAGCACTGCCAATAAAATAAACTGGCCCAATACCTGGAGATCATCTCAGTCCTAATCTAGTGTTCAGGATATTTTTGTGTGTGTGTGTGTGTGTTTCTATTGAATAACAACATCTCTCTGCTTCCATATATGTTTCTCTTAAAGGTAGTATTAGCATTTGCCTTCCCCAGAAAGGGTGAGCTGGTTACATTTGCTGGGGCCAGTTGCTGAAAAAGGAGGAATGAAAAGCTGTTTCACACACTGTGGTACAAAGAAAACCTGTTTTCCCATGTATTTGTGCCTTGTGCTTCTCAGACAAAATATTCTTGACAGTTACAACATTAACAATACCCCTCTCCTATAAAGAATATTTAGTTTTCATAAGGGTTGAGTTCATGCTGAAGTCTATTCTTTAGTGGTAGTATTCATAGGGCTTCCTCCTTCTGTTCAGATGCTTATGTTCATGACATTTGTTGACATTATTTCCTACCTTGTCATATCTGTCATGAGTTCAAAACTGACTAGAAATCAAGTTGAAAGTATGATGAGCAGGGTGGCCATTGTTTGCAGGAAGGGACTGTATATGTATCTGGTCTGAGATGATGAGAGACATTTTCCTCCTTTACCGCTCAAGCCAAATTTTGTTACAAGCTGGCACTGATGAAGTGACTGCACTCTCCCATGTCAGACAGGTATTCACATTGACCCTGTCCTCAGTGGGCAGTTGGTCCACAGATTTAGAATATGCTGACAATAAAATGTCAAACACTTTTTCAGTGAAGGCTGGCTTTTATTGTTTCCATGCATTTGTTTGAGGATAGAGTTTTACAACGTTGCAATTCATTTCAAGACATCCTGAAGCAATTGTCCTGTGAATTTACATATTTCATGACTGATTTTTAAATACAGCCCACATAGGAACTTAAAAGTTATGCAAATCTTTAAAGAGAAGAAGATGATACTCTTACCAATTAGATAATTATTGTTATTATAATTACTGACTAGTAATCAATGAAGGCTTCAGTGTGAGCTGGACTACACGAAGGATGCAGTGGCATACCCATGCAGAAGGAGAACTTTTTCCTGCCTCCTTGAGTTCTGTGCTTCTTCATTTAATACAAAGGCATGAATAGGCTCGGTGCACCTAAAAATCTTCTTCCCAAGAAGTTAGTCTGAGCTGTACTGCCACCCACATATACATCAGCCAATGGGGAGAACTCAAAATAAATCATAATAATCATATAATGAAAACGAAGATGAGTTTCACATGACTATTTGAAATCTGTGTCATACTGAGACCAGGCTGAACAGTGCTTCCATCACCCTAATTAACTTGCTGATGTTTCAAAGCAAAGACCATGTCAACATAGATGTATGAGGGATGAGCACACATGAGCAGTTGGAAGACCTATAAAATATTAAAACCAAATAGATTGATGTGGAAACTGAAAAGCTCCAGAAAGAGGCCAAGGAAAAGCTACTGGACTTAACTGGGCAGGTGTCATTTGCAATACTGCTCTATTGAGAGATAGAGGTGCAGAAGTTATTTAAAGTAAAATAAAAGCAAATCACTAAACTCTGAAATAACTGTGGAGATAATATTTGTAGTTAATGCTTTATTATTTATTCTTTAATGCAGTTTAGTTGCAGAGTTGAGCCTCTTGAGAGATCATTCTTTGGTCTCCTGCATCACTTGGCCAACTGAGAACATCAACAATAGCTCAGCAGTAAGGCTGACAACTGCAGCGTCAAGTCCTCTGAGAAGGCTGTTATCCATGTGAGGGACAGAGAAATGTGGAAAGAAATATCCAAAACCTAGTAAATTTGTAGTGACCATTGTCAAACACCAATCAGAGGAAAGAATTGCTAATTTATGCTTCTGAAAGAAGGTCTCACTTTAACTCCATTAGCCTTTTTCTAAGGCAACACCCCTTGCATATTACAATATGAGCACTCATCATGTCTCCTCAAATTTTCCATTGTATGCCAAAAGCTAGTGACAGACAATGAGCTGCTACAAGAGGTGTGAAAATGTTGCCTTACACATCAGATTATGTGGAATTTGAGTTCAGTTATAAATGAACACATAAAAAAAAATACGCAGACAGTTACTGTGACTATCTTGCCCACAGAAAAATACATTGATCAGTCGTACCTTATCAGAACCCAGAGAATTAAATTCCCTGTTCCCTGATCCTTAATGAACAAAGATGTAAACTAATTCTTACTAGGAAAACTACAGCTGTGTTGGTGTTCTTATTGCATGGATAACAGGGAATAGGATGGAGAAGTTTACAGAAAATTTTTTTTAGCTGTCAAGAAATGTCGTAAGAATGCTCTCAGTATCTAACAGAGTAAGAAAGAGAAGGAATAATTTTTTTTTTTTTTTTTTTTTGGCAACTGCAATTTAGTTCTAACTTTTGAGTTGGACATTTCAATTAATTGCTCTTTCATCCTTTCATGAGTCCTTTTCAGTCCCTAAGGGGCATGTCTAGAACAATAAATTAAGAAATCAGTTAGAGGAAGTACACCAGTTGTCAGTTGAGTGACTATTAAACCCATATTTTTCATATTTAGGCAGACTTTATGTTGCTCATATATTGTTATATTGCACCATTTTATGCAGATGGCCACCACCAGCCCTGGCTGAAATGTTTTGTGAGTATAGTCACACTTCCTTTTGAAGTGATCTATCTGAAGCCAAGGCAGTGGCTGAATAGGAAAACCAATTATATTGCGCTGACTGAAGTAACTAGGTGATTCTTTACCCAGCTAGGGTAATCAGTAGTTACAGCAAAGTTTGTCTACACCAAATGTCAGCAACAAGTATGGGAAAGTGATGGAAAGTTTTAAAAATTACTTGGCTCACTGCAGTTCCCCTAAAGGAAGTCTAGCAGTTATGACACCAACACCAGGCATTGTTATAATATGTCTAAAGTTCACCTGCACAACTTCATCTGTGTGAAATACAAACATCTGCCCTGGCTATTTATACTAGATGTCTCCAGTCAGTGGAGAGAGGCAAGTACCTTGAAGAATCACCTCATCCTACCTGCTTCAGTACAGGATGTATTGCACTCAGGAGATGGTGTCCTATTGGTCACAAAGGGCTTCTTGACAGCTATTTGAGACCAGATGCCTCATTATGGCTATGCTTTAAGATGTTTTACTCAAGCTTTAATACAGGGTATTAATATCCTTGATTCAAGTTATTAATTAATTGCTGCATGGTATTTCTATGTTTACAAATGGAAGTAAAATGTTATTTTCCACGGGTCTTACCTTTAACATTCACTGATGTGATCTACACACCATGAATAAAGTTCTGCTATACTCACTGCACTTTTAAAGGTACCAAGGAAACGCTTTTGTTTGTTGCAATTAGTCTGGCATCTTTGTTTCCCACCAACTTAGTAAATCATGAGGCAATTCTTTCCCAGGTTGTCTTTCCACATCAACATAAGTAGCAGGATAAGTGAAATGAAGTGATTTTCCAGATTTAGGTTGTAGATATGGGACTTGGTGGAAGTTATTTCTGTCCTCTCTTGCTCTGATACACTTAGGAGAGTAGTGACTGTGTTGCTTTGCAGGACTATGTGCAGCTGCAGAAGGAAGCATTCAGTGGTTTTACAGTTGAGTATCTGATTTAATTTAATTTAATTTAAGGAAATAGGAAGTCACATAATGAACTTCTATCCTTATCCTTAATTTATACAATGGCTGAAATGAGTCACTTTTCTTCACAACATGGTACAAAAGCTAATTTTTATTTTACAGAATATTTAGCTGAATTTCCTAGTTTTAATTCTAGAGTTTCAGATATCTCTTCACTTGAGTATTAACTCTCATGTTGTCATATATTTTGATGTAGCAAATGTCATGTAAGTAAAGGAAAACAGGCATTTTATTAGGGTGACTGGAAAATGTGATCTAGTACTTACTGGGACAACAACTGGGAGTCTCTGAAACCTCCTGCAACTCAACCCTACTTTTTCATCCCTTTGGGAATTCTCTTTAGCACCATTTTGTTTAGTTTGAATAAGTTCAAGTTTCATCAAAGTAGTATTTATTTGTATAAAACTGTACACCAGATGTCTGCAACCACAAAGCCTATAAAGTATTTTGTTGCCAATGTGACCCTGGTGGTTTCAACAATTATAAACTGAAGCAGGTCTGTTTACACAAGGCTTTAATGTTAAACTATATGCAAACATAGCTATGTGGACTCAGAGTCTCTAAGACAGACACATCCAGTTTCACAAATATTCCAGCAAATGAAATCTTAGAACTCGTAAGCTACTAAGTATAGCACAAAGAACATGAAAATCACGATGCAGTAGTACTTAGCACTTATATATATAGCACTTTACATCTTCAAAGTACTGTGCTAACAATATCTAATTAATCCTCCTCAACTAATTAATCCTTTCCAGATCAGGAAGCTGAGACACATTAATTACAATTATTATTATTTATGTACTTATATAGCACCATAGGTGTGCATGCCACTTTACAGACCAGTCCCTCACTATTGTAAGCAGATAAAATTTCTCTTTAATATTAATATAGCAGAAAGTTCATGACATGTAATATTTGGAAGGAACAATTTCCTTGGAAAAGTTTACAACTGTGCACCAGATTTGCCATCAGATTTGTCCAGTTGAAAACATAGTAAAAGGCAGTTGGATATAAGGAGTTATATTGCAATTTTGTTTGTTTTTGGGGTTTTTTTGTTTCTGTTTTTGTTTGTCTTAAAGAAAAAAAAATGCTGTTGGGCATGAATTGGTATTCAAAAAGGTTCAGAATGTGTTCAAGCCTCTCAACACATGAATTATTGGCAATAGTATCTATGATGTTAGTAGATTTTTATGTTGTGTGTCTCATCCATTATGAAGAATGAAGAAGATCCTGAAATAATGAAGGGCTCCATTTTGCAGACAAAAGATCTAAATGCTTATGTTTGCAACTCCTTTCTGAAAGAGTTCCAGTTGTCTCAGATTTTGGGTTATTGTACTGAAGGCCTAGTTCTATTCATAGTGCATAATTTCCCAACACAGCACAAAACAGAGTTTATAAGAGACGTTATTACTTAATCATTACTTTAAAAATTACTTAATCCGTAGCACCAGTGCTTAAGTAGAAGTAAGTCTAAAATTAATGATCCCCAGGTTCCCAGCCCATTGCACATTCCCTTAGATGCAGGAATATTATGGGGAAAATAGAGAATATTTTAATGGTGATCAGACTAGGATCTATATCCCTATTCATTTTCTATCCTATCTGGACAGTTCTTATTACTAGCAAGACACCGCACAAAGTTCAAGGGCTTTGTCAGGAATAAGCTCTAGTAACCGAACCTTATTCAGGAAAAAAATTGTTAGTAACTTGCAAGCTGGTCCAAATCTGAGCAGATTGCTTCTTGCACAGCAAAAACTTGCTCCGGTAAATTTAGGACAAACTCCCTTCAACTTATAATGGATGGTTTAGAAATGTCTTCAGAAGTAGTTAGAAAAATACATGTAAGGGAAAGTATTTTCCAGTCTGAATATGTGTGCTCCTATCACATCCTATGATATTTGCTGCATTTTAATCTCAGACTTCAAGACTGCATTTGATGTTGTTCTATGAAATTCTTCATATCAAGTGGATGGAATAAATCTTGTCTTTTAGAATTTCCTAGGTTGAGAGGGTTAGAAAGTATATGGCGTAGTCCTTACTGAATAAGTTGTAGCACAAATCTTTTGAAAAACTTTGGATTTTTATGTTTGTCTATTGTATATTCACTATTCTAAATTATTCACTGCAGTTCTTGTCTGGCAACAATTCAGAAGCAGTTTTTTATAAATACTGATAAATGAGATTGAACTTTTGAGCCGGTTTGCTTAGTTGTGAACTAGCTATACTGCTACTACATTACAGTTCTTGACCAAAACTGAAGAACACATTTGGGTTTTTTTTCCCCCAGCTGAAACTGTAGGGGTTATTTAGGTAAGCAGAATGTAATTTCCTGAACTGGCATTTGTCCAGTATATGTGGTTTGACCTCTTTCTAATGGAGATCTGTTTATTTAAAGTAGCAGGGCACAATCAAAGACCAAGTGTATTTTCAGAGAAGGAGGTGAGGAAGTGAAAACAGGGAACACCAATAAAGAATTCTAATCAGGAATGAAACACCTAAAAGTGTATTGAAACAGTGTTCTGCAGTGCTTCAATTAATCCCAGGCTGTTTTAAGTCATGCAACTGGTACTTACAAGACAAATAATATGAGCTGACGCCAACCAGTCTCATGTTTTCATTAGGATAAGCCATTATTACAGACTGCTTCAGATGTATTGAGTGACAGTGAACTTTCTGCTCTCAGGGTGTGGTGGTGCAGTGCTTAGTCTTCCCATGGGCTCAGGCACCCAGGGGCTTAAGCCTTGCTTTAGGTTTGTGCAGATCGTCCACCAACCAAGTGAGGTATGAATGAGTAGCAGTTTATTGAGGCTGGGAGTAAGTGTTGCTGCCTACTTCTTTTCTCTGTGTGTCACTGACTAGTTATATAGGAATGCCTTAAATATTAAGAGTGTGACTGGCAACCTAGGGCTGGATTGAAGTTGACCTCTTCTCTAGGCTTCTAAGGCATCAAATTCGGGGAAAAAATCCCAACAACTGTGTTTCCCACCTACCACTTTAAACCCCAATGTTTCAACAGCCTCAGAAAAAATCTGCCTTCCTCTGATTTATCATGGACCTAAGAGTCAGCAGCACTTTTACTTGCATGAACTTTCTGAATGATTCAAAAAGCCAATGTTAAGGAACACGTAAATGCTCCATCCTCACCCCCCTGCCCCAGTAGCTGAATATACAAATGGGTTTTACTATCATCAGGAATGAAAGTCCTTATTATTTCCTTAAGTTAACAATGTATTCGATGTCTTATATTTGATAAGAGAAGTCACTTTCTCTTGTGTACACATATTATTGCTATTGCACCCTATAAGTGATAGTACGTGAATATAAGAATTCTCACTAGTCCTAGTCATAGATCAGGTTAATCTAGCTGTGCGCTAATTATTGCTTTGTTACTTAACTCTTCTGAAAGCAACCAGCTATTGCAGGATAAGTTTCACTGCAAAAATCTGAACAGACTGAAAGACAGCCACCAAAGGAAATGTTGATTATAGATCAGTGCAAGAACTAAGAGACAGCTTTACTTTAGTCAGTGACTATCCAGGTATCTATCATGAATTTGGAGCAGCGTGTCTAATGAAATGTGGAAATAGAAGAATTGTATGGAGCATGACTGGAATCTGTAAGGGGTCTGGAAGACAAAAGACTGTAAAAATGGATATTGCACTGAGATTAAGGCCGTTGACTGAAGGACGGGTACAGACTACTGGGGGAGGGAGAGAACAGGTGACCAATTTAGAAATGTAAGGAAGAGAAAAGCCATTATGGATTTGTGTAATTAAAGGTGACACAGGGAACTGTCAGAGAAAGAAGAAGTCCCTAGCCATATGTTTAGGGTGATGTAAGATTGATGGAATGAAAAGACACATATAAGACAGGTCAGCTTTAACTTGTTCTTGAGACCAACGCAGCGTTATGTTCCAAGGTAAAATACCGAAGGGTGGACCTCTCTTACCACAAAGAATCCTGAATGAAGGTGACTCTTCACTCCAGGGGAAGAGTTACATCAATGCAAATGGTGGAATCATGAGAGAAAAGGACTTCCTAAGAATCTGATCTTTTTCTGAGAATCTGCTTCATTTTTCAACTAGCAGTCATGTGTTGTATATGAGAATTTTAAGAATATATGGGCACAATGACCTCCAAAGATGTCAAGTGGTAGCTGGGTTTTAAGTTTTTCCTTTCTTCTGCCTTTCCTTTCCTCTCTCTTCCTCTCCATTATTCCCTTTCTCCTCCTTCTTTCCTCCTCCCTTCCCATCTTCATCTTTTCTTCTCTCTTCCTTTCACTATAGGCTCACACTGTGGAATTTTTTGAGTGGCATGGCAACATATCATCAAAGCAGCAAGCTCAGAGAAGGTGCTCAGGTCATTCTCCCAACCTGCTCAATGAAGCCAGCTAGTTCCTGTGAGCTACTTGCTGACAGTAGCTGATTCTTTGTTGATAAAGAAGGGTCAACATATATAATCAGATTTGTGCTGTTCCTTCCCATGATCAAAAGGAGGAGGTTCCCTCTTCCTTCATTTGAAATCTTTGCTGAAGTACACAGTCAGCAAACCTCCCTTCTAAGTGCATCTACAATTGTTATAGATTTGCAGACTTTTTCTTTCCTTCGTTTCCTCTGCCACTCTAGATAAAAACTGAAGCTGTTGGTTCCTATCAAAGCTCATCTAGGAACAAAGCTAAAAGGAAGAATCTCTTTCTGCATAATTCCAATATTGATGAATTAAGGCCTAAACTGCCTTTTCATATTTCAGAAAAAACATCCAGAGTCCATGCTTAAAATCGAGATTAGCTCCATCAAGAAGCAGTAAATTCAGCAATAAGATTTAATCTCTGTGGCACTCAAAAGACAAGATTCAATTATATTCTGTGATCTTAACTGAATTACAAACCCCCCCTCAAAAGTAATGACATTATTTTATATTTTCCCCAAGCCCAGCTTACTTGGATTGAAAATAATTAAATAAGCCATGGTTTGAGAAAAATATGTTTGTTTTTACTGCCTAATAATTCACAGCTTTGAGGAGAAGCTAATATCCTTTAAGTAAAAGACTAATATCTATCTCTGGAAGTGCTTTTTTTGACCCATCTGGTCTGTCAGAAAAGTCTCCTACCTCTGATATTTATACAATATCATGCAAATGTCAAAATCTGAATGTCATCTTCAAAGACCCTTTTATGTCAGGCAACCCCTTTATAGGGAAAAAATAAACAATTTTATGTATGCATGCTTGATGCCAGTCCAATTAATAAAAGCCTTTTTTGCTATGCTTGGCTACAAGCAAGTTTCTCTTTTGAAAATGAACAGAGGGAGAATGAGATAAAAGGTCTGTATTGTTTCCTTGCAAATTTTACAGTTTCATTTTTAATTTGTGTTTGGATGTGAGGATCTTGGTGCAGATGGTGTGATAGTCCACAGTATGTTCTGAGAACCTGAAATGATAACAAAGATATGCAAATTGAGAGGGTGCTTTGGATGAAAGCCAGGATATCCAATTTCACAATAGCTGAAAACAAATTGATGTGCCCAGCAAACTACTCAGAGTAGCACTAGGAAATGTAACAGTGCCAAAACAAATTATATTAATGACCTGAGCAGTTTGTTGAATTCTATTGGCTAGCTTAATGTTGGTTACATTTGTCTGTGTTGGCACTTCATTTACTGCACAAAACAATTTTTGTAAATGAAAAAAAAAAAAAACCACAAAAAAAAGCACTTAATGAAAAATCAATCTTGGTAATTGCAAAATAAAGTTATACAAGAATTATTTTTGCATCTGAGAAATGTCCAGTATATTTCAAGTGAAACAAATTGAAAAAGTAGTCTTGAAATTCAGAAATAAAAGTTGAAATTATTTCTATGAAGAAACACAAATCTCATCCTCTTTAATGTTTCAATCTAGATCAGAATTACATTTAATTTAAAAAAAACAAATAATAGAATTTTTATTACTTGATAGAGACATATGAAAGGAGATGCTTTCAAAGAAAATATTAGTGTTAAACCACTGTCTGGAGTAATTCTGAAACAGCAATGTTATTCAAATTTTTGCCAGTGTTAAAACAAGAACTTGAGCCCTTGGCTGTCATTTCTGTCTTCCCCTCCTCCTTTCTTTCATTTAAAGATTCCTGTTTCCAAGTGAATATCTTTAAACAGACTTAAAAATTGTTCCTCTCCTAAACTGTGTTTAAATGGATGAGGAAAAAAAGTCTGCCAAGATTATTTGTAGTTTGACTATCCCTTAACAGTTCATATATTTTTACATGAATATGTTCTTTCTGTTTAGAATGAGAAAATCAAAGACACTTTTAGTCTTCATAAAATCATATAGCAATGCAGTGAATTGAATGCACCTTTCACATTTTTCAGTACACCATATTGAATAACATATTTTACACTACCCAGATCCATAATCTGAATATTTTTAAAAGCCTGATTTTAGATTTGATTCTAAACACATGAAAAAAAAAATATTTACTAATGCCACACCTAAATTTGGCCTAACAGTGGAAAAAGTAAACTGAGATTTGATCTTGCTATCCCTGCAGTCAACAGGCTACCTACACAGCTGCCATAAGAATACAAGAGTTTCAATGGAGAGATACCAGTCTAAGACATTCAGATGACAGTGAATGGCATATTTTGTTTTAATTACCAGAAACACTACTAATCCATTGTTCATCTAAAAAACTCTGAGGGCATTTTATAAAATATTAAACCGAAGTAAAAATAGCAGCAGATGCAACACCCCTCCCCCCATTGTGTACAACTACAACTTAAAGGTGTTATGAATTGGTAGCATACATTAAAATGTGAAACTGTTACTTATTGTTTGCAACTTTATTTTAGTCTCTCACAAGAATGAGAACAAATACAGGCAGGGAATTCATCAGACCTTCAGTATGAAGACAATGTGCCTCAACTCTTAAATGTCAGCTATTACAAAAACACTTGTATTTGTCCTAATGCCACAAAACTGTTCTTGTGAAAAGCATTTGCATTCATATTTTGCACTTTTGCTCACTTTAGCCTTCCCAGTAACTAAAAGTAGATGGTTCAAGACAGTGTCAATACACTAATTGCAGTTATTGTAATTTCATATAAAAGCGTAAAAAAGACCTTCAAAATACCCAAACCATAAACAAACAAAAAGCCCAACCGTCCCCCATAAAAAAAACAACAAAAAAACCCAACAAACCAGCACATCAAAACCCTTGGTACCAGCTTTGTTTGCTGACATATTGTCTCAGGTTCTTCTCTCAAAACTTGCATCCAGAAGGATCCTTCTCCATGGATGAATTTGCCCTGGCAAAGTGCAATGGTTCAGCAGGACCTGCAGCACCACTCTTGCTCTTGGCCTGAACATAGAGGTGTTTCCCACAGGACATTTGTCATGGGAGAAAACTGATGTGGAGTTATGGCAGTTCCAAGGGGAATGAGGTGGATTAGATAAACAGAGCTGAGAAAAAGGAAAAAGGGTATGTAAGCTCCTCCTTGGGACCTACTGAGAAAACATAGTCCAGGTATGTAGCTCCTGGATCCATGCTACTGGGAAGTCTGTGGTTGAAGTTGATAGTCACAGGGTAACAGCCTCTTTATATGAATAATCAACATGTATAAAAGACTTCATGGCCTCCCCCTCAAAAAAAAAAAACAACCAACCCATCCCTGTGACAGGATAGCAATCACATATGTCTTCAAAAAATGTGTGGGAACGACCCACATCCATTCCTTAAGCCTTCTCCTCTGCTTATGATAACAGGAGGAGGTGATCTGGCTCTGTGGTTTTTAACTCATCCAGCATTCAGAATGATTCATTGGGTGAACATGGAAGATTTTAGAAGGTAGGCTAAAGGTTTCTTTACTTGGTGGCATGCCCTGCATGAAAATGTCAAAGTTTCCTCATACATGGTTGGACAGGGGACATGGTAACACAAGTCAGCCTGGGAAGTCCCTATAGGCTTAGATGACTGATCCTCAGAGATGGAAGACAAATTACGGTTATTTTGAAAAACACCTCAAGAAAAATGCAAATACTCTGTTTAGTATGAATTGCTTTTTTAAGGCTTGTGTCTCCATTTATTTTGCCTATTTCCTTATCACACCAAAAGCCTGTGTCCTCCTGAGTGTGTATGTACAAAAGAAGAAGTGGAGATAGGGAATGGAGAGGTAAGAAACCCGTGGAGTTTACAGGTTTTAATATTGTTCACCACTTTTAATGCAATCTGTAGTTTTTTATAAGGGCTTTGTGGGGTTTAGGTAAGCCCCAAAGGGTAAGTCTACCCCTTGCTTCCAGAGGTGCCAGGGTTACCCAGCAGTGGCATCAGTGCAGTGAATCCTTCTGTCCCACTGTAGAGCTGACTTCGCAAACTGATGCTGCACTGGAGCTGCAGGTGCTGCCTGGAGGGCAGGCCTGCGAGACCTCCCCACGCATCAGGTTACACCCAGGTGCTACTGGGACTTGCCCCTCCTTCAGAAGGTGCACATCAAGGGGCAGATCCCATCACAGCTGGTAGAGAAATTGCCTGCTCTCCACTTCAGGCATGATATCAGGTCGGAGAGAGACAGCCCCAGCTGGGGCAGCCCCTGCTTTGCAATGGCAGGTTGCAAAACCAAGACCAGAGAAACTGCGAGCAGGGAAACTGGGAGCAGCTCTTCTTCTTGCAAGAAATGTGTAGTGTCTCTTTTTAGCTGAGCGCTCTCAAGCCTGAGGTGCCTGTTCCAAACACTCTCATCTCCCACTGACTTCATTCCTTTGCGTTACTCCCACACTCTTCTCAGTAGGTGTGCAGCACTGTGCCATTTATATGTTGCATACAATGTGTCTGAGAGTAGAAGTTTAGCTTTTCTAATTAGGCACCGTGCTATTTTAAAAACCTTTTTTCATAGCAAGATGAAGGTGTAAGTACGAACTTGACGCACATTTGTCAAATGAAATAATAATAATAATAAAATCCTCACAAAGCAATTAATAGCTTTTATTAACTGATGTGTCTATGTAACAGCAAAGTATAGGTTTTAGATGAGCCCAGAAAATGACCCTTGGTAAAAAGCTCACTAAAAGGAATACCTTGGAGCTGTCCATCAGTTGCACAGACGCACACAAATCCTGAGCAGCGAGGCAATGTACTCTCTGTCTTCATGCATAATACATACAAAATAGGTGAAGTGGTATGTAAAGTGAATTTTAATTGGTTATAATTGTCATTTCATTTAGTAAAGTATTGTCTGGAGACCAGGATATCAATTAGCACTCTATGGACTCTGTTACTTATGAAAATATGCATATATAGAGATGATGTGCTCTAGCCGCAGATATACTTTAATTAAGAAAGTGGTACAGTAAATTAAAGACCTTTAAAGTATTAATTAATTGGTGTACAGATCAGTTCCGAGTTTCAACTTGGTAAAGTTAAAATCATTGTACCTGATTTAAATGAGATAAGAAATGCGTATTCTGTGTTGTTACTAGCCTTTTAAAGGTGTTCATTGCCAGAACCATGTTAGCTTAAAGGTGAAATGCATCTCTTCTCTATACAGCACTGAAGTTTTATCTTAAGTTGGAGCTCTTTAAAGCTATCATTTGTTCATACTAATATATCAACCAGAAGCGTTTTGTCAGGAGTCTTTATCCTGCTCTTTTTGTACATGTCCTTCATATTCCTTGGTATTAATAAACATCCCAGCATTAATAAGGTATAGAGAAGAGATTGATGTATTCCATATTATTATTAAAGTGTTGGTAACCAAGAGAGTTTTGGGTTTGTTTTTTTTTCTTCTTCTCCTTTTCCATGGGGGATGAAGAGGGACCTGTCCCTTTTTAACCACTTGCTCTGAATGACTTTTATACCCAATATAAGTGAGAAAAGAGGATGAATGTCACCTCTCTTCTCTTCCTCCTCCTGCCAATGCATACTCCTTCTTTTGATTGACAGCTACTAATAACCTTCCTGCCCTAAGTGCCATGGAGACACTTTATTAGGACAAACAGCCAAGGAAATCTAGGAATGAAGCCAAGCCTGCAGTGAGTTATTATCGGGCTTGTATTTATCTCAGCTTTGTAATTTTTTTCAGTGATATGCAAATCCTGAAATAGATCTTCTTCTGTTGAAGGACAGGTCCCTCTGTTAATTGATCCACTGAGATTCAGCCTAACCTCTTTTAGCTATCAGCCAGGGAAACGGGCTACATAAAAGAGTCTCAGTGCTGTATACAGTTCACATAAATTCACTGTGCATTCTACAAGGAAAACTTCCACACAGAAAATGCATTTTTAGTTCCTGAACACATTTTACATATCAGTGTTATCTGCATAACAGATCAAACTGATTTGTTTATTTGTTTATTAGATATGTATGAGGGTGCACTCATAATGAAATGTGATTTCAGATGGGGCTTTCTTTCTGGAATGATACACCACAAACATGTATTGTAAAAACACATTAAATGAAATTCAGACATAATGAAAATGCCGTTGTTAAAAATCACTTTTTTTTTTTTTTTTTTTTTTAAAAAAGCCTACATTACAGAAACACTTTATTACTGAGCAATTTGACTGTTTGATAATTAGCAACACAGGTGCATGTCCTACATGCCTCCAGCTCCTGCAAACATTTTTTGTTTCTTTGTGGAGATTTGCAGCAAACAGGTAACATTGTTTCAAATAGATCTTTTAATAGCATTGTAATAACAACAGCAGGATGGATTTACTATTGCTTTGTCTTTCTACAGGGATAGGTACATTTAGCAAGCAATTTATTTGACAGAGAGCAGAATTTGTAATGAAGGGAAATGTTCAGGGAAATACTACTAATAATAATCATAACAATAATAGTAATATCAAAGAGTCCAGAGTGAAAAGGGATCATCACAAAAAATGGGTATTATTTTTACATTTCAATAGCATCTCTCATCCATAAGAATCCCAAAGATCTTCAACCCTTACAAGCATAGCTATTGCCGAGACAGAGAAGGTAGTCACAAGAATGGGCAAATTTGGAGCCGGGTTCAAACTCTGCTGAAGAGTGAACTGGGATCAAGAATGCACACACAGTGTGGACCAGCTTTCATTTTGACACCTCATCTAAACCACAGCAACATGAAGAAGTGCAGAGGAAATCTATTACTAAAATCTTCCCTGTTTCTCAACCTGAGAGACAGAACGATGTGCAGTAATGAGGTGTGAGGCATGAAAGCCTGTGCTCTAATCCCAGTTCTGCCCACCAAATTATGTCATGGCCTTGAGCAAGTCATTTCACCTCTGCTGCTTTAAAATGAGGATGATAAACCTTACAGGTCTCAGTCTATGATTCTTACTCAGTAACTGTTTGTAAAATGCTTCCAGTATGTGAAATACTTACTCAGGTATGAATAATTTCTATGAGCATGACCGTAGTACCTGAAGTAGGGAGCACCTGCAGGGCTAGCATTATTAGTGTTGGCAAGGATACAAGGGAATCTGTATTTCAAATTAGATCAGAACTCAAACCTCTCCAGACACTGAAAGTTATAATTTACACAGGCAAATATCATGCCTTGTTCCTATGTCTCTGGTAAGGTAATGGAAGAACTGGACAGGAAAATCTTTACATGTTAGGGACCTGAGATCTAGAATCAATGTCCAACTACAGCACTTTTGGACATGCTTGACTCCTGCTGCTTTTATGGCCCATGTTAATAGCTGATGTGTTTAGGGCTGACAAGGATGGAGAATGCTGAAAAACAAAATTGAGCTTCTAAATTGAGCTTCTAAATTACTGGGCTTTTTGTGGGGTTTCAGATGTATCTTCAGACTTTAATGTGTTATTGAATGTCTAGTTTTTCTGAATAAGGAGATTTAGAGATGGAGTTTACAAGCTGAGCTAACCTCTGTTCAGCTCCTCTGTTCTTTTCATCTGTCCTCGATGTTCTGTCATTTATTGCGGAGAAGTCCATTCACCAGGCACAGCTATGGTTTGCAAATCTCAGTTGTGTGTAACTCATATCTCTGGTGGTGCAATGGCAGATGTAGATAAAATGTCTGTATTACATTAAAGGTACAGTACTACAGCTTGAAAGTTGATAAATAATAATGAGTTGTGAAGATGATTCTAAACTGACATTGCAGAAGTTTACTCCTTTTGCATTTTTTCTGGTTGAGATAATTCCCGAGTAATGAAGATGTGAAATTAAATTATCACTCAGTCTTCTTCAGTTTTCTCTCCTTTTCTTCTCTGCAGTTTCACTATTTCATTTCCTCTTTGGTAATTTCCATATTAGTGTGTTAGTGGTTTGGAGGATATGTCCAGAAAATTACATCACTTCAGGGGCTAGAGCTCTGCAAAGGAGTAAATGCATCAGCATGAGATTTTACAAGATTTAGAGAAATGTTGGAGAAGGGTATTTAAGTAAAAACAATCATGTTGCATGAATCAGTGCTAGGATCTAGTAGATTTTCTCTTCCAAAAAAAGGAGCTTTGAAAGTAGATTTTCAATCTACTGGCTTTTGACAGAAAAGTTAACTCTACAGAAGAGAAACCACAGCACTTCTGTGAAGTGCTAGTTTCATAACAAGCTTTTCTTTCTGTGACTTCTGTTTTGTTTGAGTGAGATTGATCCAGCTGAAATTAGCTATGTTTTTGTGCCTAAACCCAGAAACTTCACAGGATTTTTTGGAAGCAATTCTTTTTCATACGTGAAATGACAGTAAAAGGCAAGCATCTCACATTCTGAGGAATTTTTAATTTAACTGAGGTTTTTTTGTACAGATATATCAGGACAAGCAAATAAGATTGCAGCTAAAAAGAAGATACACAATTAGAAAGTCAGCAGCTTAGTATACAGAGAAATCGTAGTGTATGTACTACAATAGCACTAAAAGGCTACTGTAGGAACCTATACTTTGTTACATTAGATGCTACAAAACCAAGGAATTAATTAATAGTTTCCCAACCTGATTCTCCGGGGAATGTGATTTATATATGGAATTCTTGTGAGAGAGATTAGGGTTTATTCCTGTATTTCTCTTTTTGGTATTTGATTTGATGCAAACTAATTCAGATTATCTGTGACAGTTTTAAAGGACAGACAGTAATTTTATATCTATCTCTACCTCCCTCTCTCTCCCTCCCTCTCTCCCTGTTATGTATATAAAATGACCTTCTGCGTGCATGCACACACACATGTATGTGTATGCATATATTCATATACACACGTGCATATTTGCGCAGAATGTATTTGCCACCTTACTGTAAATATCGAATGGGAACCTTACATTCAGTCTTTAATAATAATGTGGATTTTTTTGGAAACAGTTGTCAAGGCTCTCCTGTCTTCTCTGGGATCACAATCAAGCCAGTGTTAAGTGTTTTTGGAACAGCTCCTTAAGTAATGAATAAGTGAGAGAATATTATGACAAAACAGTGCTGGCTTCAGAAATGTACTAATAAATAGGACATGCTAATTTTGATTAATCAGGTTAGAGACTATAAGTACATAACAACTTTTAGAAGAGATTAACATCTGAAAAATCACTTTCTGGAAGTGATAAACCTCACTAATTTTACATTTATTTTAGTTGACATGTAGAGAACTGGGCTGGTATACATCATAACACCATCAGAGATGGCCTGGGAGTGTAAATAGTTGTAACGATATTGGTTTCAAACCTAAGGCAGTGCCAAGGTAAAAGGTAGTGCAATTTAATCTAACCAAAGCAAAACATAGTGTATTTTTTTTTTTATTGTAACTGCCTTTTATTTTGTATCTACTCACAATAAACTGAGAACAAGGCAACTGTCAAAAAAAGGCTCTTTTAAAACCCAGAACATCAGAATAAGGTTAGTCAGCTTTCCTTAGTGGACAAAGTGAGAATGAAATGTTCTAATCCTTAAAGTGTGAGGAAGTAAAGGTTTCTCAAAGTCAGGGCAATACAGCAGGTGACAGAGAGCACATAGCCTACAGGCACGTCTACAGGCCATTCTCACACATGCTGTTAAAAGGATGTTTTATCCTGAGGCAAAGTTACACTGAAAGAGTTAAAAACTGCTTTTGAACATCAGATATCATGTCACAGTGCTTCAGAAACACTGCTGAAGTGTTGAAATACATGTAAAGCCTTTTCTTCATTTAATTTATCTTACCTAAGAAATCATGCTTAATCCTGATCCAAAGCTTGATTCAATCCTCAGCACTTTTCCTTGTTTTTTAAAAGATGTTACTATTTTGTTTTAGCACTGACATCACTCAGCTTTAGACTAAGCCAAATAATTTTAGTATCCCAAACTGACAAACATTAAAAATATTAAAATGGCCTTCCACTTTAAGAATAGCTTTGACCAGTTATCTAGCAATTGATTGGCATAAATCCATTGAAACCAATGGTACTACACTGATTTATATCATCAGATGTAAAGATATTTTAGGGGAAAAGAAAGAAGAAACTAAACCTAAAAAAAGCACATAAGCTAAAATGAAAATAACTAGCATTTTCACAAAATCTAGAAAGTACAAAAAGACACACAGATTCTCTTGATCTGAAACAGCAGGTAACTAACAAACATTAATCTAATGTTTGAATGGCTATAACTGATGACAGTGCTAAAATAAGAAAGTGAACAAAAAATCTTGTGTGTGCCAGGATAATATGACCCAGACCTTTCCCTGCCCTTTGAGCGCATTTCTGCATAAGCAGCTAGTCAGGTTGAAAGAACTGTAACAGGTTAGTGTTATAGACCAACCTGTATCTCTCACAAATAGACAGGAACAAGTTTTGGATCTAAAATATAATAAAATCTGTCAGAGGAGAAACAAAAAAAACATTTAGTCACTGTTCGCAACTGCATTTTACAATCTCACGCAAACTGGCAAGAAATAAAACAATGTTCTAGCTGTCTGAGCCTGGGAGCAGGCTAAGGGGGAGTTGCTCTTGCGAGAACAAGGCAAAGCCAAGTGCTATTACTATTCACCATACAAGAACAGAGGAAAATGGACTGCTAGTCCAAGAGGACAGGCTATGGAGAGAAGGATGCCTGAAGCAACTGTTGTTGCTTAAAGCTGACCCCTGAACAAAGTAGGACTCTTTCCAGGCTGGCTTTCTGATTTCTGGCCCTAGTGAGTTGCATTTGTGTAGTCCAGTGCTCACAGATATATATAGTATGCGTTGTCACACTCAGCCAAATCACAGTGGTCAAGTCAGGCTCTTTGCCCAGAAGAGTTTATTTGTTTGTTACCTTATGGCTTTTGTCAGACAGAGCTTTCAACCTGACGAGGAGCAGGGAGAAACATCCACCCAGAACTATGTGGCATTTGGAATCATAGAATCACAGAAACGTAGAATCATTTAGGTTGGAAAAGACCTTTAAGATCATCGAGTCCAACGATAAACCTAACACTGGATAGGAGCTGCATTGACCCAGAGGTCAGTTCTTAATATTTCCTCTTCTGACCCTGTAGATGGGTCCTCTAGTTGCCCATATGTAGACAGAAAATGAGGATAAGGATCTTTGAAAGTGCCTCCACACAAAAGCCTGACCATCTGAAGGCAGTCTAACTTAGATAAATATTGGTATCTTTGCTGACACTGCCAACACAGTTAATGCTGACTCTAAAAGCCCTATTTAATGTGAACATCTGGCCCATTACATAGCTGTTAACTGGAGTGAAACCATCATGCACATTCCATATAAACAGCTTACTGTGTCACATGGTAACAGCATTTGATTTTTAACAGTCTGGGTGCTTTCAAGCTGACCGTTTCCTCAGAACTCTTTCCCAGATATTAACAACTCCTTTGGCTTGTACAGTTCCCAAGAATATCTCTTCTACATGTTATATAACTTGTTTAAGTTTTTTCACTTCACACAGCAACCTTAAATTGCTTTCTCATCTGCTGCTGCACCCATCTTGTTCATCTCACTAGCCAGAAACAGCATAACCTGAAATACAAGCATGTTTCTACAGAAAGGCGAGAATCCCTCTGGCTAATCTGACATGTTCCATGTTGGATCATCCTAGCTATCACATACTGAAACTGTCAGAAATCACAGTAAGGCCCAAATATATACAGCTTCTCCTATGCTGGACCCCCTATCAAGCCATGATTACTGTCATGAATTGGATGAGTTATACAAGAGAGGAAAGGTTGTTGGGTTTTGTTACAAATAACATACCTGTCAGTGAAGTGAAAAGCATGCCACATCCAAAAAGGTGATGTATGACATGCTTTTCACTTCTCTAGGGGGGATAGAGGAACAAATAAACCACATTTCAAATGTCTCGTCTTCTATTCACAATTTGTCTAAGCAATTTCCTTGCTATTGTTTTCCACAAGGTGCTCCAGTCAGCAGAGACTGTATTTTAGTCTGTTTACAAAATGAAATGTGTTCTCTGCTGTGCAGTTCTCATCTTTGAAAAATACAGATGAATAAAAGCCGATATAAATGAATGTGACTCCTGTTAATAGAGTTTACAATGGAGTCCAAGCCTAAAGCTAAGCTTTGCAGATCTGCACGAGAAACCTGGAGTTATTGGAAGATTTCAGTATGGTTGTATGTTGCAGGCACTGTCAGGCCAGGAAAATCTTTCAGTGTTCTGGCAAGAAGGCTGTGTTGTCTCGAGGGCTACTGAACCTGTGGACAGTTTCTTCACAAGCTTACTCACTGTCTCCCCTTATTTTCCGTGTATGTTTTCCTCCCCACCTCCCTTAGCATACTGCATACTTTTTTATTATGATGTTATTATTCTATAGAAAGAAGTTTAGTTATCTTCATTACCTTAGGTATTTTACTAACTTTCCCCAAAATATTCTGTACAATTGTACCCATAATGAATAATCTAGGTTTCACTTGAGGGGACCAGAAACAGATGGTTTGTTTTTAAACCCTTCCTGAAATACAAATGCTTACTGTGGACAGAGAGCTATGGTCTGGAAGCTGCAGGAACCCAGTTCTGATCCCTGGTTTGTGTGCTCTGTTCGGCAACTGTCTAGATGTTTGCAACAGCATATTAATTCCAAAAGTGATATACCACTTTTGAGTCAAAGAAAGTTATAAAATGAACTGGAAATAGTGGCTCAATAATACCTCCATAATAAATATTTCACACTGGATTCCATTGTAAGTATCATATTCACTATTACGGCTTTGCATAGGAACAAATTTAATGATTACTGCCAGGGTACAAGGAGAAAAGTTTCTGGCAAATATGCAGGCCATTTATCAAAGCATAGTCAAGGTATGGAGGATTACAAAACTATGCCAGAATACCGGGCTAATAAAGCTCTGAATAATGATTGAAAAGGGATTAAAAAAAAAACTAAGACAAACCAAACATCTGATTTGATTAAAAAAAAAATAAAATTGAGAAGTATTATCCTACAGGTAGCTTTTCCTCCATAATTACTTTGATCATCCAGTAACACAGGCATGCTCTTTGTGGGGGAATTTATTTAGCTGAACACTCTAGAGGTTCAACCTGGGCTCTCTTTAAGCACAATAAAAAGAATTATGAACACAGAACATTCAATTCATCTAATCCCAAGGCAGACATGTACTGTAAGTCAGATGACTCACCAAACCAATCTGTAGTCTGGGTAGTCAGATCAATTCAATGGACTGCATGCCCCAAATGAGAAATAGGTGAGACTACCTTCAGTACTGGAGCCAAGTTTGTTGTACATGGGGATGGAGAACTGTCAGGCCCAGGGAGGCTTTCCTCACCACAGCACAATTCAGCCTACAATATAGGTCATCATCTCTGCGTTTTTCTCCTTTCATCACCCTAAAATTTCTGTGCACCTGCACTTCAAATACTTAATGATTGTTTATGGTCAAACATCCTCAGTATAACAGGTATCAGGAGCACCTCTTACATGGTTGGGAACTTCCAAGAGGCAGCTATTGGAGTAGGAGTAAGAGTAAGGAGCACATATGAGGTACAAAGAGTCTGTTACTTAGGAATAATCAGTACTAGAAAGCTAGAAATTACCAGAGCTGTGTCTTTCACTGCCTTTCTCACACCCACAGGCTAGGAAGTAACTAGTAGCATTGGCAACACTCCTGAAAACTGCTGGCTGACTAGTGATGATTTCAGTGTTCTAAACCTCAGTTTCTGTTTAATGAGTGTCAAATTTCTGTATTTACACCTGGTAACTACCTAACAATGTCTGTATTCAACCACAGTGAAATAAATCTCCCTGCTGTAGGCAAATATATTTTAGACGTATCAGGTAGGAGTCATATGCCCATCTGTAGTCATCTAGGGTGTACTCGACCTTACTGTGTAGAACTATTCTTCTCCATCTATGAATGGAGGGAGAGAGAGAAAAAGATTTTCAGTGCTTGATCTGTTATCCTAGAAAAACATATGAATCCGGGATGAACTGCCTTTATGTCACTGATTGTATAAAGGACTTGGATACTCACTTCAGCAGGTGCCTGCAGCTGCCCACAAATCAGAGGCCAGTGTCAGAGAGGATGAATCCCATCCCAGAAGTGCTAATGACCCCTCAAAAACCTGAAGAAAACAAAGGATTCCCATAGAAAATTATATTGTTCCCTAGAGTTATTTTCTCATTGAAAATCAAGCACCATGTGCTGACCAAATTTATTTTTTACCTCACTGTGCCCAAACCTGCTAATTTTCATTAAAATGTAACCCTGATCAAGAATATTATTAATCTGTGTAAAACATGTTAGCAGTGTTTGAAAAAGTTAGTCTAACCCAATCACCTCAAGTTTCAGAGAGAATCACTGGTCATTGTGGGTTTTTCTTAATTCTCAGTTTTCATGCTTTCCTCATTTGTACCATTTTCACATTTTATTTCTTCATTTACAGCCCTTTTCTTGTTTGCATTTTCTCTCTTCCACGCAACAGAGAAGTTTCTCATTTACAAGCTGACACCTGTGGTTTTGAATAGCACCTTTTAATATAAGTTATATGAATGAGATGTGCTGCATGATTTTTCAGTGTACCTTACACAATAATTGACCTCACATAGATTATCACTTATTCATGGCCCCTTGCCTTAAAAAAGGTCCTAAACAGCCAATCACAATTTAAAGGCATATTATTCTGCCTTAAACACATTTATTCACAGTACCTTTCACAAGTTATTGGCCATTTTCTTTCCCAGAATTAAGGATTATTGAAGCCTGTGGAACGAGAACTTTGTTCTTCATAACTCATCCTCTTACTTGCTTATGCAATGAAGCATTATAATGTGCAGATAGTTGCTTCAGAGGACTTATGACTTCACTAGCTGGACAAAGACGAGGACAAAGACATATCATGAGGAAGGAAAACATTTACAACATCATGAGAAGGTGAATCAACTTATATTTGCTGCAAGTAGGTTGATGGAAAATATCACTAATGTTCCCTTTTTAGCTGTGAGGTGCTTCTACTAGTTCTTTTTAAATTATAATACAGTACTTTATGTGGTCTTTTTTTTTTTTGGGGGGGGGGTGGGGGGTGTAGGGTGTGTTGAAGAGCCCAGCCTTTGCTATATTAATTTCTGTTAGAAGTTGAAAAAAAAGGCAGAGTAGGGAGTGGACCTCATGAGAATTCCTAGAAACTTGGGGTTTGGGGTTGAAAAACTGCCCAGACCGTCCGCTAAGGTAGCTGGAGTTATGTGCATCATTGTTTTGCATCCTAATGGAAGAGAGGGGAAGCAATATTACCTACCTATGGACATATCCAGAATGGCAGGGGTTAACACTCAGTGCACAAACTAATTTCATCCCACTTACTCCCTCCTGTTTGTGGGGTCTTCTATACTGGTTTTTTGCAGAGTGCTTTGAGATCTGCAAGAGGAAAGGAGCAAGAACTGCTAATTATTATTGTTACTGATGGAAGATTGCAATAAGCTTCAGCAGTTTGGGGATCAAAGCTTGAATTACTGAACATACTTTAAAGACTTTTTTGCTCTCTCTCAGTTTATAAGAAGTGTATGTATGCATACATAAACACCACAAAGAGAAAGGTATGAACTGAAGCCTGAACAAAACTAGCAACTTCTCTTGTTATGTATATCTCATATCCTTGATTGTTTTTGTTTAAATGACCCTTATGTGGTAGGATAAGAAAGAATAATATATGATTAATTTCTATTCTGAAGCCTTGTTTGAAAGGTGCTTTATTTGCATTAGCATTCATAATTACTTAATGACAAATCAGATATGGTTCATTGCTAGTAAGTGTAGAAACATGTTGTCTGAAGGATGTAGTTTAATTAGTATACTCCTAAAAACACGTCCCTCATGACCATTGGATGTAATCATTATTTTATGTATTTAACTGTGAAATTTATGTTTACTCAGCAGGCTAGAGACCATCTTTTTTTTTCCAAAGCTATTTAATGCAATACATTTAGACTTTAAAGAAACCCACAAAATCTCCCCAACAGCAGGTACTAAATAAATTAAAAAAATTAAAACAACTATTATTGCAATGAAGCAGATATATTTTTTAAAAAAATATAACCAACATAATATTGCATCCATAAAACATAGCAGGAGGAATAAATATGCGGGGAAGCTCATTTTAATTCCTCAGTTAATAACTTAGACAGAGGAGATGCACATTCTCCTAGATCAATGAGACAATTTGGGCATTCTTTTATTGTTGATTAGTGAATCTGAAAATGACCTCATTTCAAGGGCATCGAGCGATTTCTCTTTCTCTGTGCTGGTATAACACAAGTGAATACTGTGAACACTTTTTCTACCCAGGCTGCTGCAGAAACTGAAGATGCCTTTTCCTCAGTGACACAGAAGAAAGTGACAGCAATCAAAAATCATCAGGACTTTGCAAAGAGGCCTCCAAATGTCACACAGACTCTTCAAAAGTAGTCTCATTTTTCCTTAAATCTCCCCCTGGAAAAGAGAGTTCTTCATTGAGCATTTCCAGTGGTCTGTAGGAAACCAGTTATGGAGTCAGATACTGCTCAAGCTATGTAAGGGAGCTGGCCTTACTTTTGCTTGCAAAGATACTACAATTAAAAGACATAATAATTTTCCTCCACTCTTCTGCAATGCATATTTCTAGAATATTTGTATTTTTAGGATACATATTATAACATTTAGGATTTTAGTATACAATCATTAATATTTTAGGATATATCCTACCTGATATGCTTTCTATTTTATTATTTCTGCCCCTGATTCTTCATTAGCTTCAGGCTAGGACTGGTGACTTAGAGATAGGTGCCTTTCATTCCTGTAAGTACTAAACCATTAGGTTTTAAAGCCTTTTCAATTTATCAGGGTTTGCCTGTATTACTAGGCACAGGCATCCTAAAGGGTTCACAGGTGTCTCTGTTCTTCTGCCACCCTGCTTCTCCACTACAGCACTCACAGTATCTGGCTCTGCAGTTCAGTGCCTCCAGTGATCTCCACCTTGTTGTTATCACTTGCCTGGAGAAAACCTGGGTGCTGGGCAGTGGTGAGAAGCATGTGATTTCTGCCTGACCATCCCCCACAGTTGCCATAATTCTGTGCCCCTGTCAAGCTACGTGACATGAAAAAAGGAGAAACACGGCTCCTCTCTTTTTCAGATTGTCACTGGGGCTGTGTCCACACTTGGTATTACAAAGAGCAGCTCATGACATTACATTAAAAAAATAAGTAATAAATGCGCCCATTAATCTTGGATGATAATGAAGAAAACAGTCAACTTTTGAAGCAATAGTATTGTAAACACGACAGGATGCTTTAGTACTTACTTGGTCCGTGATGGCCTGGTTCTGCAGGGTTTACTGGAGGATGATGAATGCTTTTCTTTCCCACTCTTCATGCAGGGCCTGCATCCATCCATGTTCTCCCAGAGGACATAGATGTTCTCCCAGACTATAATAGTAGTTTGGACCAAGGCAAACGTCATGTTTTCTAATGCCAGCAAGCAAGCAAATATGACAAATGAAATGTAAATCAAAACTAATGAAAAGGTTCTTTCAAAATCACACCAACAGAAAAACATAAAGCACAGTCATAATCTAAAGTAAAAGGTGTCTTGTTTCTTTGCAGTGTTTAGGAAATGTGTCCTTTTGCTTTTACGATATGTACCTGAAGTATCAAGTAGCAAAATAGGGCACTTTACACAAAGCTCCACACAGAAAACTCTGTAGGGAATGACACAGGGGCATTGTCTGAAGGACGCTTCCTTTTATGATGAAAACAGAATTTAATATGCAAGAAAGTGCACTTCCCTAACTGAAAAACAGATTGAATAGCTGAAGCAGGGGTGTGTGGATGAGGACTGTAGCTAGGAATGTACAGAGAGCCTGTTGAAGGGGTGGAGGGCAGGTGGTACAGATTGGCAAGATTGTTGGGTGTGGGCTGTTAAAAATCTGCATGGGGAGTAGTCATGAGGGAGACAAGAAGTGTTGCTCACACCGCAGAAAACTTTTTGAGGAAGAGGATGCATGTAATGAAGATTCAGAGAAACACTTTGCTATAAAACTTTGTGCTTTTATCTCAGTACTCAGGACATTTTCACATTCACTCATTTGCAGTTTTCTTACTTATTAAAAAAACCAAAAAAACAAAAAAACAAAAAAGACCAAAAAACACCCCCCCAAAACTTTAACTTGTCCTCTGTTTTTAGGAAAAGAATGAAGAAAAAAAAATAGAAGGGTGCTGAAAGACACCTAACCTTGTGTCTTTGTGTTCCTACATGTTTCCTTTTTTTTTTTTTTACTCTGAAGTGGAGGAGTAGGGATCATCCCACACAACAGGAAATGTACATTGAAACTAAAATGAGTCATATGAGTTCAACAAGTCCAAATCTTTAATGGCAAAGCATCAGCTGCCTTGTCATGGAAAAATACCTGTTGTTAGAACTGCAGGTTGTTGGTGTTATTTAAAGAAAAAAAATGTTTTCTAACTTCTCATATGTCACTAACAATGAGGGAAATATTTTAAAGACAACAACCAAAATCAAATTAGCACAATAGCACAGCTTTATGCCACTCATGCATGCATAGCAGGGAACAGTAAAAGAGATATTTTTAATAAATACAAATTCAGAAATCTGTATTTATACTCTTACCTGTTCAGAATGATGTGATTATACTGAATAAAAAAACCTGTTTAAGAGCAAGAATTGTACTTACTACTGTACTGATTATGAAATGGAAATCTTCCAAGACAAATTACCAAACAATGAAGGCATTACATAAATTAGAAGGTTTTTATCAATATTGCTAGATACTGAGTACCCCGTCTAATTGACCTGAAGCTGTCATATGACTGATAACATTTGCAAAGGAAACCTATGTAATTATAGTCAGTAAGTCTTTATTTGGTGAAAACATGACATCCTCCGAAATTTAAGATATTCTGCTTTGCTTCATCAGAGACACTTGTTCCAAAGATGGTCTCCCTGAAACTGAAAATCATACACTCACTTCACAGATTTCATCCTCTGTCAACACTGAAAGATAACCGATGGCAAGGACATCTGTTGTATGAAGCAGATGTGGCCCTTGGTTGCCAGTAACAGTCCTGCCCCTGGCATGTAATGCCACAGCCCCAGGAACATAAAGATATTGCACTTTTGCTACTACAGTTGAAGACAATCAGCTTATACCAATGCAAAAAACAATGAAAAACATAGAGATAGGGCTGTCGGTTACATGAAAAGTCTGTCTAGTCTTGCCCCTGAGAGTGGCCAATAGCAGCCCCAACAGGGAAACTGCATAAATGATACTCTGCTCCTAGATCTCCCTACATGCAGCAACTTGCGTTATGGGCATCTCTTAACTGAGAGATTGTATTTGCAGCTTCTATTTAATGGCTCTTCATGGACTTTTCCACCATGAAATTAAATTCTAGTGAGTAGTATAACACACTACAAGTTCTTTCTTTTAGCCACCTCAAACAACTTCCCCATTTATTGATATTGTTTCCTGTCCAGCAATAAATCCATCAAGGCAATAATTTAGAGTTTAGTGGGACCTAGATGAGATCCAGGGTTGTTCTTTCAGATCAGGGATTTAGATGGAAAATATCATGATGGGAAGGCCTTGTACAGCTGTACAGTTCCTAGCACAATGATAGTAAGTATCATGAACCTCTGGTCATGATTACACTGTGCTTTGGTTGTAAGAACTGATATTCCTTTCCAACTTGTTTTACCTAGTTCTGCTGCAGATACTATTTTTATTAACATAATTGCTTTATCTTTCTTGAAACTTTCCAAGCAGCCCTCAATTATTATTCAATAATAATATATGGTGGTCGGTTCAACAGGCTAATTATATGATGCAATGCCATAAAAAGTATTTCATTTTATCACTTCTACATTTGTTGACTTTTTCTTTTACTGAATGCCCTCTGTGTCTTACTGTAGAACAGAGTAGTGAGGACTACCCACTGCTTCTCTCTGTACCACTCATTATTATATATGTCATCTCCTATTCTTTTTGCTTCACACTAAATAATCTTAATCTTTTCAATTCCTTTTCATATGAACACTCCATATCCAACTAATATGTATTTTCTGCCCTTTTTCAGACCTTTCTTCTTCTACTGTATCTTTCTGAAATGTGACTGAAACCCAGTAGAGTATTCAACATGAGGATGTAACCTCCATTTATAGAATGACATTATAATAATTCCTGTATTAGTCTCCATTCCCTTCTTCATATAGCCTAACATCTGAGAACCTTATCAAAAAGTGAAATGTGAAGCAATTAAATCTACAATATGTAAATCTGAATCTGACAGGCCTATAAGAAAGATATTCTTTATGTACAAAAAATAAAACTCACTCTGAATTAAGGGAACAAACAAAAGATGATGCATGGGAAGTGATAAAGAGGATTAATAACAAGAAATGGCTGTAAGACCTTCATCACAAAATCCATGAACTAAATTCTGCTCTCTATTACAACCCCAGTGGATACTATGAACATTAGTAACCTGCAATTATGTTGTATAAAGGCTGCCGAGTCACACTGTAATTAACATCCTTTAGGGTGACCACAGTAATTTTAAATGTTATCGTTGAATATACAAATGAAAGTGGAAGGTGTTGAATATTCTATAGCAAAGTTGGAGCTGATGTCAGTTTTATATTTTCTTTTTTCATATCACATTGTGATAAGCAGGCCCCCACAGAAGGATTTCTTCCTCATAGAAGTGCAGTCAGCCACAACTTGAATATTTTCCAAATTATTTTTTGCAGTCTTGTCCAGATTTACTAAATATCACCAGTTATAGATTTTGAAATTAAAATGGCAATGATAAATATTTTTATAATTACAGATGTAACCCCTACTCTCACTAATGAACTGGGAGACTGCTTCACCTCTAGTAAAACTAAGGAAAGCTTCAAGGCTGATGTAAGACTGCATTTTCTTGCAGTGTTGTTTATTAGCAGGCATTACCAGAAGACTTCTCACAGTGGATTTAGAGGACAGAGGCTGTAGTCCACGTATACCACCTGTCCTTTCTATAGGGATCCTGGAAAAAATGCCTGTTGCCAGTTTGGAAACAATGGGTTTCCTTTGTACTCATCAAATATTTAAGACAAGACTCACAAAAGTACATTGTGAGTGCAAGAAGTGCATCACTGGTGCATTACATGGTTGTAGTTCCAAGTCTGCATAATGGTTTAAGTGACTGAAAATAGGAAAGGCAAGTGCCAAAAGCCAAAGGTTGCAGGGAATAAGAAATTTTAATACACCTATGAGGTTTAGCTGATCCATTGTACTTAACCCAGCAGCATTTATGGTCCTCGGAAAGGGGGCAGTTAACCATGAATACCTGACTTTTGGTGTTGGCATGAATAGTGTTTTAATGGTCATGAATTATTGTTTGAAGATATATAAGGCTTTTTTGGTTACTTATAAGCTCTCTAGTGTTCTTACAAGTATATCAACAACAGTAATATAACAAAATCTCATAAAAAAACCTCAAAACATATCTATTAGACTAATGCTGCCTAAAAGACAAAATTCTTTACAGCTTTCCCAAAAGTAATCTGAGGATGTGCAGATTAATTTTCACTGGTCTTCTTTACACTGCTTGTGGGTTTTTTAATTTCTCTTCTACTTATTTGTACTTTTTTACACACTGATCAGTGTTTGGTCTTTTTTGCTATAGTGAACAGCCCATTCCTCGGCTCAGTGCTCTGTAGTACTGAGGACATCTGAAGCTCCACAAACAGCTTGAACCTCAGCCCTTACATCATAGTGAAGTTTTTAAAGACAGTTTGGATTGTGCTATAGACATTCCTTGACTTCTTGTTAGCACTGGGTTTCATCCTTCTATATGTACATGGAAAAGAAAAAAATTCCTTCCATATAAAAAACATAGCAGCTGGTTAAATGCTTGACAGAACAAAGCAGTGCTGCACAACAAATGAAGTGAATATTTAATCTAACTGAAACATGAGAGTCAATTCCTCTGGTAGACAAAATATAGTTTTCCAAGAGGGATTTTAGCATTGGCACTGTCTAAAATTTCCAAAATTGTGAGAAGTTCTATAGGACCTATAATGTCTTCAAGCTGTCATAAAGGCCTCTTTCCTACTATTTTTCCAAATATGGAAGCTACTTGGCCAGGCTAAAGATTAAATTTATTTTCCAGATGGAGATGAAATAAGGCTTTTATCCAAGCAAAGTCCTTAAACATGCACTAAGCTTAAACATGTGAATAGGTCATCTGAAGCAGGATGTTTCACATGTAACTGTAGTGAAAGATGAAAGTTCTGGACTGTAGATAACTTCTTCCTTTCTCAGGTAAATAGAAAGAAATCTTACACATGCCATGTTATTTGGTACCTTTAAAACCCGATAATTTCTAAGTATAAACCAGAAATGTTTATATTTTATTTGCTTTAAAATGATTCCTTCAGCTTCAAATGCAGGAATATACCTTATAGCCCTTGAATAAAACTGCTGACATTTTGGATTGAAAACTCTAAATTAATGATACATTTAAATAAATAGCTAAATTGCAGTGGAATATTGTGTTACATCTACGTTAATAATACCAATTGAATTAGTCATGATTAACGTTATAAAGGATATCAAATGAATTAATAATGATTGGCCACTTACTGCAGAATGGGCAACACTTTATAATAAGTGGCAAATCATTCTTACTTCCTTTGGTATTTCTTGCAATAATTTTAATCATGATGAATTCTTTTGGTATTCAGGTGCATAAAATACAAGATTCCATGGGAAGTCCATTGTAATTTAACACAGTCGTACTAAAATAATTCATTTAAAGCCTGCCACTATATTTGAGGCCAGATCCAGGCTGAACTTATGCACTTTGGAGTTTGTCTATCTAGTACAATGTAGCTGTCATGGGATGTCCCTCAGAGTCAAGGATACCGATGTAGAAGTGGGTAGGCAAGTAAGTGAGTCAGACTCAGCAGGTGCACAGGTGACTGAGCAGGCCTGTTTATGCTAAATACCTTTTACCTAATCAAACTTCCAATTAAACCTCCCTTAGCTACAGTATCTTTAAGGTTTTAGGTTTTTAAATATATATATATACATATTAATAATTAATAACAATAATTTATTCTTGTGTTAAGGTCATATCTAGTATGCAGTGACAGTCTCATAATGTGAATTCTCACATTAGGGAACTCTATTTCCTGGGATCCCTCATCTTCTTGTAGAAAATATTCCCACTGCTGAGAGTTGATTTTTGCATATGTCTGGTCTGTGGTCTTGATCCTGTGGTGAGCTGGCAAAACATAAGGCCAGCAAAACGAAGTTTGGGTAGACTTAAAGGAGAAGTAGACTTAAAGGATGTTTTAGTTTTGGTAGCAGAAGGGAAGAAAGAGTGAGCAAAACTATAGGTGACTGCATGCTAGACATGCCCTGAGCCTACATGCATGCACAAATCTGCTGACATATGTCATGTTTTGTAGAGAAAAACATTCCAGTAGAGAAGCTTGTGGATTTTTTGAAAAATGTAAGTAAAGAAAGCAAACAGTCAGATCAACATGAACCTGGAGATGTCATATAGGAGAAGTCAAGAATGGTTTGAAGTTTGTTTTCTTGCTGGACATTTTTGTTTTGAGGCTGTGGGCAGCCAACACAGGCAATGTCTGGAGCTGGGAGTCTTTCACTAGCCTGCAAATACTCATACGGTAACAGGCTCCAGCCTAGCAAACACCAGAGCACAGGTTTCTTTTCATACACACTGTGAAAATTATCAGTGAATCTTTTTGTCTTCCACTGATGTAAGCTTAAATAGTTAAAAGGAAAGGGATAACATTAAATTTTTATTAGAGCTGTTAACGATTAGATCAACATTGTGCTGTTGCTAAAAAAAACTGTAACAGGTTGCGTTTATGTCCAACTTCAAGAAGTAAAAATATTTTAGCCAAAGAAGTAAAATATTCTGTGAAATATAGTACCACGTTAGAGCTTTGGTTTAGTTTTATGCGTTTTCTCCTGAGGATTTTTAGTAAGGATTTAATGATTAAATAGTAATAAGGGAAGGAAAAAAAATCCCAACAAGCAACAACCAACCAACCAACCTAGTTTAAGTTTGCATTACACTTATTTTTGTTTTAAAGTGTCATTTAGGTACTTTTAAATACATATTATTTCTGAGTTGATAAGAAAAAGGGTTGTTGCCAATTATTCACCATATGAGTAGAGCTGAACATTGTCTCCACGGTGACACCTCCCAAATAGTATATATCAGAGAAAATACCTTGTACCTCATAGGAAACATTGTCTTTAGTGCTGTAATTCCTGAATTTGGCCGTATTTTGTTAATTAACCCTGCTCTCATAAAAGTTTCTGTCTTGTTTAATGGCATTTTAAAATGTATTTCTTGAGCAGTTCTGCAGCTTCTTGCTGCTGGACTGCTTTTCCACCATTTTGGCTTTGCACAGCCAGCAAAAATTGCATTAAGACTGACATTCTTAGTGGACCCGTGTCAAACATTCTTTATGCCTCAGAAGGCCACATCGTTGACTTTGTTTTTCTTCCAGTTACTTTGGTCAGCTGCATGAAACCTCAAATAACTACGATACTTGTTTTGCTACTCCAGGGCTTCATCCAAACATCTGTTTTTTTTTTCTGATGTAGCAATTGAATTCACTAAAGAAGAAAGCTGAACCTAAAGTGCATCCCTCAAATTTAACAGGAGATTAGATGGAGCCTTTTGAGACTTTGTTAACCAGCAAACCTATAATTTTCTTAGAGGAATTTTGATCTCTGCTTTTCCCAATGGAAAAATTACCTACAAACTCTGTCATAACATCTTTGAGTTGAGGGTTTAATATGTTTTGCAAGTAAGTCAATAGTTTGTTCTTAAAATCCTTAACAAGCAAAAGGGAGGGGAGGGCAAGGCAAGGCAAGGCAAGGTAAGGAAAGGTAAAGGACCCCCAATACACACCATACTTTTTCGATACTGATAATATAATAAAGTTTTCATTGGTTGTGGGAGTTCTTATTACTGGGATTCAAGAACTGACCCCTTCATAAAATTCTTTTTTCCTCCCAAAAAGTTTAGTGTCAACTACAGAAGACATACATGACATCATATAGCGATACTATCAGACTGCAACTTATATAAGAATTTAACCAAATCCTGTCATTAGATATCAATTTCTTATCATCTATATCAAAAATAGACACAAATGTTTCCAAATTTTGTGTTACCTCTATGTAAGTAATAAAATGCAGGTACTGCTTTCTTGTTTAAGCAATTTTTAATTTTTTTTTTTCATAAGGCTAAGAATCAGAGGTAAAAACAGATCAACAGCAAGGTGTATGACTTTTTATCCATGTTTTCTGCATACAATAATAATCACTTAACATGAATAGAACTGACATTAATTCTTATACAAATGACATTTCCTAAAGGCAGACTATTTTTATACAGATACTTAAATAAAAATGTGCACCTGCAAGCTTAAAAGGCCACTGCAAGCTGTCAGCATGTAAAGCAGCATCTACAAACAGGTCCTATTTAAAACAAGATTCTGCACTCAAATAAATTCCAAAGGATAAGTGTTTAACATCTATAATGTATATAATCTTTTATTTTAGCTGTTTTACTTGTTTTCTGTCAGAAGCATGTAGGTTTTTTCTTCAGTGAATTGTTTCTATACTATTTATATAGATCACCACTAAATACTGGTTGTACATATTTGATTAGGTTGATCCAGTCCAGCAAGGAAAAATCAGTCAGACCAATGATTTGATGTCTAAAGTAAAGGATTTCTATCAAAAAAGAAACCTAGGAAACTATGAGATACAGACAGCCACACAAGTTTGGCTGGCATTTCTAAATTAGGTTAAACTCTCTTATTCTTATACTCAAGATATTTCTACCTCTTCTTTACACTGATGGAATTTACCTATCTGCCGTGATGAAGTCTGCTTGACAGGTACTTGGATCTTCCTTTATAGCCAACGATAAGACAAAAGCATTTGTGCAAAATCCATTTGAACCATTTCAGATTTTTACTTTAAGATTAAATAAATTACTCAGGCTACTACATAATCATTTTAAGGACCTCCTTTTTTGTTTTCTTATTCAAATCACAATAGCAAGATAAAATGTATAACACTAATTGTATGATCATGTTCTGCCTTAATAGATATCATAGCTATTTTCAGGAATTTCTTTAAAATATAGGGTAAGAATATCTAAAGTTTCTTAAGAGGACCAAAATCTTTCAAGAAGTTTTAAAATACAGTCTGCACTCTTGTAGTGTTTATTTTGTTGAACAGAAGTACTGCTGTATTCGTTCCACTTTGTTACATTCAATATTCAATGTTTGGTTGGTTTGTTTGGTTTTCTTTTTAACTTGAACCTCACAGAAAAATTCTTTCTCCCACCCCTAACTTTTCAGAATCCAACTGAAAGCTAAAAACTGAGAATTTGTTCTTCTGCATAACTTCAGCAAAAAAAGTGTTCTGCTTCAGTGGAACATAGGTGATCTGGCAGGGCAGCAGAATAATTTATCTTGCAGATTTTAGAAAGGAATTTCTTAAAGGGAATATACCTAGAAACTCTAAAAATGTTAATAAAAAGTTCCTCAATCTAAACCACTGGTGACATTTGAGGGCAAAACCTTTTGCATTTTGATCCACCAAGGTCAGGAAATACAGACTCCCTGCCACATATTTCTTCCATTTCTGTAAGGAGAGTCTAAGAAATTATAATGCTCTTATAGATATATCTTTTTTCATTCTTATTGCAGTTCTTATGAGAAAAAGAATCTTTACTAATAATTCACTTTGTCTGGCTCTGTGAAACCAACTAGTAATATCTCGTTATTGTTCTATAGTCTGAAAAACCTTTCCGTCTGTATGCTTTTATATTTATTGTCCAACTGTGATTCAGGCTATTCATTAAGAGAAGTATCTCTATTACTTTGACAAAAAGGTGATAACCTTGCCTTATTCTGGCCCAGCTATTTATTAATGACTCCCAGATACCATTTTCCAGTTCTATGCACCGCAGTATTTTAATTTGATGATACAAATTGGATAATACAAATGTCCTCAAACCATGCTTACAACTCCCAGTGATAGCAATGACCATGCCCACAATGCTTTGTTATATTGTTCTTGATGACTGGCCCAATGAGCATGCTTCATCTGGTAGCACTTTTACAGACCTTGCAGAGCCTCTGGACTCCTTCAGACAAGCTGCATTTCTTGCTGGAGGGGATGCATTGTCACACAGTCTCCAAAACCTCTTATACCTGCCCTGCGTGTGATTCGTCTGCAGAAAGTTTACCCCGACTCCAACATATAGCCTTATGTGAATGACCCAGGTTGGCAGAGCCTGGTGGCATGCCAGAATATCCATGCCAAACTTAGGCAACAACATCTGCATCAAAGAAGAGAAATTAGGAGCTCCAGGATGCTTCAGTTCAAGGAATAAGTAAAGTTGTCACTAAGTGAGCAATGCAATGGTCCTTTCCACAGGGCTGGTTACCTGGCACATCTGAAGGGCTGTGATTGCTCCCCATCTCCATTGGTGCCAGCACCAGCTGTGTTTTTTACACTGCCTTACACACAGAGAGCAAGGCCCAGTGGAAGATGCCTGTGGTGTCTCGGGGGTTATGGGTGTCAATACGGGATCAGCAGGGGACTGCTAATTTCTGGCTTGGAAAAAACTTGACCTTCTGCCAGGAAATAGCATTGTCTTAGAAGTTCCTCACACTAGTTCACAAGGGGGTGAACATCACCCACCAGCAGAACCTGTGGCACAACAGTTCAGTGGTGGCAAGTCACCCTTGTAATTTTTGTCACAGATGTCATCCATTTGCTATCTGTGATTTGTAGTTACCAGAGCATCATCCTGAACATCTCCGCTACACCCTTGCACTGCTTCATCGTGAAAGAGCATTCTCAGATGCATTGTGACCATAGACAAGTTATCTATTCCCATTATGGGTTCCGTCAAGAAAGCAGGAACTTGCTATAATAAGAGATACTGTTCCATCATATACAAGGTTCTCTCTAGTCATCACAAGTATTTCTGACACTATAGATTTGTCTGTGCATTATGATGTTAATTTCTACAAAAACAGGACCCTTTTATTCAAGCATTAGGATTGTTGCTGTCAGTGTGTCACTTTATCCCTGGGACTCTGTGGTCACCAGTGTATGTTTTTTCAAGCTCCAGTAAAAACAGTGTTTCATCACTGGGTTTCAGAGCCCTAAGTGATGTGAATGCCTGTTTCATGTTGGTCACATAATGAGATAAGGTTCATGCCAAGAACACAGCCACTACAGCAGAGCTGTATGTGCAATCATGACTTCCACTAACATTGAAAAACATACAGGATACAAGCTTCTTGAAACAAACTCGAGGTCTCATCCTGCTGTGCTTTTCATCCTCTTGTATGTGTTCAAGATTGTCAAACCCAGGCTTACAAAAGTTCTAAGGTAGCATGGTGTTTTCTATGTGAGAATGATTGTGAAGATTGTAGGCATATTCCACCACTGGATAGGGGGGAACTCCGTCATTATCTTCTACTTTCTGAAGTAGAGCTAATCAAAACTGTTATCTGACAGATAACTGGATTTTCATTGGATCTAAGGGGGGTTTTTTGTTCTTTTCTGGCAAAAATCAATGCTTTTCAACATGAATCAAACTATTGTTTTATGTCTGTCACTGTATCTCGTAGGACTGAAAATACAAGTATGTAATTGATATGAATCATGTGAATTGCCCTCCATACATCTGTGTTAACAGGAGATGCTTAGGTCAAGTCCAGTCTTTGTCTAAGCAGTTAAATGCCTAAAATGGGATGAACATCAATCTAAATTTTTGGACCCGCTATCACAGTTCACAAGCTAGTAAGAAACTGCCTCCCTTATCAGTTCCTTACAAGGACTACACTACAAGATGCTGGCATCATGTTGTGTTCTCTTTGAAAAAAAGGTGGCAGCTGAAGAAACTCCCTCTTTGTTTTTGTATTTTTTGCTTAGAAATGTAAATTATTTATTTTTAATAGTCATAATGAGGAAAATTTGTTTTTTCCCTTTGTTTAAACTATTGAAGTTCTCTTGTCAACAACAACTACCTTCTAGTAGCTGCAGGTCACTAGTTATCAGAAGGTATTTGTCTCATATCTTGTTCAAATGGTTGAAAGAAGTATAGTAATAACAAAATCTGCATTGCAAATATAAGATTTTTTTTTTAAACATTAATGTAGAGCAATTGAACTAATAGAAAGTGATAGGAAAATAATATGAGAAAAGGTGCAAGATTTGGGGAGGCCAGTAAGTCTAGCTTCAAAGGTAGTAAGCATAGCTGCAAAGAGATTACATATGTTCTTCCAAAGATGCCATTCAATCATGGAGCTTAAGATGGGAATTCATTAATATCTTGCTCAGTTATGAGTTAAAATTATTCCCTACTGCACTTTCTCTTCTCCACTCTGAAGAGTGAAGTTTCCTGAATGCTTGTTGTGATGGGAATGTTGATGCTCTTGTTCACCCTAAGAATTTTTACTTTTGTGCTAGGATAAAAACACAAATGTGAGGAGTTAACTTTCCCTAGGTGTAAGCGACCTGTATCTGGACTTATTATTTTCTCTTCAGTCATACTTCAGATACATTTTTCTGAAGACTGACTGGCATTTTGGGTCAGAGAACTCTATCATCTAGAAGTCAGTCTTTTGCCTTAGAAAGCACTATCATTATATTAAACCTTGACAGTAATGTGTAAAATCGTTGAAAGCACAAAACAGAGGGAAAGAAAATTGATGACCATTAGATCTGAAGAAGATGTAAATTGTACTAATGTTATTTCTTACCCTGTGTCTTTGTAAAAGTTTTCTGGGGCAGAAGTCACTTGCCCATATTGCTGTTGTATCCCTTCTAATGCTGTATGAAATTACTGAGGTATTTTTGAGAAAAAAAAAATAATTTAAAAACATTCTCTCAATAAGATCTTATTTTTCAATTTTTGTTTATTGTGATAGTGTCAGGAAAAAAAAATAAAGCTTTCTTTTTCAATATGGATCAATTCTGCTTTTTCATTTTTTTTCTTTTGTTGCTTGAATCAAAGAAAGTTTTAAAAATGCCACAGAATCTGTTGATGAGAATTTTACTGCTCACAATGCATTGAGAAGTTAGTGGCTTCTTATAAAAAAGGGACATAAAAAGCCAATTAGACTTGATAATAAAGACTGACATCTTTTGTAAAGCTTCCTTATATACCGTACCTATGTCTGTTCAAGATGTCACTCAAACACAGCTGTTTGATCTAGGAAGCTTTTAAGAGTGTGAAAGTTTTTGCTTTTCATAGCAACTTTTATAAATGAAGGCAGTAAGTTTATGATCTTGTGGGATAGTATCAATCAATATTAGCTAGTTCTTGGAATGCACCATTACAGAATGTGCTGGGATGGTACAAGATAAAATACAATAAAATCATTATTATTTTATGAATACTTACTCTGCAGTTTTCTACAGTGGGTTTCTACTCCAGATTCAGACACCAAAATGTATTGTTTAAATGTAATTTCCACATTAGGACTAGATGTCTAAGCTCCAGTTACAGTCACTGGGAACAATGTAGTTTGACTTCCATATCCACACAAAGACATCCAGTAACATTGTTTTCCCTGCACAGCCTGTGCATGAGTGGAAATGGAGTTTTTTCCAATCTGGCAAATAGTTCCAAAATGGGGTTAAACTGGCATCTCCTTGAAGTCGGGTCCATTTTAAGGATGTGTATGTTTTTCACATAGATATTCTTCCAGTTGTGTTTGTATATAAACAGTAAAGCTTCAGGATGAGGAAAAGATACTCAGTTGCTGAACATTTTGTCTACCTAAAGATAAATTAAAAATTGAAAATGGCATTGCTTGTTCATCTGATATGTTCATATTACAGAAGTGAAAAAAGGCCATATGTAAAAGAGTAGAGTTATTTTTTGGAAGAGGCAGTCGAATCTCTGTTGGTCAAATTTGGACAGTTAAAATGCAGATAATTTCAAACACCTGTGAACTAGACAGAAACAATGATGGCACATCTCCCCTTATTCTATGACAAAACCCCCTGTCTTTTCACAGCCAGTTGGTAACACTGGAGATAAGGATAGGAAGCTTATGAGCTCTACTGCAAAACACAACCTCAAGACATTTATTTTCTGTCCCACTGGTACACTTTCATATGAACTCTGTCTCACTTATATTTATGCATCTCTTTGGGCCACTGAAATTGAATATTGAATACTCAAGTCAGGTCTCTTTGTGCACCAAGAAGGTCAGACAACTTGATTACACCAGCTATAATCAAAGAGTATTCTTTTTTTTTTTTTCATATCTGCTCACCATTTCTGCAAGAAGTGAACTTTGCCAGAAACAGCAGGATGGATGAACAAACCTTTGGAAAAGAGTAGGGCAGCACTGTGTATATGCAGTATTTGAGGAAGAAAATAATCTCTGGTATTTAAAAAAAAAAAAAAAAAAAAAAAAAAAAAAAAGATTAAAGTGTGTGCGGATATGTTTATTAACTATAAAATAAATGCATTTTTACCCTATGCAGAAACAAAGTGAGAAAGCTAGTGCAGAGAAAAGCCATCATGTGTGAAAAAAAGTTAAAGCTTATACTAAGCAAAGCTGAGCTTTCTTGTTGTCAGTTTTCATTCAGCTGCACTCATCTATAAAAGAGCTATTAAAAACATCCATTAGCTGTTAATTTAGAATACTTCAGACAGTGATCCCTAAACCTTCATTGATATCTTTCCAACAACCTCCTAATCTCTGAAAATTGTTGGCAAGAGCTGCACTGAATCAGCCCATCATCAATCCTGGCTATCATTATTTGAGTTAACACAGATGCACTACCTGCAAACACTTAGAAGAAATACAGATCTTCCTTCTTCTTGAAAGGCATACTTAGAAGCAGAACTTGATTTCATGAATGAAGCTGCTTCTCTTATCTATGTCATCTCAAATTATTGACACTAAACCAGCACATAAATTAATAGTAAAGCCAGAAACAATCTCTGTGCACTTCAGAAATGTAGTCAGGAATTATTGTTAAGACATTGTTAAAATATTTAGTTTGCCCCCACCCTGGATACTGCTACTCAAAAAAAAAAAAAAAAAAAAAATCATCCAAACAAAATCCAAACAAAACAACCCTGTGAAAAACTAAGTAAAATTCTGGCGTACCATGGCATTAATTCCCTTTTTTTCCCAGTTCAGAAAATTTTGCATCCTACATGTTTGTTCAGTACAAACTTTATTAAACTGTTCTTTTTTTTTTTTTTTAATGTTCTATACAGTGTTTGCAACAAAAAGCTATGTTATGGTATGATTAAATAAATAGACAAACGCATAAAGTGATATTTTACTTTTGCTAAGGTAACAGATATAAAATACATGGCGCAATGACAAACCAGCATCTGCGGGGTTACTAATCATGTAATCAAGCTTGGGATGGAGCTGGATATTTTACTGTCAAAATCTTGAAAATGGAGCATTTAATTAATTGAAAGACAGAGAAATCAACTACTAACACCTTTTTGTGATTTGTTTGCTTCTAATTTCTCAGTTTTATATGATTTTTTAAATATGCATTGGGCTAGGAACTGTCACTATTTGTGAAATAATGGATTGGAAAATATTTTACCACCAGTTAGAGATACATTAGTAAGGGAGAGGTATTAAGGAGTATTAAGATTAATTGAGTGTCATTTAAATACCTTCAGTTATTAAATAGAAAATTTCCTCTCTTTTTTTAAGGAATAAGGCCATCATTATACACCCTGGAAACAGGAATCTTTTCAAACTTTAGCTTCTGGGGGCTAGGATCAATAATATTATCTATAAATTGCTCTTAGGACAAACTACACTGTGTTCTAAAGGATGTCATTTGACCTGCCATCCAGTCTACTGCCATCCCTGTTTCTCTCAGACTATTTTTCTATATACCAGATTATTCAACTGTAAATGAATTATCTGTACTTCCTGCACTTCATTCACTTTTCAGACAATGTAGAGGTAGTTTTCTAAATTAGGAATAATTTAGGAGGATTTTTTCACCTTCATTCCTTAGAGAGACCTAAGTATTTCCATTGATTGAACAAGGAATACAGACACTAGCTTTAAAATGTGTTGTCCATTGGCAGAGGGATACAGCTTCAAAACATTTGTGGGGGTCTACTTAAATTAGGTGCAAACATTGGCTTCACTTTATCTGGGCTGTATCTTTTATGTTAATGGCCAGTAATATATTAGCATTGCAATTCATGCATTATTCTGAGCATTTATTAGTTTAAAATGTTTCCTAAACCTTGCTTATATTAAAGGACATGCTTTCCTTCCTAAATTCCAGCTATCTGCAATAACAATTATAACACAAAATTGTAGGAGATGGAGGATAATTTACTAGTTGCCTCAAGAGCCCATCTTCCTTCATAAGAGATTTGTTGTTTTTTGTTTTTTAATACAACATCCTTAGCGGTATGTTGTATTAAATACAACATCCCTATGCTGGTACTAGAATACTACTGACCTTTGTGCTCAGTACTGGTGCCTTTTTGCTTCTGCAAACAACCCCCTATATAAGATACCTCCCAGTATAAGGTAAGGTGCTGTCAACTTGATTAGTTTGAAGAGATCTTAGAATTTCTGAATACAGAAGGCAAAAAAAAAGACTTGTCTTGTTAATTCAAAACACTGAACTTGGGGAAAAACAAAATGTTTAGAATAGCTTTTAAAAATATGTAAAAAACTAAGAATGCAAAGACAGAATTCTAATGAAAAGCTGAGGAATCTTTCTGAGATTGAACCGTGTCTTAGATTTTAAAATGAAAGTTCGAAGAGTTTTTTTGCTTTGAAATAAATTACATACATATCTACTGAATGTCATCTTTCATATTCTAATGTAGAAACACCATAACTTGAAGCTGAGAGGTTTTTAAAAAAACTTGGAATGATTTTTTTAGCTCAGCCACTTTGGAAAGACAGAAACACAAATATACATTTATATTTGAAAATAATTTTGGACTTCAATCAGCATGGACTTTTTTCATTGCATCACAAAACTAAGCACAGTTGTTGGTGTCCTCCAAGCTAAATTTACAGAGCCAAGTACAAAAAATACATGCAGAGCTATAAATATTAATCTGAACTACACACCAAGGATGTCCACTAACACAGATTCAACAAACTAATGTGGATTTATGCTTGTTTTTGTAGTCAACTGTACTAATGTAATTACTTATATTCTAAGTAGGAAGATATGTAATAGTTTAAAATAATCCACATACTATCTCCCTACTTTTGACTATCAAATGGCCATTAATAAAAGCTACTTCTTGAGTAAGATGAAATGGAATTTCATTGTTCCCTCACAATTTATGTTTTCACTTTCTTTTTTGTTTTGCTCTTTTAAAATATCAGTTTCAAACAAATGGAACAGATGTATTCCATTAAGGTTCAAACACATGTGGATACATAGGAGCTGTATTCATGGTGTTTTCTTTTTATGGCATTCACCATATTCCACAGTTTAATCATAGCCTTATAATTAAAACAAGTCTCAAAACATGGATAGCTGCAGACTATTCTAATAAACAGCCACTAAAGTACAATATGACTCCCTGGTTTTATTTAAAAGTAGTCTTAGTCTGGCTTCCAGTTTATCAGAGATAGAGGATCTGTATCTTTCTTAAATGCTATGGACATGGAGTACCAAATTAGTTGATTGTCCCTTGAAATTTACACATGGTAAATTCTTCATGCAAGCTCATTCTTAGAGCCAAATAAAAGAGAAACATTTACACTCTTCTTCTTAAATGTTTATTAGAATACATGGTAAGCCTTAAACTCTTAAAGTCCAGTAAACAGGATAATAGTAATAGCATAATGAAACAACAACAAAAACCTCACTAAAGATATAAGAGAACATTGCAATGACACTGAATAATGGCTGTTAGGCAGCACCTGAATACTGTCTGAAAGAAAAGGAGGAATTTCAAAAATGAAGGAAAAAGTCTTTGGAATATAATTGGTAAGATCCAAAAGGGTTTGGTATTTCTTCTATACACATAATTATATATTACTTTGGATTTTCTTCCTACCTTTTTCCACAACCTACTGTATGTTTCATTTACCCAAATGTGAGTGCGTGAGGAAGCTAGTGGTGACACTGGACAGCTTTAAAATATCATATGAGAGCTATGGCCTTCAACATCACATAAAAATAATATGTAAATGACCAAATAGTTACATGTAGGAACTAATTTTTTGAATTTATTACTAGTATATACTGTATGCTCAGTTGTGTGCTTGATTTGTGGTTACAGTTACTGTGACATTAGTGCTAACATATTTTTCATGAAAACACTTTTTATTTCTATAGCCTAGTAAGATTTGGAAACATCTCATGATCCTCCACTATATGTGAAATCATGGTAAATGTATATAAACTTGACAAATTGTCACACTCATTTTTTGTTAAGCTCTTATGTGTGCCTAATTGAAAAATCAGATCCAATGTGATTCTTTTTTATTTCTCATATGTATAAAAATGCATAAAACATTTCTATGTGTATTCATTAAGATTTTTATTTAAAATTGACTCAATAATGGGCAGAAATGCTCTACATAATGTTTTATTATTTACATCCCTGACTGGAATAGACAAAGTTCTAACTTAGGAAAGCAGACAGCTTGTTTTCTTGTCTCTCATCTTTCCTTTAGAGGATGCTATGCCAGGTGAAAACCATCTTCTACATAAATCTGTTTCTCCAGGATATATGATACTCAGAGGATATAAAATCTCTTGGGTCTCAGCTTCAGCTGGTGTAAACTGGCACAATACTAGTGAAGTCAAAAGAACTATAGCAAACCGTGTCTGTAAAGGATTTGTCTCAACTGTACCTAAGATAAAAAGCAAGAAGTCTTGTAAGATATTGCACAGCTATACACAGCTACATACAGGAATTGCAAAACAATTACTCTAAGTCTCATTAAACAGCATTAATTGCATAATGTTACAGACATCTTTCTGACAGATCACCTTTTCAGGCCCTGATAGTCCCCACATGCCCAGCAGTACTCCTTGAAAAAATACAGGGTACAGACATACTGCAGTTCAAATGCTGCAGTGATCAGTGTGACATAATGATACGGACTGATGGATGCTATGGAATTTCACTTGCAATAATTCCTTTATGAGTATTGGTATTTATTGCACTTTCATCTTTGATTTCTAAGTGATACAATATAATCCCCTTCTATCTTTTTCTGCTTCCTTGTTTCTTTAATTTTCTCAGCCAAATTGCTAGTTACTCCATGACTGCCACAACCTATTAATTGACATTAACCTTAGATGATCCCTGATGTTTGTCATACTAAAATGTTCAGATCGTAATTGCCCTAAGTTTAATAAGGGATACCAAGGTGGAGAGAGGCAAGCAGAGGCTACATTAATTTTCCTGGACTGATAGATGTAAAAAAATCTTTATCTTCTATTGAAGACATGCCCTGAATCTCTACACAGCATTACATTATTTTATGACCTATTCTGAAAGCAAATACCAGGTGAGTTCAGCATCCACTCCTATTCACTTCTAACATGTAATAAAGTGATAGGAAAAATTAATAATAAAAGACAGTGTGAACAATACCTGAGATAAAAGTGAACAATAAAACAGAACAAATAGAGAGGCAGACAGACAGAAGAAAATAAGCTTATTTATTGGAAGAAAAAAAAAAAAAAAAAAGATGACAATTATATACTTTTGCCCAGTTGAGGGAAACACTTAAACACATGGAAAAATTCATCCATATTAAGGAGCACACTTGAGCTCTTTACTTCAATGGAGTCTAAGCTTGGGTTTCACTCCAGGGCTAACCTGAACAGAAGCCTTAAGTTGTCAACCATCTCCATAAAGCACAGCTGTCCATGAGCCAAATTCCTCTAGGCTGACCTCTGTCACCAGAACAAAGTTACGGTGGTCTCTGTAATGTGTGGCTCACTGCAGCAGGCAGCGAGTGAGACCTGGGGCATGTTTCAGTCCCAGAGGAGATCTCTGATGATGAAGGAAGGACTAAAATGTTTGTATTACCAGAGGTTACATGAAACCAGGGGGAGAATATCTTTACATTAGGAACCCTAAGTCTGTTGCCTGTATGGAGGGGGCTGATATGTTTGGTTTTTTTTTTTGTAGATTGCTAAAGGTAGTCACTATTGAAAATGAGACACTGTTCAGAAAAGACTCTCATGAAATTACATGCCTATCTTAAGAAAGGCAAGGTTCAGCTAGTGTGGCTAAGTTTGTCTGACAAACTGTAATAAACTGCAGAAGATACAGGTGATGTGGTGAATGAGAGAAAAGTAAAGGTAGAGGTCCATGAAGAAAACAGAAGCAGAAAGGATGGGACTATTCAGTAAAGGTGCGCTGGGTTTAAGGAAGAGATAGCAATTAAAGAAATCTTTTTCAACATTTCAACATAAACAATTCATTGTTTACAAGGGTGAATTTTGCAAACAGGCCTGGAACTCCAAACTTGAAAAGGTGCTAGGAGCCAAGAACAGGTTGATAGAGTGCCTGGAGACTTTCTGCTGCCTGCATTGCAGTGGTTTTCATTTGGCCAAGGAATCCAGCCTGCAGACAAGCTGTGGGAGAAGTGGGAGCTGTTATTCTTCAGAGCTGGAAGGGAACCAGGTGGGAAGAAAGGGACACCAAAGAAGAATAATGCTTAGGAAATCCACCAGTGGAAGATGTTGGGATTTACCCTTTCTGATGCATGTCACAAATGATAAGTAACAGTTTGCTCCAAAGATGCTATGAATCTGTCCAGAATTACATTGTTGCATGGTCCCCAAATGAAACTCTTAGTGGGTATCCACAACACTGCCACTAGCCACAAGTTGGGAATCAGGGAGCCTAGGACTAGTCAAGTCCACAGACGCTGAGGAGCAGGAAAGCCCAAAATTAATGCTGTGTCAATAACTGGGTGGTACAGAGGACTAACCCCTGCAAATAATTAGAGAAAACAATATGAGCAAGAGGCAAGAACAGGGTCCAGGGCCCAGTGGACCCCAAGACCTGTAACTGCAAAAAAATACATGGTACAGTGGAAATCCAAACATATAATGTAGTACAATTGATTTGTTAGTAAATGGATCCCGGAAAGAACATCACAGTTCAGCTCACAAGAATTTTCCTCTGGATCTCTGAAGTGATTGAAGACATGGATTGCCTAGGAATCTAAAGCTCCTCAAAAGCTTTTATTGTCACCCGTATACTAAGTCTTAAATGCCTAAATTGCCTCTAAAAATGTTGAAAGAAGACAAAAAGGGAAGAAAAAATCCCCAAAAATCTGTTTTTCATTTTATTTGTTCTGCATGTTTTTTAATACATGATTAGAGTGTAAAAGACAGGTAGTTTTACAAGTTTCTGTTCTTAAGATTCTATAACATTTGAATTTAAGTGAGTAGATGGTTTGCATCCCCTTGTTGTTTGTCTCGTGCCCATTCACTTTATTCCATTCAAAGAAGTCTCACAGATTGCCTTCGAGATTGTTAGAGCAGGATGTCTTTGGTCTGGAATAGTTATATGTCTTCCCTTATATTCTTCCCAATAGAGAGATATATTATTTTAAAAATACCTATTACAATTTTCAAAATTATTTTCAGGTACTCTGTGAAGGTACTGAAGTTAAATTAATCAGTCAGTTTCCATTTGTTAATCTGGTCTGAAAAAACAGTGTAATAAGCCAGGCAGCAGCAACTGACAGTCCTAACGGTCTCTGCTGTCTGTTGTTGCATAGAATGAAGATGAAATTAATAATGAGGCTGAGTCCAGAAAAATAGATATTCACCCCAGCTGGAAGGATAGAATCACACCTTCAGTGATTTAAATATATGTACTGTAATGTCATCAAGACACTTGAGTAGGAAGATTGCTTCTGTTGCGATCACAGCTGTTTTTCTTGGAATAGTGTTTTTAAATTGTGGTCCACTGTAAAATGCATCCTACAGACATTCCCAACCTCTACCCAACCCCTATAAGAAAAGGATGAGTAGGATGTGTTATCTGTTTGTACCTCAGGTGTTCTGAAATGGAACTATGTTTCTATGCTGATATATGGGGAAGATTCCCCCCTCCATCCCCCTTCACATAGCTTCTGGCCACAATTTCCCCGAGATTTCCATCCTGAGTACCTTCTTCTTTGAAATTTGGAGCTGCAATTTAGAAACTTGCAAAGTGAACCTTGAAGGGGACCAAAAGTGACCTTTTCTTTCTCCTGCACCCTCCACAGCTAGTGCATCACCTGACAGACAGAATTTGGTTCATTTAAAGACTCATTAAAAGTGAAAGATTACCAGCTAAATAAGCTTCATTTCCTCCTTATCTAGCAGAATAGAATATGGCTTTGCACAGCTTTTGAAGTATTTTTAAGAGCTTCATTTAGGACTCACTCTAGAACTAGCCACAGTCCTGGAAAGGAATAAGGGAATGGAAATGCAAGAAAGAGAGAAAGAGCAGCTCCACAACTTGCTTCTGCAACACTTGCTTTGTTGGACTCACTTCATGAGGCAATGGGAGGGTTGGAGCCATTTCAGCCTCTGCTTCAGCCCTGGTACTTCTGCTTCACATGTGGCGCACAGGAATCATATACAATGGATGTGGCAGCCCTTCCATGCCCAACAATGTGACACATACCCAAGGCTGGTCATTTACAGAGAGGTAGGATGGGATAATATCCAGTACTCTTTGTGAAGAGCTCTGTCAGAGCCTCAGCTTTTCCCAGATGTGTTTTTCTCTAGCACAAGCACCAAAGAGCAGAAGTGATAACTCTCCTACCCCGTACAACACTACACACAAGTCTAAATCACAAAGGCAGACTCAAAACTAGTTCTTTCACGTGCTGGCAAATAGGCAAAGTACAGAGTAAATTGCAGCTACAGAAAGTTAGGATATTTTTGTATCATTCTGGAACATTTCATTGACAAATATAAAGGGAGACATATATGGCATTTGTAACCATGTGTTAATGATGAAGTACAACATCAAGAATTTTAATTTTACTGGAATTACAGTTGTCAAAATAATTGCATTACTTAATTTAAAATTCTTCATTGGAGAATGGCCCAAGCTATATCTCTGTTGCTCAAAATGTTTTATTGTGTAATCACTGTGGTTTTTTGATGAGTAATTTCTTTAATGTTATGCTATATATATGTATTGCAAAACTGTGAGTGATCTTTGTTTTTATACTGCACTGTGTTTTGCATATAAAATACATTATGCATATTCTCTTTCTCTCTTTCTGTCTCCAACTCCTACCTCCAGAAAACAGAGAATGGAGACCCAGTGTTCCCTAGTGTCTGTGATTTTTTTAGTTTGTTCAAGCCTCCAAACTTCTTTGTTCCCCAGACTATCTATCTGTAAAATAACTGTAACAATCTTGACCATGCAGCTAGTTTAGATTCCTGGACTGGAGACTGATACAGTGCATTAGGTACATCAGCCTCAGTCTCTTCCCTTTGCTTCTGCTCTCTTCCCCTGTTACACTGGCAGCTTGGAGAATAAGTGGGAATTATTTCTTGCAGGGGAATAATCCTTCCTGGGCTGCTTAAATTAACTTTATGCAGAAAATGGCATGCTACATCATAGCCACGACCATAATGTCTTGACAGAAAAAGATGATGAAGTATTCCCTTTCTCTTAAGGCATCTTTCTCTTTCTCTGGATGCTGATCTGCCATGTCTGCCTGCCTGTTTTACTCACACCAAATCATATGTTCACTTTGACTGAGCTTCTTCTGAAAATATACTGACTTATTCTGTTCAAAATACACAGTTTATTGGTTTGTGTGTCCAAGGATGAACTGGATGATGTTGGCAATGGTTTTACATTCCAGGAAGCTCAAGGATGTTGTAAAAAGATACAGCAGAGATCAGACACCAGGTAATGGGGTTTTGCTGTCCCCCCGTAGAGGGACAGATCTATAATCAGCACCAGTTCAATATCAGAAGACATTTGAGGATGAGGCCATGGAGCTGCCATAGCACAGTTCAGAAGAAAATCCATGATTTATAGTATTTTTTTCTGCTGTGGTTTCTTCATCTGATTAAAATAGCAGACCAATTGTTCTCTGTTCTGGTCTGCATTGCTGAACAGGTGAAGCAGAGAGTATAACCTACAATGAGAGGTATAGGGAATGACAGAGAGACAAATACAGACAAAAAAAAAAAAATCTAGTCTGGGAAAACACACATAACCTGAAATTATTTGTAAGCAATGGATGTGATGGTGGTGTTGTGATGCAAACTGTGATGCCACGTGGATTTCAGTGGAGTTGTGCTGACTTACATCCTCTGAGGATTTAATCCCCAGACTATCAAACTATTCATGCTGCAATGGTGGAATTAAACTAACCTTGGACTGCTACGAAACATGCATTAACAAAACAGTCCACAGAAACCTGGAAGGCAAAGTAGTACAGCAATTCTCAGCAGCACGCTGTGATGTACACAGTCTGAGTGTGATGGAAACGGTTAATTGGTAAATAAAGCTACTAAATATTGTCTGTGCATTTAGATAATGCACTGAAGGGTTTCTCATTGTGCAGAGGAAATAGGTACACTTCCAACCACCCTGATTCACCCTTGGACATTTCATGACTATTTCTTATCGCTCAGTTGAGCATAAATTCATAGATTTTACGGTTAAGGGAGCTTGAGATGGGCTGCTATATTTTCAGCACTTAGTTCTGCCACTTCTTATTGGACCATCTGCTGTCACCTTAAAGAGACAAGTGTATATTATCAAGGTAAACATACAAATCACTCCTGGTTTTGATATTAAAAAAAAAAGAGAAACCTTTAAACGTATTGATCTGAATGTGTCAATAATGCTACAGAGATAAGTCCTTGAAAAAGAAAATAACATAAATACTGTCTGTGCAGATTCAAACAGGATACTTTCACCATAAAAATGGTTGCTGGGTACAGATCTTTGCAATTTATTTCTTTCAATTAAAACATGAAATCAATCTTGTTCCAGTAAGATAATTTTAAAAGAAATGAAAATATTAAATTTATCACAATTATTTTTAAAAGTGAGTGGTATTAACTGCACTATGATTAAAAGTTAATGTTTCAGGGACTGAGTGCATCTGAAAACAGATGAAGAGACTGCAACACTCATGTCTGTGCACACAAAAGAGATTTATACACACAAATGTATGTGCACACATGTAGGCAGGCTTAATACATGCCATGGTTTCCAATTCTAGAAAAAGAGATGTATATGACACATAGTGTTAGGGGAAGAATCTTTGAACTTTGAAGTAAAACTAAATCTTATCCCTGTTTACACATGTGCTACCTAAGACTGTGATAATACTATGGAACTAGACAATAATTACTGTATATAAGATGTATGGAATGAATAAATCTGTTGTCACACTTCTTTCTGTAGTTTCTGTTATTAATACCTTGATCATATATATATATATATATCTATATATATATCTTTAATTGTTGGATTTTTTTCTTACTTTATTGGAAAATACTGTTATCTGTATGATGGCTATGCGGAGTCTACCTCCTTCATAGATGCTTAATGTAATGGACAGCTAATTTAAGATACATGATTGGCAGATGACACAACTGGTGGGAAAATAAATGTAAAGTGTATATTTGAACATAACATGCTGTACTATAGCAAATATATTTAAAATTAATTCTTTTCATTGCCTAGATCAATACCATAATGATTTGAAAAATCAGTACTGATTAAAATGGAAATACTTATAAACAAAATACACCAAAGTTTCTCAAATTAATTTCCACACCTCCTAAACATTTAAAATATAATTCACAAAAGAGTTTGAGCATCTTGTTTCTTTTGAGGCAGTGTAATCATACATATTTTCATTCATATCTGATACTACAAAAGCCACAAAAAGATTCTATTGTTAGTATATGCCATATTATTGGTATTAACACACTCTAAATATGTGGAAATCTCATTCCAGCGGGGTTTTCTGTTTAATTTGTTCCCCTGTGATAATTACAGTTTTTGTCTGAGATGAGAGTCTTTTTTGTTAAGCTCCAGTGCTTCTGTGCAGTCCAACTGTTATGCTGAGAAGTAAATGAAAAAGCCTGTGCTCAAAAGCAATGGAAATAGGCCTCAGTACATTCATTTTCAGGTCTCAGCTTTGTGCAGAATAAAAAGACACAGTGTAGTTTTGAAAGATGGTGTCCTATTGATGTGTCAGAAATTATGGCAGTATTCCATTGAAAGATGGGAGTCCCTCCGAAGAGTTAATTTTGTTTTATTAGTGTATTTGGCTCTCATTGTTTGTATCATGAAAAATTTAAGAAATAAATACATATGTATACATGTACACATGCATGCACACTTAGGTATATGTATATATATGTATGTGCGTATATATGTATTGCTCTTTACCCTAGTGTCATTTTACCAAGGTAAACTAAAGTAAGGCAATACGTTTTAAGATTAGCAACATGAACCTGTAACCTATATGTTGGTTTCCTCAAGTATGAACCATGTTAGTGAGTGAAGAAAATGGTGTGGAGCACCACTGTCCCTTAGATGATATCTGTCATCTCCTCCTGTATCTACCACATAAATAAACATTGGGTACACAAAGAACGATACAGTCTTTTTGTTTTCTTCTTTCATACAAGTACATACACACACAGAGTGATGGAATAGAGAAGTATCCTTACTGACCTCACAAATGGCAGGAAGCTGGGAAGAACCACAAGCACATTTCAAGAAAGACTTAGACTTCAAAATGACCTTGACAGATTTGCAAAATGGTCTGGAAAAGTGAAAGGGGAGGGAGGATGAAATTCAAGAAGGACAAGTGCAAGGCACTACTTAAAAGAGAAATGATCGATAAATATAGGATGAGAGTGTAACTGGTCAGGCAGAAATTTTTCTAAGAAATTAGTAGCTATATGTGTCATGATTGCTGCAGGCTGGGCATGTGTTAGGAGTGTCAAATTTTGGAGGAGAAGATAAAATTTATTCTGTGGTGTACACGAAAGAAATAATATATATAATATTGAATCCAAAATAATATTTTTCGTTTACTCAACATTGTGGAATAATTAATGAAAGTACCCAGGTACCACACTTCAGAAGTGATGTGGATCATTTTGACAAGAATGATCAAAGGCCTATGACCAGCTCCAAAAAAGACTTGATACATTTAGGCCATCTAAAGAAAATAAAGAAGAGAATCATGGTATAGTCTTCAGAGAAGAAGAGAATGACCTCTTCCTCATATTCCTGATCATACTGAAAAGAAGTCATGGACTCAAAATCCAACAAGAAATATTCTGCTTCAGCATCAGAAGAACAGTGCAGCATTATTGCAGGTTGGTCTGGGGCATGGAGAGACAAATTGGTGGATACAGAAACACTGTGGTGGATACAATATAATCTTTAAGAACGAGTTAATCAAATCATAGAATCACAGAATGGTTTGGGTTGAAAAGGACCTTAAAGATCACTTAGTTCCACCCCTCCTGCCATGGGCAGGGACACCTTCCACTAGACCAGGCTGCTCAAAGCCCCGTCCAACCTGGCCTGGAACACTGCCAGGGAGGGGGCAGCCACAGCTGCTCTGGGCAACCTGTGCCAGTGTCTCACCACCCTCACAGTAAAGAATTTCTCCCTTGTATCTAATCTAAATCTACCCTCTGTCAGTTTAAAGCCATTACCCTCATCTTATCCCTACTTTCCCGTTAAAGAGTCCCTCCCCATCTTTCCTGTAGGACCCCCTTAAGTACTACTAGAAGGCCACTATAAGGTCTCCCCAGAGCATTCTCTTCTCCAGGCTGAATGACCCCAACTCTCTCAGCCTGTCCTCATAAGGGAGGTGCTCCTGTCCCAGATCATCTTCGTGGCCCTCCTGAGGACTTGGTCCAACAGGTCTGTGTCCTTATATTGGGAGCCCCAGCGTTGAACACAGTACTCCAGGTGGGGAGTAGATGAAGCAGGTGAAGATTGTTCACTACTCCACACACCCAGTAGGGGTCTGTCTCTTTTCAGTCACAGTGCATTTCTTTCCCTTCTCTCTTAGCACCTTTCTGTCTCCTCTCCTTTTAATTCTCTCTCTTCTTGCCCCCTCCTGTCTTGCAAGAGGGAGGAAAAGCCTGAAGCTGGATACTCCCACAGGCAGTCATTCCTCTTTTGGGATTTCAGAGATGGAAGGGGAGGAGTTAGACCTGCTGCCTTTTCCTGGCTCTTGGGTTGCGAGTTGGGCAAGGGGAAGCAGCAGCAGGGCAGCAGGATCTGCTGCTGAGGAAAACTCAGAGGAATGATGCCCATCGAGCCCCAGCTGTTGCTGCTGACTGCCTCTCTCTTCCCCAGCATGGGGGTGGTAGGTTAACCATGGATTGTTTACTTACAGTAGCACCTGGCCTGTGCTTATTTTCACTCCTCTTGGACTTTCATACCCTTTACTACCACAGGGCAAAGAACTTTGTTTCAACCTTCAGCCTCTCAGGAGTGCTGCAAGTGAACATCATCTGCTTTTTAGGACATTTTTGGGAGAAGCCTTTTTCAGGGGAAGAAGGGGAAGGTCTTTCTTCTCCTCTCTGGTTTATCAGTTCCTCCTTGTCTTGGATTAATCTAGACTGTGTTGTTGCACAGCTCCTGCAATGGTCTCTTCCCCTGGGACAAAGCACTGGCCCTGCTGCTCAGCATACATAAGAGCCCTATCTTAGCATATTTGTTTCTTCTTTTCCTGTTTCATAATTAACATTGGTCGTGCAGTAGTTTATACAGAAACTCACAGATGTCACAAGCACACTCACACATGCACGCATCCGTTCGGGCATGCACTTGGCTCCAAACCACCAGCATTTCCTCAGCAAGCATATGGGATTGTATCTTGTAGCCCTTTCTCTGATCTCTCTAGAGGGACTCCACAAGAATGCCCTGACTACACTGCTACTCCCTTCTCACTTCTCACAAGGGTTTTCACTTGCCAGCTGGTGCCAGGAACTGCTTTAACTGGTTCTGAAAAATTAATCCTCTCTGGGACTGTATTAGCAGTATGATGTTCCTGTTACTGTAGGGTGTCAGCTCGGCACAGTCACATGGATGTTGCAGGTTGGGAATCCTGCCACCAATAAAATCAGATACCATGCATGTACATAGTCTTCTGGCTGCTCAGAGTACAACCGGTATGATGACCACTTACCAGTTAGCAAGGCTAAACTTCAGGGGGGTAAAACTGCCAAACAAAGAAGGAGTTTGGTGGGTCCCCTACTAGCCACTACAGCAAACGCTGTCTCCTGTGTAGGAGCTCCCTTCTCTGTGTCTGCACTGCCACTTAAGTGCCAGGACCCTCCTCCCAAACTCTGTCAAAGAAGCCGGCAAAACACATCTCACCACTGGCCCCGAATCCACTTGTGCTGCAGACAGGCTGAGGCAGCCCAGCAACATGGCGGGGCTGACCCATCGGACCTGATGGCAGCCAGCACAGCCTGACAGGCAAACAAACAAACAGAAATCTCAAAGAAAATAAGAGTGACTGAACCAGCCCACAGCAATAAAAGAGTCCTGAAGGGTTTCAGGAAACATATTTGTCACCCAAAAAAAGGAAAAAGAAAAAAAATCCCCAAATCAACAGCAACAAAAACTAGGCATAGCAGATTCACCACATCTCTTTCCCCTCTTGCTCCAGCACCAGCCCATTTTAAACAGACTGTGGTTACCTCTGTTATGTGGTGGGCACCCTTTGTGAAGACCAAATAAACAAACAACACACACACTTCAGTAATGCAGGAGCTGCTCTCAGACTGCATATTGGCTCTGAGCCACATCTCCCACAGTAAAGGGAGTGTGGAAATGCACAGCCTTGGCAGCAGCTTCCAGTGCCTCGGGCTCTCACAGTTTATTTTATTTATTTATAGGATTTTCTATGGCACTCGTCACCCTCATATCTAAGCATCTTAGAGGTATTAGCAGACTTACCCTCACAACCCCTTTTTGAGGTAGAAAGTGTTATTATCCCCATTTTATAGATAGAGAACTAAATAGCTCACCAACTTGCTCAGATTCAGAAGGAGAATTTAACAGAATTAGGGACTGGACAACAGACCCCTGAGTTCCAGTCCTGAGCTTTAACCACAGAAATCTTCTTCCAGGGGCATTAATGAGATCGATGAAATACAGAGAGAAGAACATCATTGATATATTTGATTCCTGTTTTTATTTCATTTTTTTCCTACAGTGCCAGGTTTAGCATGTGCTAAATACATACACAGAAAATTAGGTAAAACTAGATTCATAGACCTCTGAGGTCTGAATAGGGATATTAATATGGCACACCTTTTCCATTAGTGTATTTAGTAAAAGTGGCTGAGATTTTAGACTTGCATGTAGCCAAAGCCTAACATGTTTTTGGCATGACACTAATTCTAAATTAGTTGCTTTGTGTTTATTTTTATTTTTCATTTCTGTTTGTGGTTCATTTTTCTAATTTGAGGACAATCTGGCACTGCTCTGAAATAAGATTCTCTTTTCATTCCATTTTTTCCCCCCCAAGTCCTCTCAGCTGGTAACTTCAATAATTAAACTGTCTGTCACGCAGCTATTTCAGTGTTCAAACCGGACAATGCTTAAAGATTTGTCTCTTGCTTGCCATCAGAGATGCTTTGCCACTGTACAGAAAAGCAGCAGATACTACTGTGTGTCAAGAAACCAGGAGGATCCCATGTCCCTGCAAATGAACCATGTATTTCCAGGGTTCAAAGGACAATGAGAAAGACAGAATGAGTCATGTGACTTTTGGGTTGCACTCTGATAAATGGCAGGTCAAGGAGGGTTGTGTTTAATAGTATATTCTTCAATGAAATGTCACTTTTTCCTCAATGTGTCCTCTGTGTGAGCTAATTAAAATCATGTTTTACTGCAATGTCAGCACATGAAGTTGCTGACTTTCTTGTTGTCTTCTACATAGTACAAAATGAATGTTGTCATTTGATAAATTCAGGATCTTAAAGGTTCTGTCTGATGGGGTCTAATGTATGCTACTCTATATGTTTAATGCTTTCAAACTACCGCTCTTCCTTTGTTCAAATCACAGAATTCACAACCTGTACATAGTGTTCTCTCCTGCCATCCTTAAGACTCACCCTCCTCAAAATTAACCGAATTTTAAAAAAGAGTTCAAGTAAATACTGGTATTGCTTTCCTTCCAGATTGGCTTAACTTAGTCTTTAAGCAATGTGTCCAAAAGCCACACTTATATGTATCCAATAAGATTTGGCTGTATGGTTGTTAATTTTCTTATTTTTGTACTGATGTCAGGGTATGTTTGCTACGTTCATTAGAAGTGAAAATGTCCACCTTATACCACATCTGATAATAGGCAGAAGTTAAAGAGTACAAGTATAGAAAACATGGGATTCATTTCTCTAAACAGCAGCCATCGTACAACTGGCACCAGGATTCTTATTTGTAAAGCTTTTGGAAGCTGCTGTTAATGGTAGTTCTCATCTCAGTAACAGGAACGTGAATCAGAAAAATAAACTACCTGCTACTGCCTGTATCTTTGCTTTCATTATTTCTATTATTGTATCTTGTAAAGTTCCTTGCCTTTTCCTTTTTTTTTTTTCCTCTTTTTAAACAAAAAGCAGAGCCAGTATCTCTGTTAACAGTAAATGACAAAGAAAAAAGTTCCAGGTTTGGCCTGAAGACATATCACCTTGCATGTGATCCACATAGACCTCAAGAGTTTGGGACTGGGTCGGTTCTTCAGTGAGAAGTCTCCACAGTTTATTTTAGTGATAGGTGCTACAGAAATGACTGGTGGTGATTTAAGCAACTGCTCAGTCCAAGGTGTACCTTCACCCTCCTCCCCACTTCCTTCTTCATCCAGCTCTCCTCTTGAGTGATGAGGGGCAGTGTGCTGCTGACTTCTGGCTGAGATACAAAGCACCGGTCTCAAAGAAATTCTCTCACCTCCTAAAGACCTGATCCAAAGCCCATTAAAGCTGATGAGAGCCTTCCTGTTGACTTCAGAAGGCCTCAGATCCAGTCCCCCAGGGAAAAGATGTTAACACTCACATGCACATCCTTAAACCAGCCAGGAGAGAACTTCCTGAAATCAATATCTATCAATATTGGCACCTAAACCCCTAAAACACAACAAAAGACACTACTCATGAGTCCTGCTGGCTGCACCAAAAAAAAAAAAAAAAAAAAAAGACAAAGAAATAGAAAACAAGCCCTTGGGAGATGTTGTCACCTAAAATAAGCAGCTGAGTGTGAGCAGTGGCCACACTTAGAAAGCTATATTCTAACCTTACTGTGTTTGTACTTTGCTTTACTGTATTCCCAGCTCTGCACTGAATACACTAAATGACTCACATTACACACACACTGCAACAAAGGCAGTTATACCCCAATCTTCATTAAGGTCTTAATGCAGTAAGGTACTTAAGCACATGCCTAACTTTAAGTACAAGGGAAGTCTAATTAACTTCAATGGGACTGCTCCTTGCTTTAAGCTAGGCATGTGCTTAAGTACCTTGCTGAAACTGAGCCGAAGACTCCAGGTGCTACCATTTATACAAGTGTCATTAAACACAGAGTTAGTGTACTTACATACACAAACTTTCTAACCCCTAAAACCAGATCATTAAATTATAGCACTTGCTAGAAAACAGCAAAGGTGAGCATGTTGATGAAGCATCACATATAGTAACAGAGACAGTAAGCATTAAAGCAATCAGAAATCCAATATCCCATGCACATTTTCAGTACTTCACTGGTGGTTTGTACATGTATACTGGTTCCTTCAGGTTTCAGTAGCCAGAGACTTCAGACTTCTGAAAGGCCAAAGAAAAAAATCTTGATCCAAAAATAATGTGATATGAAAGAACAAAGAACTGAAACTGGAAATGGTTAGTGCTGCAGGGGCAAAGCAAAGATTGGGTTTAACAGTCAGGTTTTGTACTTTCAAGCACTTGTGTGATTTTTTCAGCCTTCTAAATTTTCTGTATTTTTAATGTCTGTTTAATCATCATCAGATAGAATGTAAGCCACTCATTTGCTGTGTGACCTAAGGCAAGTTGCTTGACCTGTTCTTTACTCCTCTTATCTGGCTGTATAATCCAGTATAAATGGGAGCTCACTGAAAACTAGAATCTGTGTGTGTGCTGAGCAGAAGCATTTGGCTAGTCTACATGTTAGTTCATCACCTGCTTTTTCAGGGTCAGAAATGAATTTACTGGGAAACGACAACCTGTTCTAGGCCAGGCAGGTTTTAAAGCTGCCCACTCCCTGTGACAATTTTTTGAGCTGCATTTCTTCATTAAGAATTGCAGCACAAACCCATAAACTGCAGATTTGGAGCTGCACAGGGGGTTCTACTTAGAAACCTAGGATCTCAAAAAATGATGTCTCCTTCCTGCTTTCTCAATCCATCTCCCAGCTTAACCAAGGGACTGGCACCATTTTCCTGTGAGTATGTGGTTAAGAACCTGAAATTATGCACAAATTGTAGATTATGCTTGGATATTTCTATCTGGTAAATATAATGGTGAAATAAAGTTTGCCTCATGCTCAGGACAATATGGAATTATTCCCTCAGAATGAACACCAAGGATTTAACCCACAGGCAATAGTACACCTGAAGGAGACCAGGGAAATTCAGTCTTTAGGATGAGGAGAGAGAGAGTAGACAAAGCTAATTGATGTGACTCTCATTTTATATATGACAGTTAAATACTATGGTGATGAGTACAGAACTAGTTTTTTTTTCTCCTTTCAATTGATTAACTGATTATTTTGCCGAAGTCAGTAGCAAATGTCTCCGACCTCATCGTTTGCTGAACCAACTGTATTGTCACCAGCACTGGAGTGGAACATTGCTAACTGAATGGATTAAGAAATGTGCTCAAAAATAATGCTGAAATGTACTCAATCTTTGGTAACAAAACCAGATACTGTAGAAAAGGAAATGCTGAAAAGAGCATAACACTGAACCATTGCTTCAAATAATGATTTGTTAAACACCATTCTACCTACCTGTTACTCTACCTACTGCTCAGTGAAGACCAGTTGGATGCTCTGAAAAATAATCAGATACTTGCAAACAATATTTTTTAGGAATAATGACATAGAAAGCATTTCTAGACAAGCTTTCTTCACTGTGAAAGACATGTATTTACAAAGTTATGCTATTACTCAAACAATATTTGAACATTGAAAATGGTTAAAAAAGGAGAAATACCTGCTGTCTTAGTTCTTTTTAAAGAGAAAACTCCTTTGCTTGATTTTACAAGCAACATGCTGTTCTGTTGTCAGCCTTTCTGCATCTGTTATATCATGGGTCTTGACAACATCATAGGCCAATGTCCCTTCTGATTGAAGTAAAGTATTAAATTTTAGTATCCAGAACAAGGTGATATTTCAAAGGGCAGGCTATTATTGAGCTTTCAGGTGATAAGTCTCAAATTCTGAAATTCTGCATTTTATAGAGAAGCACAATTGCTGACTTATAAACTTACTTTTTAAGAAAGTGCCAAGCACAAATGACTAAAGTTCCCAATGACGTGGACCTGATTAAAGCTAGAAGGTCCCAGGGCAGGGTACAGATTGCTTTTCTTGAGTTTTGCTGTGGCTTGTCCACTTCACAGAAACACCTGCTGAATGTGGTGTTAGAGAAGATTGTATTAAAATCAGGCCCAAGCTTCACTTAACAGACTGTTTAGCCAATTATTAGGCTTAGCATAAAGGACACAGCCAACAAAGATGAACCAATAACCAAATTGTATTTGATACAAAATAGTCAGTACATGGGTGAGCACTGGGGGTACAAATCAGTCAGATTATACATAAGTGACATGAATCCCACTGACCCCAATAATGACACTGCACAACCAACAATGGGCACAATAAATGGTGAAATGCAGTCTCCCACAGAAGGGACAAGAGACAACTGAGTCAACAAACCAAATACATAAGACCAAGGAAGCCACATACTGAATCTCTACACAGCCCACATTTACAAAGGCCAGACCTGCCTGGAGCCCAGTCCCAGGGAGGCAGGAGGCCCTTCCCCAACAGGGAATTCTGCACAGGACATCCACCTCACAGACAGACACTACCCCTCCCTGCAAGTGGTCCCAGCTTTTATCCCTCAGTGGGACACCTGACCCTTGGTTACTCAATGCAGACACCTGGGGCTCATTTACCCAATGGCTCTCCCTGCCAGGCCGGCCGCACCCTGGAGGGAAGCCCAAAGGCAAACTCACCCCCTCTTTGGGAAGGGCTGTGGGAATCACCCATATGTCAACCTCAATTTGGGGCTTGGGGTTGAAACCCCAGCATTTCACAAACACAGAAGAAAAGTCCTGTAACTGAAGTCAGTTTCTCATCACTAATAGATCTGTAGCAGTACAGTAGTAATAATTGAATAATGCCATTGTATTACAGGATTAAAAAGTAATACACAAGTTAGATGATTTCCTGACAAATACTCTGCTTGAGTGCTATTTTGCAATACAAGATTGCATGAGTACAGACATCTGCTGGTGTCACTAGCACAGAATTGTCCAATTTTCAGGATGTAAATGGTGAATGCAAAAATATTTACTTTAGGGATCATCAGGTTGCATGTGTTGATCTTTCCTGCAGGTAAACAGCAGACTAAGTCTATCACTTGGAATGGATGTAGGTCCTGTCTGAATGGTGAAGTCTGAATTTTTTCCCCAACAGGTTCAAAACGATGCAGCTGTCTAGTGCTGAGAGAAGAAAATGTGAATTGCAAAAGGTGGACATGAAAGATGGGTGTTTGGTAAGCAGTCAACACAAAATTCTGTTGTGTTCACTTCAGCTGTGGAATAAACCAAGATCCTCTTTTCCACAATAAGGATTTGCAAAAAGAAAGAGAGCACCTAAAATCAGCTTTCACACTTGGCCACCACAAAGAGAAGAACCCTCAACAGATAACAGAAAAATCAGAGGTAAACACAATTCCCTTTCCTGAGCAAGATTCATGACATCAGGGTCATTCTATTCTTTGTCACCCACTATCAGGAAGAAATGTCCTCATGAACTATTGAATTAATTCCATCTTCCATCCGCTGTCTCCCATTAAAAATTCCAATTTCTATAAGGAAGATGGGGGGGGTGTGGGGGGTGTGTGTGGGGTGTGGTGGTGGTGGTTTACAAAAGACAAGAGAAAGTAGAAAGACAACTGAAAAGCAAGGAGGTAAATAATTTAACAATTAATTTCTGCAGAACTGAGCCAACGTTGGAAAACCACAGAGTAAAGCCAACCTTTTTGTCTGATCTTACTGCAACTAATGAAACATTAACTATAATACATAACCATTGGTGATCATATTTATTTGATAATCCATTAGGGCCTTACATACTTCTCTGCCTTTTCATATAAAACATAATACTTTAGAGGGAAGAAGGCAGGCAGGCAGAAGGGGAAGAGGATTTGTACTCACACTGTGTCTCGCACAATAATGTTCTTCCTGCTGAACTAATGGCTGTTCATAGGGTTTAGGTCAAAGAGTTTAATGGAGCTTAGCTCTGGATGTCTCAGTAACTTCTTAGATTCTAAAACTAAACTACTTTAGTCTTAAAATACAAATGATGATGGTCCTGATAAGGAGACACATTCCCAACCTGTCTTGAGAGTGAAATATATGATGAGAATGCTAAAAAAGACAGTAACTTTCTTCCAGCTAATGCTAAGAGAGATGTCTATTCCTTACCACAGATGAATTCACTGTTTCCCACAGTTCTCCAAAGCAGAGGAGGAGAGGATGTTTGTACTCAGAATGTTTGTTACATTTTATTTAGCCTCTGAGATATATATATATATATATATATATATTTAAAGAAATACTGAACATACATATCTGTATGCATTCTGCTTTTTTTGTTACATGGCAATCAATTTGTGGAGAGAATGTAAACGTCCCCTCACCACATTACATTCCAGGGTGCAATGTAAAATACCTTGCTCCTATGTCAGCCACAAATGTCACTTTTTCAAAGTAGAAATCTCTATTATTAAATGGCTTCCTTTTTCAGACTTTACATTGTTACCTTCCTCTATCTCTCTAAATAGTTCTCCTGATAACATAAAACTAACATTACAGACTAATCTATTTGACAATCCAGATTTCTCCACCAACATAAATCTGCTGCTTCTACCTAATTTTACTGCATATTGAAGTTTCCTTATTTATGCCCTATAATTGCACTTATATCCACCAACTTGTATAAGTTACCAATTAAATCATATTTTGTTGTTTCCAGACAGGAATATGCTGAAGTTTCTTTCAGTGGAAGGACAAGACTTCTTTCATTTGAAATTGGGAAGAAACAAAGAAAACTTTTAATTCTCTTTTATAAAATTACCTTTTTTTTTTTTTTTTTTTTCTTTTTTCCTGAGTTGGCAATCTCTGTCCTGACAGGTCTGGATAGTTTCCCCAGTCAATCCATAGGAAAATAAATATCTATGAAGAATACAGCTGTCTTTGCTTCAGAGAAGAGAAAAACGTCTGTAACATATATTACCAGTTGTGCACTAGAAGTTACTTTTATAGCATTTGTAGAAGAAAGAAACAGCAGTGAAATTATTCTAGACAGCTTTTGACTACTCAAGGTATAAAGGAGGAAAAGGAGGACTCAGATTTTCACACTAGTGGACTTTCGATAGCAGCTGCATCTGTGTAAAGCTAGCCTAAAGTAGGGTTAAATTTTAGCATGCTCCGCTAGCAGCTATCACTTTGTGCAAAGTAAGTGGGGTTGCAATTATGTTGTCTGGTTTGAAGGACTGAAGTGAGAGCTCCAAAAGACTACAGTTGAATCAAAGTGCAGCAAGGTGCAGCAAGATGCAGCAAGGTACCGAAGCAAAAATTTGATCCTTCTGCACTTCAACTGTTGAATGTCTCAGAAGAGGCTTTGCAAAAGACTGAGGCAGCCCACAACTGCTCTGATCTAAGGGACAGTGTCTATGAAGACTCTTCCATACAAGACCCATGTTAAAATATGACACACTAGTTTCGTGATTTCTGTGCATCTGGGATGATAGGTTCCTTTTCACCTCATTATAGTGTCTCATGTGTAAAAGAGCATCGCCTGGCAGGTAAATAGGGAGGGGGTCACTTTGCTGCTGTATGATGCTGAGAATGGGCTGCACAGAATGTGCTGGCCAGCGATCTATGTGTAAAAGGCACTGAAGGCTTATGCAGGCAAGAGATGTGAGAAAGAGGAGACACAGACAGCTGAAGTGATTGTTGGCTGTGGCCCTTAATATCTAGTTAGTGCTTTGTGTGCTAATGTTTGAGTGCTGCATTGTGCAGATTTGAGGTAATTTTGCCATTCCTCTTGCATGGGAGCAAGAGATTTTCCACTTTTCCTCACAGATATATTCAGCTTCAGGAGTGTCTTGTGCCAACTTTCACACACAGTCACCTAAGTTCATGCCAGTCCTTTTGCTTCGCTTGAAATTCCCCAAGGAGCAGCTACAGAAGCTGGAGATTGTAACACCCTTGTGAATTGCTGCGGGTAGACAAAGAGTCTGACTCCCTTCTCTTCTTACAAGGGTGTAAATTGGGAATGTCACTCAGCTGCAACTTGAACGACACTGTCTGATTGGTCTCATACACCCAAGGAGAGAATTGGGTACAAAAGAATGAACAGAAGGGAACGGGAGAGGGAAGAAGGGGATGCCCATCCCTCCAGCTTCTGCATGAGTTCCTCTCTGCAGCTGGGAACAGCTGATGTAGAATCTGTATTTTCTAACGGTGAATTATCCACCAAATTGCATCTACAGGGTTCATTTACTATACATAAAACTGAGAGTCAAGTTTATGCTTTGAGATTAAGCCAGAGGAACAGCCTTATGCTACACTTTCTTCCTGTGTGTTAACAAGGGTGGAGAAACATGTAACCTTTAGAGTAAAAAAAATTATCTCTCTCCTCTGAAAATGTTACTGTTTTGAAATATCTCAAAAGTCTGCTGGGTACATTACAACATATTAGGCTGCCTATAAGTCACATCTAAAGCAATATTTATGATTTTGGGTTTTGTTTTGTTTTACTTTGGTTTTTGTTTTGGTTTGGTTTTGTCTATCAATCTAGGTAGTACAGAAGAGGTCTCCGTACTGGCATGATGTAAGAACACCTTAATCTTCTTGACTTAAATGTTTTCAGTCTTCACTATCAGCTGTCCATTATGGGGAAATCTGAAGCCCAGTTTTGAGCTGGTGCAATGAGATAGCTGAGTGATATTACAAACATAATATGGGTTGTTCTCCTTCCCTCAGTGTTTTGGTTGCATGTGATTCTCAATTGTGTTAGCCTTTTGTAGCACTGTTCAACTAATAGAAACACACATACTTCCTAAAGAATACTTAGACCTGCCATAGATTGCTTTACTTTGGGTTTTATTTATTTCCTTAGGATAAAAAAAAACCCAACAAAAAACAAACATACAACAAAAAAACCCCACCAAAACCCATCAAAAACCCCTTAGCTATACAGAATTTTGTACTGAAGCATCATGGATGAGATTTCTGAAGAAAGCAACATCTCGTATTAGAAATTACCATAGCTCTTGTAAACAGGTGATAAAAGTGCCTATCTCAGTGGTTATCAGCTTGTTCATGTGCGTAATTACTTCTTACAATGCAATAACCCTCTATGGCCTAACAAAATTGGTAAGGATGTTGCATTTTGTTTATATTTTTATAGATATATTTGGGGATAGGTTTTACATATATATGTGTGTGTATATATATATATATATATAAATCCAGCATATTGATGCAGCTGTGAGATTTCCTCTCCTGAAAGCTAGAAAGAAATAAAGAAGAAAGTGGAATATATACAAGAAAAGACCAAGAAAGCCCAGGTTAACTGAACCTAGCTGCAGAAAGCCATTAAAAAGTGAAAAGAATCAGTTTAATTTACCACATTAAACAGATGGAAAAAAAAGGCAGTGCCAGATCTAATACAGTTGTTTTTCTGTATAATGGGAAAATGAAGACATTTTCAAGCAACAAGGCTTGCAAGTCATAGTCTTGAAATGCTTAGATCAGGTGGCACTGTCTTTTAGAAAAGCAAGCTCTGTAATGATATTGATTGCTTCCAAGGCCATATTAGAGATGAAGACAAGTCCCAGGAGACAGGTTGTTGTCACCTTGACCTTGGGTCAGAGATAGACCACTGACCCCTGACACCCAGGACTTCTGCACGGCATCGTGATGTCTTTCATGCCTACAGACAAAGTCAGCAGGGGACATGTGTCGATGTGGCTCTTGCCAAATCAGAATTGACTGGCCTGTAGGAAGCTGGAGAGCAGCGGGAAATGTGGGTTAAAGTATGTCAATAATGTTTCACAAGAACAATTTCTCCCAAGAATTGTAGCTGTTGGAATGTTTTGACATTTATTCGGTAGAGAAATGTAGCATGTTTTGTGAAGCACTTCAAGAGAGCTGCTGCTAACTGCTGCGGTGTATTGATCTTCCTGTTAAATTGCATGGGCACACTTGGGAGATCATTGAGATTCAGGCAACAGGACAGAAAGGATCGGCTGCACCCGATGGTCACTAATGGTAATTGGTTTCGATCCTTGCACTTGAAGAAGCCGTGATTTACTCGGTTCACAGATGAATTGTAGACACTAAATATTTTGAAAAGAAAATATACTGTGATTTCTTTTTCTCATGTCATTTACAAATTATTGCCTCCACTTCTGAATGTTTCATATAAAGTATATAAATCCACATGACTGGATATAAAAAACATGCTAGGCAAAATTTCAAAGAATTCTTCCTCTTATCTGTGAAGCTTGTATTAGCGCAAAGCAAATGAACTTTCTGATCCTAATATAAATGGGTTAATTAAATAATTATAATAATATTTAGCAGGATCTTAAATATCCATCAACCCTCTTAAGACTCCCTATCATCAAAATACATCTTTTTTTCACTGTACACATTCTTCTCTCTATCCCATTTGCTGGTGCATCATTACAATCTTAACATAACAAATGTTAAAAAGAAGTGTGTTGAAGGCAACTACAAAAGTAGAATAATGTATTTTTACAAGGCAGGTATGGATAGTAATGTAATATTGAAGTAAATTATACTAGGATGAAGAATCTGATATGAAAATTGGATACTAATGTTGATATCAGAGTAAATTATTACTACAATACAGGATCTGACATAAAAATTGGAGTAGACTTCCAAAAATGAATGTGATGTTAAGTCTGCCAAAATTCATGCCACACATGATTTTCAAAGCAGATTTTATAGGGCTTCTGTAGGTTTCTGCTTTATACAAGATACTCTGCTAAGTATATGTACATAATTACATGAAAGCAAACATATTCAGTAAATGATAGGTTTTTTTAATACAAAGAAATTAATATAGACTAAGATTCTGGGAAGGAAACAATTTTGTACTTCTTTTAATCTATTTCAAGTACACGTGTCCTTTATCATCCATACTAAATTCCTACAGTTTTCTAAAGGACAAAAGAGGTTTCAGTTTTTGTTCTGCATTTTTTCCCTTCAATGGAGAGGTCAGCAGTTTCTACAAACAGCTGAGTTTCATGCATAAACTTGCATAAAATATCCATAAAATCTATATAGCACTTTGACAAATAGAAAATAGCACAATATAGAGTAACAATGTATATTGTTTATTTGTTAACTGAGATCAGAACTATGCCTATCTGGAATCTTTTGGTTAAAATGACTGTAAGTGGATTGTAATTTCGATTACAGCAAATTCATGCATTCTAGGATTTTTATCATCCAGAATGAAAATAGAGAAAATAGAGAAAAATGAATGTCTGAATGCTACTGAAAGTTCAGTATAACGGCAGTATGGCATTTGCAATTGTTATACAAGTCTCAAATTTCTGAAATATTTACAAACCTTAGATAATGACAACCTCAGGAGAAAATCAAGAAAACAGACGGTATACAGGAGATAGCCTGAGGCAACCAGTGATGAGGTCAGATCTATATAGTATGTGTGCTTTACATGAAAAAAGCTCTACTAAAATGTCTTTGCGTACTGTGTAGGGCTTTGGGATATTGCAGGTATTCACTAGGGGAAGGTAAGGATTATTTACTAGGATCAGTAACATGGAATTCAATATTAAAACCGACAAAGGTTATCATCTATTACACATTAAATTCACCAGAGTTGTTTGACAACTCTCATAGCAACAGATTCCACCCTTAACAATTCAAAGCAATCTTTCAGATTAAAGTTCATGTGATCACTTTAAAGAACTATTCAGTGTTAATCAAGCAATATTGCTTCAGGCATCGTGTTTGTCTTTCACTTCAGGCTATTTGGTTGATTGTGAAAAATGCTGAGTTTCTCTGTGTGCCTGTGCAGAGCTGTGCATCTGTTAGGTGGAAGTGACAGGTGAGGTAGTGTTGGTGGGGATATGGGGACTGATTGAATAGACTTTGCAATAGGGATAATTAAAGTCCCAGTGCCTGACTATTCTGGTGGGATTGGATAAGCAGTATATTCTGCATTAATAACTGTATATTCTGTCTAATTTAATTTTTCAGGATAATAACTAATGCTGATATGGTTAAAATATCCAAAAAATATTTAAACCACCTGATTATGTACATAAATAATATATACACACATAAATACATATAGCTATGTATATACACATTTATATATGCATCTAATTTTAGATCATTATCCAAGTTATCTTGAACAGGTAGTACTTTTTTTCCGTTTCTGGTCAGAGCTGTTATTCAAAAAAGGTACTTCTCAGTGGGATTAAGAAAATCCAACTCCAACATTTTATGGTGTAGAAAACCTTTTTTCTCTGCAGTTTTGCAGCATCTGCTCCAGTCATGTCTTACTCCTTAATCTAACTGTTCTGAGGTTTTATGGATGCAGTATCCATAACAGTAACATTATAGAGAAGAAAGACTAAAGTTGCTGTGACTGTTATGTGCTCTCACATTGCTGTTGGAGACCCTAGGCTGTTTGTTCATGTGACCTAACATCTGTGGTGCTGCCCAGCATCTTCAAAAAGTGGTTCTTTCAAAAAAGCCTTTTGTTCTGTAATGCTGTTCTAACATCTAACCAGGTGCTGAGTTCAAGCTCAAAATGAGACACTTCTTGCTATTAGTGCAATTAGACCATCAGGCTGAGCTGTAGGTTCATACAGGTAATAGTAGCAACCATTGCTGTCAACACCGGAGGTCATACAGCTGCTAAAATGCATCCTCTATTGATGTCAGTGAAGAGTTCTGCTTGCAGATCAGCAGCACAACCCTTTGATATGGATGAAATGTAAGTAAACCTTGCCGCAATATTCTTTGTGAACACTGGAAGTGGGTATCCCATCACAATCTCTTCAAGAAATAAGGTGACACAAATTCTGCACCATCCGAAGTAATTTGTATCTCTTGACTTAAAGAAGTTTTGCATTCAAAACAAGTTTTAACAGTAATATTTTCCATCAGAAAATGTCAATTAGTTTGAAAAGAAGCTGTGTGTAAGAAATAGGCATTTTCAAACAACCTCCTGATTCAAAAGACTTGTAAGAGAATACTTTTTAAGCAGTCAAGTATCCCATTTAAATATTTTTAATAGTATCTTCTGAGTTTGTCTCTGGTTCAAAATGATCTTCCACTAGAAACTGTGCTGAGTAAGAACATTTTTCAAACAATCAAAACTTAAACAAATGCTTTGAAATTACTGGATTACACATAGTACTTTACCCAACCACATTTTTTTCCTCAGCTCATCAGTTTGCATAAATTCCTCAATCCTGAGACAAGCCAGTTCCAGCTGTTGGAAATTTGTGTCACTGGGGAGAAATATTGTCACACTCAGCTGTCCTTACTATGACTGTCTCCATAATCTGGAGGAAGATTTCATTGGGAAAGCCATCATATTTTGTATTTTGGGAGATTATCCACAAAATCATGTTTCTGTTCTGTCCTTCTCACAATATCTAGTGATAGGGATCTCATAAAGGATGATGTTATTTCAGAATGAAGTCAAACATTAAAAATTAACACTAAATAAAACTTTCTGAATTTTTGCAATCTCCTTGAAGTGTGAAAAATGTCTGTCTCATAATCTTCCATAGTGCTTAGTCCTAGTTAAAGATATTCTTACAGTGAGTATTCTTTAAGCATGAAAAAATGAAAGAGTAATAATGCATAAGTATTAAAGCATAATGATGTGTACCTGTTTTACTCTTTCCTCTAGATTATCCAAAACAAAAAAAGAAGTTGCTGACCTTGCCCTCCAAAGGTTTTTTTCTAATTGTCACAATCATTCTGGAAGAATTAAGGTTTGTGGGGTTTTTTTGTGTTTTTTTTTTTTGTTGTTGTGGGTGTTTTGTTTGTTTGTTTGTTTGTGTTTGGTTTTGTTTTTGTTTTTTTAAGATGGTGTTTTATTTTAATGATGCTTTGAAATTCCTTTTCAGCCCAAAAGAAATCCAGTTAACTGTGGAAGAAAATTCAAATCCTGATGATAATATTCTTGCCAAGTCTATGCTTCTTCAGAGTAAATGAGATTTTACTGTGTTTTCTTTCACTTTCTCTTTTCATAAGAATAAAAGTTTCTAATGAATCTTTTCATAAGAATAAAAGTTTCTAATGAATCACTGATACTTCTCTTTTCCCCCTTCTAATATTATTATCTTTGCTAAGGAACATTCCCATAAATGTATATGTTCTTTTTCATATATTCCTGAGAATTAAAAAAAAAAAAAAAAAAGCGCGCATTTTATAAAGATTCCTATGGTCATCTTTTCAGTTTGAATTATTGCCTGATTTCACTATATGCAGATAGATTCATGTAATTTGGATTTTATTCTTTGAAGTCCTTTCAAGTGTACATATTTACTTCATATATGCGTATATGTAGCAGCACGAACTATGCATAAATACACATCAGTAAATCTAAAAGTAAAAAGACAATTTATATCAAAGAGCTCTGCACAGAGGGGCAGCAGTACAGTAGATATTACAGAATGATAGCAACAAAGTATAAATGTATGGATCTAGTTAAAAAAGCTTTCAGTCATACACATGTAAGTGCATAAAGCAAATATCATAAACACCTTTCCTCCTTTTTTTGGAAATAAGGGTACTTTAATAGCTCCTGACTGGATACTATGCTTACACCCTCAGGACCCCCAGGTGAAAGCATTCAAATGTGTGAGCAGTATTCAGTCCACTAGAGGAGTGACGCTTTTCTGGTCGACATTTTGGAATTCAGCTGAAGAAAATGTTACCAGTCAAGAAGGAATGAGATGTATCTGTAATTAGACATCTCAGAACCACAAACTGAACTCTTTAAAGCTCAGAAGAGCAAAAATAAAGCCAGCACAGGTAGCTATAGGTGCAAGGAATTTCTATATTTATAATGTTTTCTTTCTGCAGAGAGTGCAGAGGAAGTCTCATTAAGAGTTTATTAGAGGTATTACCCTTACAGACTGTGTCTTCATGCGTGATTTTGTCTATAATATCACAGAAGAGGTGGAGTCGGGAAATAAAGTAAGAGTAAGAAGGATCTTCTAATTCTTCCAACTTAGGTGCATAGTACAGGGAATACTCACTATTCTCTTAACTTACTAGTATGGATAAAACATTGGTGTTTCACAGGCCACCACGAAGGAGATGTTCTCTTGTGACCACTGTCAAGCTTGTGGGTAGCAATAGAAATGCCACTGTCATCATGCTGTTGCACATGGGTCCTAAAGGTGTGCATTAAAACCTTCAAGAGGGGTGTGCAGGAGGTATTAGCTCCTGCTGTATATCATCCTCTAGTGGAGAGAATTAAAATGAATATAGTAGAGTATGTGGTATGCTATGAAGAAGGATACCATTTTCTCCAGTCTCTCAGAGTCAAAAGCTGTATTTGTGATGATAGACTGCTCTGCATGCTCTGTATGTTTCCACTTGTTAATCCCTGCAAGATCGGAACTGATAGATTGCTCACAAGCAAAACATTGTACAAAAGTGTGACTTCCCAACAGGGTGGTTTACAAAAGTTATTCTAAATTAGCATGTCTAAAATACCCCTTATGAAGGGAAAATAGATTTTCAAAACAGAGAACAAGTGAAAACTGCCATACACTTTTTGCCTGACTCCCATCCTTAATATTGCTATACAGACAGTTCTGTGGATTTTTTTTTTTTTTGACCGTAAACTTCTTGCGGTAGCCCTGCTAAGACTGTGGTACGTGAAGATGGCAGACAAGCTCTGACAGTGTGTTCAGAATTCATACATTTAGTATTGTTAATATTATTCCTACCTGCTTTTGGTATTACTGATTTTATAGATTGTATTATTTTTATTCATTATGGGCAATTCTTCCTTCAATTTTATCTTCATTTGAATATTTGGTTCCTATTTTTATCAGTTTACATGTGCTTACAAAAAAAAAAAAAAAGTACATGGGATTTTGATGGATTTCTTGAGAAGAATAGTCACCCTTCAGGATACATTCCTACTTTTTGTGCAGAATTTGGCTTAAAGTTGATGCATTTTACTTCTTAGGCTCTTTGAAAAGGAACACTTCAATAATACCATTTAATTAATAATGGGATTATGGATATGGAATGCATATTTAGCTTAATTTTAAGGATGTTGTATCTGAAAGTCTTAGGATCATTTTCTTGCTAAATTGTCAAAATATGGCCTTTATTCTATGAATATTGCCTAAAATGGTACCGTTAACATGGAGAAAACAGCTGAACAAATGTTAATATTTATGAGCAATTTATTGGGCAAACACTACAAGAAATTGATATCACTGAATATATTTGTACCATGCATGTGACCCAGTCTTTCTCCACCCGTAGTTATTCCCAGAACAAGAAAAACTTCTGAATTCACTTTCTATAATACCTATTTTTTCCTTGCTCAGACCTAAGACTATGGAAGAAAAAGTTCCACTAATGGAAAATTTCATGTGTGATTTTTCAGAAAAAATCAAAATTTATCTGAATTTCTGAAGCAATAGTGATTTTAGTAGAAGCAGACCTCTGCTGGAAACATTCAAAAAATCTGCCATCATGCTTTTGGAAAGGAACAGGTAAATAAATACCCTCTGCTTGCAGTATTATCCCCAAACAATATTTCATTGATCTATTGCTCTGATTTGGATTAACTCATGATATTGGTGAAAAGATGTCAGACTGTTAATAATATTGGATTTTTTTTATATAAATAGATAGAAGAAAAATGGAGGATAAAAGAGAATGCAGTTCAAAGGAAAAGACATGCTGACTTTGATGTTTCCCACAGGTGCAGATCCCTTTACAATGGGTCTTTCTGAAGGGTTTCTGTATTATTTAGACTTCCAGCATTAGGATCTTTTTTCAGTTGAAACCATTCCAATTGGAATATTGAATCTTGATTTTGCTTTAATATCTATTTAGCAAAACCAGGATTCTCAGACCAATTGGTATAGTTAGTCATCTTTTTATCCATGCTCATATGGGTCAAATTCAGAGATTTTAAGTATAGGGATGTAACTTACCCATAAATTGTTGATGGAAGGGTCACAGAAGGAGAAGCCCATATATATACATACAGATACACAGATATATAAATATATTTATATATAAGTATACATATATATAAGTATACATATATATATGAATATATATATCAGTATACATATAAGTCTTCACATATCAGTAGATCAGAAGAGGGGGAACTCAGGAAAAGATTGTCAACAAGGGGGTAAGAAAGCGTACTCTTAAACTTCCATTTTCTCTCAGACACATACATACCAGCATCCCTTCTATCAAAGAATCTTTAGGCCTCTAAGGATATATATTACACCAAGTAAACCTCATGGTTCATACCCTGTGACTAACAGGCTGATTGTACTTTAAGGATTTCCCTGATTGTTCACATTGTTGAAAACAACTTCTGTGCAGCAATTAACCTGTTCCAGTTGGGACAATAAAGAAAAATCTATACCTTGTTAATGTGTTGTGTAGTGTACATGCACATAAAGTCTGGAGAGATCACATCTGTACAGGTCCCTTCCTGTATCCAATGTCACATACCCTGCTAGGCAGTGTGGCCTGGACCATGCACCACCACTCATGTCCTCCATCCCACATGTACAGGAACCCCTTATACAGCCTGGAGGAGGTCTTCAACCAGAAGACCAGGAACACCTGTGCAGGAGAGAAGGGAGAGAAGATATTCCGGGAGACATGTAGAGGGGATCAGCACAAGACAGTGAACTGAAACATGGCTCTGTGGATGGAAGCAGGACATCACTAGTACAAAAAAGAATACTTTTCTCATGTTCTTGAGAACAGTGGTACATCATCTTATGTGGTTGCAGAGCTGAAGGTCTCCTCTCAGCACAGAGCACCAACAAGTCAGGGACTTCCATCACCCTGTTCCAGGGAAGGGTTGCACCTTGCCAGGGAGTTGTGCCCATTGCATAGAAAGCTATCTGACACCTAAGCCTCTTTATCCATCAGGGCTCTTATTTGCACTGTCAGTTGCTCCGAACCTCTCGGTTGAAGCCTTTTCTGTGCAGAGAGCTCTATCATTCTGGCTATTTACACCCATAAGTTTTAATCAGGTTGCTGGCAAACTGTCCTATATGAATATGCAAGACGAAGAGAGGACTTTCAGAGCTGAACCTTTGCTCACTTTTGTTGACACTGTCACTTCATTTGAGCCTTTTGTCCTGTGCACATATGCATCAGGAGTGGTTTTATGCAACCCCTACTGCTGCAGGAGTGATTTATAGCTGGTCTACAGTCACACAGAACCAGTCCTATGTTCTTCTGATTAACTAAGAAGGGGAGAACGTGTTGGTTCTCTCACCTAAAGTCTGTGAAACCTTCTACTCTTCCTTACTCTCCTCCAGCCTCACAAGTATCAGCAATCACAGCATGCTTACCCACAGCTTGCAAATCTTTTACTCATAGGCAGTGTGGTGGGATTAGGGGATGTTTTTCTGCTACAAATGAAATACACATGCTGGAAGGTGCTTGCTAAAGGTGATGCAAGGGTTTGGGGGACAGGTGATATGTGAGGTGATGCATGAACAGCAGGGTAGTCATCGGCTGCTGTTCAGAAAGCTTAAATGCCTAATTGTTTTTATTGGAACAACTTTAACAAAGACTCAAAAATTTGAATTTTGAACTTAATTCTTTAAAAGCAATTTTATGTTCTTTTTAATTAAAAAACTTTTTTAAAAATTATTTATAATTTCATCCCTATCATTTTTTGTTTTAGCTCTGGGAGAATTACCTTTGGTTGACTTGGTTCTGTTTACATGCTCTAAGCTTGGCTCTTCACACCTTGCATTACAGTAAGCTAGAGGTTAGATAATATACAGCAGAACATCAGACAATGCATGTGAATATCCATAAGCACAGAGAAAACTGTTATAAGGGTAAAAGAATAATGAACAGTAAATGAAAGCCCAGAACACTAAATTCTGCACTTCTACTTGCAATAATTAACATATTACTTTGGAAATAGATTACCTGTTCCATTAGACCCCTTATATATTTATTTGGGTGTTATTGTCATCTGTGTAAGAGAGGGAATTCAGCCTAAAAGAATTTGTGCCTTTCTAAACAAATGAGCAGAAAAGCTCATCCATATCGCAGTGTTGCACATGGAACCAAACACAAGTGTGTTTCTGTTACCTTGCTTTTTGTTTTATATGTATTTTCTCTGCTTGTTTCTTCTTCCATATACTTTTCGAAGCTGAGACCCTATTTTTGCCTTTCATTTAACCCAGCTCTTCAAGGAGATTTCAGAAGTAAATAGAAATGTAGTGTAATAAAAACTAAGTCTAGTTACAGGAAAGATAAAACATAACTACTGCTTGCCAAGACTATTGCAGAGAATTAAGTGTGAAAGTGTCTTCTGCTACTTGCATATTCATGACCACTAATATTTCTTAACATGTTAAAATCTAGCCACTGGTACTGAAGTGCCAAACAGTGTAGTAAAAAAAAAAAACCAAAAAACAATGGGAGAGGGGCTACCCGACAAACCTTTAATAACTTCTCAGATTCAACAATAGCAACAATAAAGAATAAGAAATTACATTTTTATTCCTTTGCTCCCCACACAGAGGTAGCTGGTAGTAGCTAAAGTTGAGCAATGGACCATCTCCTTTTAGGTATATAGTCCAGCATTCCCTGTCAAGACAGGGTAAAATCTAGTCATAGATTATTGGTGTTGCTATCACAAAATCACTAAAATATTGTCAATGTACTAGATATCTTATTTAATGAATATTGAACCACATTTTCGTGCTGTTCCGTGATGTCAGTCAGAATTAAATTCAAAGAATCAATGTTGTGAAACTTGGAACAGCAATCCTACTGAAGTTATGGGTCAGATTTAGCACATCTGAAAATGGGGAATAACAGAAAGTGAGTAATCAAACTAGTGCATGAAGTGCATCCCATCAGTGAGGATAATGTTTGGGAAACTTTGTGGAAGCACTGAATTCAGAACTTACTAATTTATTGAGATTTAGGAGCCACTAGAAAAAAAGTCTGGATTTGATATGACGGAAATCCTCAGTCAATCAGGATAAAAACATGAATTGAAATGTAAACAACTTTCCGTAGTGTTCTCTTTCCCAGTTTGTACTTGTCGGTCACCCAACTGTGCCCTGACCCCTCTGAAAGTATGGGAGTTTGCAGACTGATGCTGCCTTCCCTTTCCCTCGTTTCTGTTTGTGATCACAGAGACAGCCTCCCAGTGACACCATCAACCAGACAGACATTTTGGTAGTAACCCCAGAGCTGAATACCTTTACCTGTAATGAGCACTACACTGTTCGCAACAGAGTCCTACTGGCTTGGTGGGAGAAAATGTTGCACAGTGAGAATCCATTAGAGTGGACCATTAGCTGGTGCTGTTAGCATACATAACACCATGCTAACATAAGCACCAAAACCCACTAGAAAATATGATGAGCTGTATTTCTGTTCCTTAAAAGGAGAAGAAAAAAGAATGATGATACTGATGACTAGGCTGCTGTCTCAAGCATGATACTTTGTAAAAGTGGATCTACTTATGAGGAGAGAGGAAGGTGAGAAAAGGGAAAAGTCTCTGAATTGCTGAGACTCAGACAAAAAGTAATGTATCCATCCTGAACCCATATATTAAGTAGGACATTTTTTCTTCTCCAAAATACATGGGATACTTAATTAATGGAATATCCACCTTTTAAAGGTAGTCTAAGGATTTATGTTTCCCATTAGTGAATCAGTTAGCTATCTCTACAAGCCAGTGGGTCATGACTAAGAAGTGATAAGATTAGTTGACATCACAAGACATGGTCTTCAGACTTTATAGAGGATTTAGTTCTCAACTATGTGTGTCATTAACTTTTCTCAGTCATATCCTCTGTTGCTACCTTTATTAAACAATAATAGTCTCATAAAACAAACATGGTATGCCACTTCCAGCAATTATAGCCTCTTAATAAGGAATTTATACTACCTTCTGCTATAAAACTGCAATAGAAAATCCTGGCTCCAAACTTTACTAAATATAATCATAATCACTTTTTGTTTATAACTCACTGTTGTGCATTGCTGAAATACTTGGCTTTGGGTGGTGATAGTTAAGTGAGTGCACTGTATGTAGTTCAAGGCCTTAGAATACTGATGTACTGAGTTACCCAGGAAGAAAATAGGAAGAGATAATAGTGTTAGGTTTGTTGCCTAATATAGCACAGGCATATTTATTACATTAATTAACTTTGCATACTTTAATAGAATTTTATTTGGAAAGTTATACTTTTTTCTACTTTCAGAGCTATAACAGTATTTATGTGTTTGCAGATTAGAAAACAAGAACAGTTTGTCTGGATTTGATTCAAGTCTTTATAATCCTGTTATACACATTTTTCTCCCCTGCGTTCATAAAAAGCTGCAAGTTGATAAACATCACTTACTTGGCACAGATCAGCCATTTTCCAGGCCATATACCTGAGAAAAGTACAATCCACAAGCCAACTCCAGCAGGTATTTTAGTTCATAAAATGGAATATGTGTCTCCAACCTCCTCTAATCAAAAATGAACAACATCCCTTGCTATATGCATTGAGTTTATTACCATATGGTAGCTGATTGAGAAAGTGGTAAACTCCTGGAAGTTCAGCAGCAGAGCCCCTAAATGTCAGGGGCCCTGGTCAGCTCCTTAAGAAGAAACGGGGAAGCTGTGCCCTAGTATCCCCAGCAGTTCATCTGCTCTGTGCCCTCAAACTTTAAATGTTTATGCTGGGAACACAGGAGGCATGTGAAGAATATCTGTAGGAACCTGGGGGCTTATCTTCTTCATGGAACAAGCTGCCTAGTCATGTCTTTTTTTTCCGTTATTTTCCTGCTTGTTAACAAAAACTAATAGACAAAGCAGACAGAGGTATCTCCATTTCTGGCACCCTCAGCACAAGCATGATGAAAGAATGTTTAAGAGGCAGCTGACTGAGCCGGTTATTTTTAACAACAGAACTACCACTGGACATTTCTGTGCCTGTCATGTTACCTAGGGCTTTAAACTAATTCAAAATATCAATTTCCATGTACTGAAGAGAAACTGAGAACATCCAGTAGGCCAGCTTGCAGAAAACTTAGCATTTAAAAATGACAATATATTGCAAATACTATAATCTTTCTTCTCACTCCTCCCACAAATTATTCATTCAGACATATAGTGAATTCGATAGAAACTCCTTGTGTACAATATTCTATAAGGAATGTGTTGTCCAGTAGGATTTAGCAGTTGATGGTATAATGTATAATGTCAGATTTTAGATAATGTTCTAAAACTTCTGTTGCTGAGAACTTATATGTCTTACTGTGTCCTTCACTGCTGTTTGCTTAGAGAGCTAGTGTGGCAAAGATTTACTGAATACTAGAGTCCATGTACACAGTAGGTGGTGCTTTTCCATCCCCAGCTCAGAGCCTCCAAATTAATCTGTGAGTATGAATCACTCTTGATCTATCATTTCACAGATTTCTGGACAGTCTAAAATATCAGTCTCAATGCATCTGCATCTCTAAACTCTAAATACCAAACTTTTCTTAATTAACTTTGATTACCTCACTGCTTAAATTGATACTTGAAAGAGGGAATATAAAAGCTAGGGAGCTATTCATAACATAAATCAACATACTTTCTGTGCTGAACACCTTCCATTAAAGCTCACATTCTGTACTTAAAGACTTGAGCATTTGTACTCTTTCTTTCAGGACAAATTTCAGGCGAATAGACAGAGTGACATTTAAACTTCTAAAGACATTAATCTACATTTTAACCAGTTGAAGTTTCACTTCTCTTCTGTTTGTCTTCTCTTTTGGTTTCAGTTCTCAAGGTCATATTCATCGGTTTCCAAAGGCTTGGCTTTTTGTGCAGCAAGTTAGATGAAGAGCTAAATGATTATTTTGTAGTAAGAAGATGAAAGTTAGATGAACCTTGACATATCACTCAGGGTATAATTCAGCAGCGAATTCATATCATCAGGATTTATCTACTTTAGAAACTAAACAGTTAACCTAATCATCTCTTTTTATTGCTAATTTAGAAAAGCTTTTTTTCCTAAGTACACTCTCACTTTTCTGAATTCACTGCATGTGACCTGCATCTTTTGTCCACTGCACCATTACCAGCAGCTAATCCCTCTTATTTATTGATAATTGGACAAAACTGAACAACATGCCAACTCCTGAAAACTGAACACCACTAAGGCCTCTATTCAGGTTTTCCCCCAAAACCACATTAGTTTCCAAGTTCACTTCCTTTGTGGAATATCAATGGGAAAAGAGTTTGCAATTCTCTCATGGTTTAGGAATTCCACTAATTCTAACCTGCACATTGCATAACCATGTGAGATGTAGGAATACGATGTACTCAGACTCAGAAGTGAACACTTGTAAAACAGGAAAGGGAAAACTCATTTAATGTTTTACTAATCAATTTGAAACTTGCAATGTTCACTTGAAAACAAATGTTCATTGTTAGAGACTAGTCAATGGGAAAGTGGTAATTAAGCAATCAGTATTTGTGAAATGTGGCCTGGTCCTTAAAGTTGTAATCACATTTTTCATCATTATTGTTTTTGTGAAACACAACCTGTATTACTGATGTTTTGTCAAATAATCACTCCAACATATTCAAGATAATGTCAAATTTCTTACAACCATGTGTTTCTGGCAATCATGTTTCTCTACAGGTTTATATAGGTCAATTACTTGGTGCACAGTACATGGGTACACACTGTGTAGAAGAAAACAAACAAAAAACTGCTTTAGGAAAAATCATAGTTGTCACCAGTCTGCAAGCCTCCTAAATAGGAGCTCCCCATGAAAAAGATTGCCATTTAGAAGTAGAAGCACCAGTGAGCAGTGCTGAACTTCCCCCTGCAGCCAAATTTTCTTTCATGCTTTTCTTGATTTGCCCCATCTCTGTACAGCCTTTCAAATATCCAGCTATACTGATCTAAAGTGTAAAGATGAAGCCATAAGCAGAAACCAGGGAAGAGAATAAAATTCCTGTGTGGCATTTGACAAGACTGTCTGTGTGTGAAGTCCCACACTGAGGTACCCAAGCAATTTGGGAGTGGGTTATCTTTGGAGCAGGAGGCACTGCATATGGGCTTATTAGTCCTGTCTGTCAGGGCTATGCTACTTTAATGTGGTTTTATAGTTTCTGCGTCACACGTTTATATCCCTGCTATACAGACTTACCAGCTTGCTCAGCGTGTGCTAGAGTATGTCTAACACAGCCTTTCATTGTGGGGTATAGACATATTCCAAGAATCTCTGCTTGCCATTACTCAATTTGGGAAATGGATATAAGTAATTTTTCTGTAGTGAGTCTGGCTTTTAGCTAGGGAATTTAGGAAGCAGCATCACACAGTGATCATTCAGAAGCAGATGAAAAGAATCTTCTCCATCACCATATTTTTTTTCTCTGTCAGCTTCCCTGGCAAGAAATCATGTCTCATTTTTAACAAATGGATTTTTTTTAAAGAAAAAGTGACTGTTCTCAAACATACAGTCTTGAATGAAGGGCACAAAGAAACATTATTTACACATGGTGTGAAATGGAGTAATTTATGGTTTTTAATCTCACAAATAATTTCAATCATATATTCAGAGCATATCACCATTGTCTGTCATCTTTAATTTCAGAAATTGGAAAATATAATGGCTTTTCTTTTCACTTACAGAAGGGATGAATGGTACTGTTAGGGTTTATTTACAGAGAAGCTGGAGAGTCTCCATAACATAGCATGCATATCTGCAAAAGCCAAGAGTGGACCCTTGCCCTCTAGCTCTGAGAAGAGAGATGTTGCCAACAAAGATAAAAAAAACCCCAGTAATAATCTCACAGGGCCAAAGACATAAATATGGTCAAATTCTTTAGTTATTTTATGTTGACAGGCTTACTGATGCCACTGATGGAGTTTCATGAATTTACATAGGCAAAAATAATAATTCACATTGCATTCACTGAAGTCAATGAGAGAAAACTTTCTATCATATACATAAGAGGAAAACTAAATTCAAAACTGTCCTCACAGTGAACTTAATAACTTACTTTCTTTTACAGTGTGAATTTTTTCAAATATATTTAGCAAATGAGTGTTTAAATGTACAGAAAAATCAAAAGCTTAGAAGCAAAAGCAATTGCTGGATTAAGGGCATGCAAGGAGTAATTATACCATACTCCTAAATCAAATAAAATGCATACTAATTATCTCTAATTTTAAAATCATGACAGGAATTTTGCTAAAACTTTGCAGAACTTGGCCCTTACCCTGACAAGAAATATGAGAATAGAATAAGTAGATTTTAACACAGAAAAAATTACCTTTGAAGATGTTCTGAAATCTGCATGATTATCAGTAGCAACATAATCCCACAACCGAAGAAGGAGTTAAATTTGTTTGGTCCACCTCTTCCTATTTCATTAACCTCTTGAGCTGCTATTGCATCCTACAAGAGAGAAGAAAAGTGTTACTTTTTGGCTGTGGAGAGTGGCCTCCCAAGCTATCTCTAATGTGGTACCTAAAAGCACTGAAAATATTCAGTTTCTGTGAAGGAACTAAGTGAAAGTTTAACAATGATAAATTGAAAATAATAATAAAAGCATCTATGAGACCTCATGGTCCTATTTGTGGGTGCACTGGTAATGTGCATGAGCATGGAGGGTTGTCTGAAACACTAAATACAATGCAAATGTAGATAGCTGGATAATAAGTAACCCTATTCAGTGGTTAATATCCTTACATGTGCAGTGTTTGCCAGTGATGATACAGGATCTTTGCTTTCAAGTGATGAAAATGGTTAGTGGTGTTACAAATTTTTCTGCTGTTATTATCTTCAGCCAGGATGGATTTGCAGGTTTAGTCACATTCAGGAAACATCCCATGTGGTTCAATTCAAAAATTATTTCTGGTTTCTGCTTTGTTTTGCTTAAGAGTGATGCTTTCAGAGCACTCCCCATGTATCTAGGAGATATGCAGAACAATAGTGCCTGGTATAAACTCAGAAAGGAGGTATGTGAAACAACACTGGTTCAAAATTAGCCCCTCTTTGAAGGACTATGACATATTAAACTGATTTGGGAAGTTACCAGATGTCAAGCTGTGTACTAAAACATCTCAAACCCTATTTCTAAAATACAGACTTCTAAATCCATTAATTGGCCAACTAGGAGATTCACATTGTGGAAGTTTAAAGAGCTAGTTTTGATGCCTAGCACAGATGATGAGTCTTCCTATAGAACATAGAGAAACCTGAAAGTCTGAGTTAGGAGCCTGTCAATCTTCTGTGACTATAAGTTTTGGTTTAGCAAGAGTTTATAACTTTAGTATCTTGAGTAAGCTACCTCAATTTCACCAGTGTGAACATCTCCCTTGCATCCAGATAAGTCATCAGTTCTTCCAGAGAAAATGAATACTCAGAACCCTTTATTTTGAATTGCAATTACAGTAAAAAGGGAGCCTGAATGTGTATACCTGTATGTCTGATCAGTACCATTTCTGTGTGCAAGTTCTGTCAGTCTATTATGCAGGATTAGGAAGGATCGATTCTAATGCAGAAGATAAAAGAAGTGCTAAAACAGTTGGACATTCCCTAAATGCAAATACACGCTTTTGCTTTTACAATAATTATAATTATACTGAATTTCTTGCTATAGTTTCTCCCATCCATAAGAAGAAGCCATTGACAGAGGTTTTTTTTTAAATTTCAGCAAGTTTCTTTTCTCACCTGTAAAGTCTAGGTAATTGGAAAATACTATACTGAAACTGCCAAAAATATTTTTCATCCTGACAATGGAAAGACAAAGGGTTCACTAATCAGGTAATATTTATCATCAATTCAATCAATTCTTGACAGAGAATGAAGGTGGACTGTTTGATATTTAAAGGGACTGTATGCTCAGGGGATATTGAATTATCCAAAGATCACTCTTAGGGAAAAAACAGAAAACAACATACCATTTACGGAGACTGAAAGTTTCTTGAATGTAGGTCCTAGCTGCAATTTACCATTAACCTTGAGTGTCTCTTACTTCCTTTCGCAGTGGCTATGAAGCAAAGAAAAAGGAGCAAAGAGTCCTAACTAGCTAACAGATAGGGAAACCAAAAATGACTTCAAATCCAGAGTTTAAAGAGTTAAAGAAGTAATACTATTTAAACAGGGTTGCAGAACTCCTATTAAAAATGGCAGTACTATAAATGTTCTAGTATTGTCAGGAATGTTCTGTTGGATGACACTATACTGTGATTTGTACACACAGCGGACCAGAGCTGATGGGTGAATGAAATGATCCATAACCCTCACTGACACATTTAGAGCAGTTCAGCTGCACACAGAGAACAGTCCATCATTTGCACCCTTCTGTGAAAGCTGGCTTTACCAAGTGTTTCAATGAAATATGTGCAACTTCCCATTTAAATTAGTACCACATGAACCATGAAGAGCACCACAGGTATCTGTTGTAGTACCAGCCTAATGCAAAAGTGGCCTGTCTTGTAATGCTCTAACAGGAAAGACATACAACCATTCATCTGTAACATATTAAAACCAGAAGAAATAAATTACTCTATAGATGAAGAATTATTGCTTGTGGAGAGAATGTGCAAAGGTAGTTCTAAAAAGCAGCTTTTACTAAAAAATTATTGCAACAGCATTTGAATTCCTAATGCATATTAAACCTAGCTCACATAATCATAAATCATCATTTTTAAATCAAGAAAATCTGCTTGAAACTTTTTAAAGGTTTATTTTACTAGTTCAGAACTATTTCAGCATTACCACTGAGGGAAGCATGGTAGGAGTGACTATAAGGGTGAAATATAAAACTTAACCATTTGCCAAGAAAAAACTCTTTGGTCCTGAATTTTTCAAATTTACCTGTAAGAGCTGCATAAGTATCTAAAAATGTCTTGTGAACATACAGGTGACTAAAAAGAATTGAATTCCTATAAGTGGATTTGCCCTCTTGCGCAAAAGCTTTTCTTAAATTGTCTCATATAGTCTAGTCAGGCAGAAGAGTTAGTAAAAGCAATGAATTTACTCAAATGCTACAAAGTGTTTATATTAAATTACTTTTAATGGGAAAACTAATCTCTGCTCATTCTAAGCAAAGTACCTAATGCTTGATAAATCCTGAGCTAAACACAAACTAGGGTGGTGAATACATAGTACATCCAGGGCAGTGTTCAGGAGCTGATGGACATGTGCCTTTTGCTATTGGGTTAGGGAAAAGTAGCAGCATCAATAAAGAAACAGTCCTACACCTGCCCTTAAGTTACATGTTACTCAGCGATAGGTCCAAATATAAGACCAAGGACAAATGGGGTTAGTATCTTCTAGCCCAAATTTTCTAAAGCGTACCTTGAGTGTCAACTATTGGATGTTTGAAGTAGCCTCTGGGAAATCAGTTCCATTCCAGCTGCATCTGGTTAGGATAGTTCTGTCATTTCTGAAAATGGGACCTTTGTTTCTAGCAGTGCCTAGAAAGCTGGTATTAGGTCCAGCCTTTCAATAAAACAGTATATTTTGCGCTGTTATCTGGCCTATATACAATAGCAATGTACTTTGCATTAATGAATATTCTTCTCATCAAATATTCTTAATGTGACTTTTAAACCAGAATATCTACAAAGTTCACACAGAAAAAATTCTGCAGTAAGATACTTGATCTGAAACCTACTTTACAAAACCAGCTTTGTCCTGAACTGATGGACCCGTAGCTGTACTTTTCACGTGAAGTTGCACTTAACTGAAAAAGGCAATTCAGTCCTTTGGCCTAGGCACCAGGTGAAGACAAACAAATGAGCACATAGCCAGCTGAGCTGCACATCCATTCAGGGAATAAGTGATTTAGGGGGAAGCAAGGAGTGCAGGCATGAGAGGACCAAAAGAAACAAATCAACCCTACCTAACAAGTAGGCTGCTCGTGCTAAGTAATATGTAGGTTCCATGCCTATTTAATGAATTTGCTTCCCCCATGAGTGTTAGGTAGTACCAGTGAAGCTCAGATGATAGCAGAAGTAAGAATGTCTCCTGTAATTTTCTTCAAACCATGTTCACTGCCCTTTTGTTCATGGCTCTGTGGTCTCTCAGACACAAATGTAAAGTGAAATGAAAAGCAATTTTGCAAAACTGCCACTTTTAGGTTGTGTGCAGTCAATTAAATAAGATACTATCATAAGATATTCAAACAGCACAAGTCTGGAACTACTGCAATTTTGTGAATGATATCTAAATAATCTGAATGATTGAGAGTCATTTATATCACTAATCTTACTCTAGCAGCTACAAAATACACTTCCATGTGTCATGAAACCTTCATGGCATTTCTGTCTTTACTTAACAAGGCAGAATTTCAAATGCTAACATGTTTACAATGGTTGCTTTTAGCCTTGATTCTTGTTTTATTACGATGTGAGTTCATATCTGTATTTATTCTAAATTATCTAAATGATTGTGGTGGGTTGACCCAGCCAGTAAGTAAGCCCCCATTGCTCTCTTACTTTCCCCCAGGAGGATGGGAGTGGTAACTAGAAGGCAAAATCAAGAAAAACTTGTGGGTGGAGATAAAGACAACTTAATAAGTGAAGGGTTAGGGGGAAATAAAAAAAACAAAACACAATCTAAGTGACACAACTGGTGAGAGAACTGACCAGAGAAGGTGCCCTGCTGGATCTCCTCTTTGTGAACAGAGAAGGATTGGTGGATGATGTGGCAGCTGGAAGAAGACCAGGGCACATCTATCACGAAATAATAGTGTTCTCTATTCTTAGAGAGGCCAGGAGAGGGCTAAGCAGGACTGACATCTTTGACTTCAAAAGGGCTGACTTTGTCTTGTTTAGGCACCTCCTTGAAAGGATCCCTTGGGAGACAATCCTGAAGGCTATAGGGGTCCAGGAAGGCTGGGCACTCTTTAAGAGAGAAGTGTTAATGGCTCAGGAGCAGGCAGTCCCCAGGTGCTGTAAGAGAAGCCGGTGACAGAGAAGACCACCCTGGCTGAACAGGGAGCTTTGGCTGCAACTCAGGGAGAAAAGGAGAGTTTACAACCTTTGGAAGAAGGGGCTAGCCACACACAGTGATTACAGAGAGGCTGTGAGGCTATGCAGGGTGGAAATCAGGAGGTCTAAAGCCCAGCTGGAAATTAATTTGACTTCAGCAATCAAGGACAACAAGAAATGTTTCTATAAGTATGTCAGTAGTAAAAGAAAGACCAGAGAGAGTCTCCATCCCCTGCTAGACGCAAGAGGAAACATGGTAACAAGTGATGAGGAGAACGCTGAGGTCCTTAATGACTTCTTTGCCTCAGTCTTTAATAGCAAGACTAGTTGTACTGAGGGAATCCAGCCTCCTCAGCCAGAAGACAGAGGCTGGGAGAATGACCCCCCTGCAATCCATGAGTAGACAGACCTACTGCATCACATAGACATACACAAGTCTATGGGACCAGATGGGATACACCCGAGGGTGCTGAAGGAGCTGGCTGGGGTGCTCGCCAAGCCCCTTTCCATCATTTCCCAGCAGTCCTGGCTGACCGGGGAGATCCCGACAGATTGGAAATTGGTCAATGTGATGCCCATCTATAAGAAGGGTCAGAAGGATGATCTGGGAGATTACAGGCCTGTCAGCTTGACTTTGGTGCCCGGGAAGCTGATGGAGCAGCTCATCCTGAGCACCATCACACAACACATGTGGGACAGCCAGATGCTCAGGCCCAGTCAGCATGGGTTTATGAAAGGCAGGTCCTGCCTGACAAACCTGATCTCCTTCCACGACAGGGCGACCTGCTTATTGGATGAGGGAAAGGCTGTGGATGTTGTTTACTTTGACTTTAGCAAGGCCTTTGACACCGTTTCCCACAGCATTCTCCTGGTGAAACTGGCTGCTCAAGGCTTGGATGGGCACACGCTTTGCTGGGTAAAAAACTGGCTGGATGGCCAGGCCCAAAGAGTTGTGGTGAACGGAGTTAAATCCAGTTGGTGGCCGGTCACGAGTGGTGTCCCCCAGGGCTCAGCTTTGGGGCCACTCCTGTTTAACATCTTTATTGATGATCTAGACGAGGGGATCGAGTGCACCCTCAGTCAGTTTGCAGATGACACCAAGTTGGGTGGGAGTGTTGATCTGCTCGAGGGTAGGGAGGCTCTGCAGAGAGACCTGGACAGGCTGGAGCCATGGGCTGAGGCCAACTGGAGGAGTTTCCATAAGGCCAAGTGCTGGGGGCTGCCCTTGGGCCACAACAACCCCCAGCAGCGCTACAGGCTTGGGGAGGAGTGGCTGGAGAGCTGCCAGTCAGAGAGGGACCTGGGGGGGTTGATTGACAGCCGGCTGAACAGGAGCCAGCAGTGTGCCCAGGTGGCCAAGAAGGCCAAGGGCATCCTGGCTTGTGTCAGCAATAGCGTGGCCAGCAGGGACAGGGAAGGGATCTGACCCCTGTCCTCGGCACTGGTGAGGCTGCACCTTGATTCCTGTGTTCAGTTTTGGGTCCCTCACTACAAAAAGGACATTGAATGACTCGAGCGTGTCCAGAGAAGGGCAACGAAGCTGGTGCAGGGTCTGGAGCACAGGTCGTATGAGGAGTGGCTGAAGGAACTGGGGTTGTTTAGTCTGGAGAAGAGGAGGCTGAGGGGAGACCTCATCGCCCTCTACAGCTACCTGAAAGGAGGTTGCAGAGAGCTGGGGATGAGTCTTCTTAACGAAGTAATAAGCGATAGGACAAGAGGTAATGGCCTCAAGTTGCACTAGGGAAGGTTTAAACTAGATATTACGAAGTATTTCTTTACAGAATGGGTTGTGAGGCGTTGGAATGGGCTGCCCAGGGAGGTGGTGGAGTCCTCATCCCTGGAGGGGTTTAAGAGTAGAGTCGGCATACGCTTAGGTATATTCTGTAGTTTGGAACTGTCAGTGCTAGGTTAACGGTTGGACTAGATGATCTTTAAGATCCTTTCCAACCTAGTTGATTCTATGATTCTGTGATGCAAAGGCCATCAATCACCACCTTCCATCAGCTAAGTGATGTCCAGACAGTCTCCAAGCAATGGCTACTTAAGGAAAAACTCCCACCACTACTACCATTTCATTTCTGGGCATGTTGTTATAGGTATGGAATATCTCTGGTCATTTTGGGTCAGCTGTCCTGGCTCTGTTCCCTCCCAATCTCCTGCCCACCCTGTTTGCACCCTGGATCGGGGAAGAGTGAGAAACAGAGAAGGCCTTGACACTGTGAAACACCATTCAGCAGCAACTAAAACACTGAAGTGATATCACCATTGTTTTTCTAACAAAAATAAAGCACAACACCGTACAGGCTACTGTGAAGAAAATTCCATTACAATGATTTTTTGTTACAGTCATCAATTAAAACTCCCAGATAAGATTCTGTTGCACTGACTGGAAGTTTTTGCATCAAAATTTCAGAAGTCAACCCCTATATTTCAGATCAAAAAATACATTCTGTGCTGCTTTCTATATTTGTTTTGTTTTGTGTATGGATAGGACAATAACAACGAGTGTTAAAAGATAGATCAGTGTTATCATTACACCTCACTGTATTATCACAAAATCAAAGAATGGCTGAGGTTGGAAGGGACCTCTGGAGGTTGACTAGTCCAAGCCCTGCTCAAGCAGAGACAGCTACCACAGGTCACTCAGGACTATGTTCAGTTGGGTTTAGAATAGCTCCAATAATGAAAACAATATGATTTTGCTGAGGAATCTGTTCCAGTCTTTGGGCATCCTCATAGTAAAAAAGCTTTTCCTTGTATTTATGTGTAAATAAATTCTCCAGGCTGAACAGGCCCAGCTCTCTCCGGGAGAGATTCTCCAGTCCATTAACTATCTTCACAGAACTTTGATGGACTGGCTCTAGTATGTCCCTGTCTCTCTTGTAGTTCAAAGCCCAGACCTGGGCCCAGCACTCCAGATGTTTCTCACCAGGGCTGAGCAGAGGGAAAGGGTCAGTCTCCTCAGTGTTCAGGCCATGGTCTTCCTAACACAGCCCAGGAGGCAGCTGGCCTTCTTTGCCACAAGGGCACAGTGCTGCAGAGCTGCTTTCCAGCCAGTCAGTCCTTAGCATATACTGGTGCCCAGGGTTATTCCTCCCCAGATGCAAGACTGGTCATTTTCCTTTGCTGAACTTCATGTTCCTGTCAGCCCATTTCTCCATCATTTTGGGGTCTCTCTGAATGGCAACACAGCCATCTGGTGTATGAACCAGTCTTCTCAGTTTTGTATCATCTGCAAACTTGTTGAGGGTTCAGTCGGCCCATCATTCTGGTCATTAATTAAGATGTTACACAGTTTTGGTCTCTAGGGGTTCATATTCCTGGCTCAGCCACTCTACTGTATGGCTTAACTGGTCATTCCATGGAGGTCAGTTGGTGCCAGATGGTTCAGAAGAATACACATACACCACCCCCCCCCCCCCCCCCGATCTCACAGATAGTAAATATGAAATTATTTGCTCCCCATACAAGTATCTGAGTAATTACTGACAGACAGATATTTTCCTAAAACCTAGAGTGTGAATTTAAATTAATAGAGTTTATTTTCTATTAAGCTACTAGAATGAAAGCTTTCTGCTATCTTTGTAAATACATAATTTGTCTGTAAATCACTGCTGTCTAATCACAAATTGCTTATAGGTACATGTAAAGGTAACTCTAAACAAGCATGCTTTTTTCTTAAGTATGGCTTTGATTTTTTGTATTTTCCTCTATATTGTTACAGCTGTCTGTAACCAGGCTGTAACAAGTAGATGCATGCACTCTCTCCAAAATACTTGGGATCAGACTGAACTGTGGCCTTCAACTCTATCCTTAGGTATGATAAAGACAGTATCACCATCCCCTTTTGAGGCTGGAGCAATGGTCTTGACAACACCTGCCATAACCTCACTGCTCTGGTGTGCATCACCAAGGAGATGAGACAAGAAAGGCTGGAGCAGAGCATGAGTTAACTAAGGGGGAAAGAAAAAAAAGTCATTTCCTTCCCTTAATCTGAGGGATGCTTCCAGATTACATATCACTAGAGTTCACTGGTTGAACTTTAACCAGGGCATGTGACATCAGCCGGAATCACGGACAGTCTGGGTCAAACACAAACCTCTTGAGAAGTCTCCTTAAAGTAATAGAACACGAAAAAATATTGAATTATTACATTGAATTGAAAACTAAATTAATATATTCCATGACATATGCTTACCGTGTATTGTGGAAATAGATTCATGCATCACTACAAATTGCAATGTATATTCAAACAAACTAAAAGGGATTTGTTTTTTGTGGGTTTTTTTTTTTTTTTTTTTTTCAAACTGCCTGTTGAATTTTCAACTGTACATTACATAGGGGTAAAGAGAAAACTACCGATACACCTTACTAATTGTGTTGAATGATTTCACGGTTTTTAACATCTTTTTGTAATCTCTTTGCACACAAATTGTATGACTTTCTATGTTTTCGGCACTGTTAAAACTACTCACTATGTTAGCGGGGATTTGTCACAAGAGATGTATGCCCACTTGTAGTCCAGTAAGCAAATTACAAGTCTGGTCTTCTGCATGATTTGCTTGGATCACTTCAAAAATCACAATCAAAAGCTTGTCAAGAACTGGTTTTCATTCTTATTAACTTGCAAGCTATTTTGGGCTAACAATGGCTACACTGCTGAATATTCATTGGTTCGGAATTATGACCATCTCTTTATTTTCAAAAAGGGTCCTAAAAGAATTCTTACTGGAATCATTGTTAGAAGATATTACATAGTTTTCACTTGGCCAGATCAGAGCACGTTTTTATATCAATGAAGTCTGTTCAAAAGGCACAATGCCATAATGATAATTCACTACAAACAAAATAAACAAGATGTAAGATTGGAGATCAAATATTGGCAGCAAAGTGGCAAGTTTGCAAAGGATGAGTGAGGTTTCCCTGGGCTCCTCTGTTCTTCGGCATGCCAAAACAAACAGCAAAATACACACAAACAACACACAAGTGCTGGTTTTTGTTTTTGTTTTTTTTTTTTCTTTTTAAAACAACATGAGGTTAGTAAGTCAAGCATTGTGATTGTATCTATAAAAGTAAAGTACTGGTGGACGTGTTACTAATTTATTGTCATTAAATCAGAAAAAGATTGTTCATCTGTGATTTAAGCAGTAAATAATATTGATAAAATAGGAAAAATCTCTAACTTTCCAAAACTTGTTCAATTTGTGCTCTTACATTTTATTCACAAAGAATTTTCCTAAGTAATACTTGGTGGAAAAAGGCATTCTAGGCGTTTGGAATCATAATTACTATCATTTTAGAGCTGCTATCTAAAGCAAGTCCAATGAACCACTTTTTAAAAGTGCCTGCCTTTCTACACTGACTACAAGAGAGGCAAAGCTGGATCTCTAGAGCTGTTATCTACATTGCAAACATTTAACTTAGAGCAAATGGATAACACCTATGGCAATTTGTGTGGGAAGGATATTAGCAACACAAAACTATGAGGGAAGGAAAATAGATGGAAAAAAAAAAAACAACAGTATTTAGGTTTATGGTAAATGAATGTGAGAAAACCTAGAAAACACAAGATTATTTGTTGGGGAAGGAAAAGGTTAAGTAAAAAAAAAAATCAGGAGAATGGCATTGGGAGAAGAGTCTGCAAAAGAAAAGAGACAACATAAGTGATATTCAGCTTGCCTATGGTTATGCAGGGTAGTTGTGCTTATGTACCCTAGGTGTCTTAAGCACCCACTGTAATCTGGAGAGATGGTCAATACAACCAGCAGGACCTAAAGAGCTTTCACCTCCTATACTAGATATCTTATTTCATTCAGTTTAATTACTTTCTGACTCCAATGCTTAAATCAAAGAGGTACCTATTTCAGTCACCTAAATGTGAATGCTATTTGAGATGCACTTGCATATCATTCCTGGCATGCAGCAGAAGAGCATCAGTTTTCATACCATTGTATCTTGAATCACATCTACCATGGATACCACAGGGTATTTGAAATGGCTTTACAAATATATGCATGATCAATCAAACTGAGATCCAGCTTTCCAGGGACTAAAATAGGAAACCAGACTATCCATAGACACCTAAATTTAAATGTACAAGCCTTTACTAAATCCCTTTTCTTAAGTTAGGACAAGTAGAATTCAATCCCATGAACTGAGAAAGGTTAAATAGCCATAGACTGAATAAAGTATATCAGAAAGCAGATTAGAATTACTGAGATATGTGTATCTAAAGAGAAAACAAGCCCAGGCACTGAAGAAATATGACAGTAAAAGATGTGACAAAGCACATTAAGAAAGAATAACGCTATTTTCACACAGTAGAAGTTGGTTGCATGTTTAGGTATAAACCACATTTCTATTTGTAAGCTGTGGAGAATCTGAACTTATATGTGGGTAGTGGCTTTTGAGGTGTATGGCATTATAAAATGACAGACTAGATTCTTTGGCAGAATCCATTAACTGAAGAATAGAAGTTTTTGACTAATCAGATATGAAGGTGCTTCATAGCAATGTAAATAATAATATCAGTACGAAGCAATAATAGAAGCAGTGTTATTTATCTTACTCTTTTCAGTCTAAATTATACTCTTCCACAGCTTCATATGTTTAAGATCATTAAGTTTACAGCATATAACATTAAGAAGGCCATCAAGAAAGCTAGATGTTTCAGCAGATGTGATTGGCAGTCTGGAATGAGGGACTAAAAGAATCAGATTTTTCTGATAAAATGATCATTGGAATGAAAGTTAAGGATATTGACAAGTGAGGCTCTAGGTATAAAGGTTAATAGCCTTCTTTGATGAATGGACCTCACTTGGCGTTATGTCTGGAAATAGGACACTACTTCATTTAATACCCTTTTCACATCACAGATATTTTCTTTGCAACCATAACAGCTAGAAAACATTCTACTAAATAAAACAGCAATTTCTAAAAGACAGTTCTGCACAAAGAGTAGATTGGTGACCTGCCACAGTGCTGAGAAACTGGCTTGCAATTATTGTCCTTTCACATACATGCACACAAATTTGAACTTCACATTAATTTTGTTAGCAGTTTGGCAACATTTTTGAAATATATATGCATTTATATTTTTTTCTAACTCAAATTACACACATCTAATGGTCAACAGGAGAACTGTTATGAAAATTTTGGAGTGTTAGTAACAGTATCTGAGACCTCACACTTCTTTTGTCCTTCCTGTTTCTCTACTTTGAAAGCATTTGTAATAATATTTGGAGGGCAGATATGATATATTAGTATGTAAAACCTCTTTCTGACCATTACCCCACAAGGATAATTCTGATTTTATTGTTCCTTCGTATTGGTTGGGGTTTTTTCCTTTTTTTTTTTTTTTTTTTTTTCCCTCCCCGTGATTTAATTTGCTTATTTATTTGTATTTCTAATCTAACATTAGTGGAAACATATATGTCTGTTATTTATGAGGCATATTTATCTCAGGATAGTTTGACTCATGTTGGAGAATAACATTTTCACATACTTTAATTCAAGGAAAAAATCTATTAAACACAAATATAACTATGAAATTGTGATATAAGCAAAAGAACAGAAATTACTTCTGAGGACAGTAACAACTTCAACACAGATCCCTCTGTGTGGTTCCATAACTTACGCTAACCTGCATCTGTTATATTGCTGGAGAATAAAGGAAAAAGATTAAAAAAACCCACCAAAACCTGCAATTTTGGAAAACACGAAAGTAGTGAGAACTGTACACACTTACTTTAAACATATGTATAATCTCCTGTTATGTACCTGTTCAGTGCCCTGTACTGTGATGCTGCCAGCTCTAAGCAGTCTTGTACATGAAGTAATGACAGTACAGGAGGTTTTAAAATATAATTTGGATGTCTGTATGTTCTCATTGTACAATTAAGTTATTATCTAATGACTGGTTTAAGAATTACTCACTTTCAGCAGACAAGAAGGCTTTTGGTAGAGTTGAACTGTACAGCTGATGTTTCTAAGAAATTTAGTTATATGTCTGCTTTGCTAGGAAAACTGGGTCATGTCAGATTTTCTGTAGAAAACCCCTGTGTAGTGAGATTTCCTATAATAAACTGCCATCGATACTACTATGTAACTTATTCTTTCAAAATCCATATACTTGTGGAGGCAGAAGAAAGGGTAACTCCTCCTTTTCCTTCTTTGCTGAAAGTTGCAAAATATGTAGCAGTGTAAATATCTAAAGCAACTTCAGAGACTAACATCTCGTCTCTCAGTACAACTGGAGTGACTGAGGACCAGAAAAATTCTTCCATGTGTTGCCTCATATATTTAGAGCAATGCCAATGAAGGTAGTTTCTTTAGACCACTGTAAAACTGTTCAAATAGAGGTAAACCTGTTCTCAGACATGTTCACTGCACATTTACTGGGGCTGATGCAGCTTGTTTTATGCCTTTCTGAGCTTTCTTTAAGTGCTTTGAAGAACAGATCTCCTATATCTGGGTTTAAGCTCATTTTCTGAATGGAACTTAAGTCTGAACTTTTCTTATTCTGTTACCAGTGACATCTTTGTGATTTTAATTGGTCTTTCAATTTTCTTAATCTACTCATAATAAAGACTAACTAACATTAAATAATGAATATATAAAATATTTATATAAAATCACAGGGTAATAATTTAATCCTAGGGCTGTGAAATAGTCTACAGTAATAAATCTATTTCAGATCTGCTAGGATTCACAAAAGTAAAAATGTCTTCATTAACAGACAGAAAGATTGTTATTTTTTATTAATTTAAAATGTTTTTTCTTATGTAAATCTTATGTAAATATTCATGTTCTTTCAAAATATTAACGGAAGAAATATAACTCATACATTTTCTAAAGTTTAATAAATATAAAACAATACAGATCAAACCATTATGTCTTCTTCAAAGCCATCTCTAATTCAATAATGAAAGTAACATTATAGCAATATTCATTAAACACTTACAGGTTATTGACCTCCATAGCTGAACAGAACAGAGGCAGTCAGCCTTAAAGGACAAATATATCTTAATTTTTGTCATGGGTGGATTAATGGCTTGCCTTTATTGATAACATTTTTTATTCAGCCGTACGGGGACTTACAAAATGAAGCACAACAAAAGGATTAGAAAACAAAGAAATAAAATGTGCCTAGCTGGACACACCATTTATTCCATTTTGATTGCTCAATTATCAAGTACAAGACATTCCTTTTAATATATTTACTCAATGATATTTAAGATTCAAAGTAAAATATAGTTTAGTGATGCTGTGAAAACCAGCTATGATGCATTTCCATAAAAATGACTAAACTGGCAGAGTGGATTAAATACTAGAGCATTTTGGAAGATGACACTCTAGCAAGATTTTGCATTTACATGAACTGGATAGTGTCAGAAATTTGTTTGCATTTGGGGATTTTCTACTAAAAGGGGATAGTAAACAAACATGTTACCATTGAGATTACATGGTGTGCCAGCATACATTATTTGTAGTTTGAAGGAGCGTCCCATAGAATCCTTACTTTTATGAAGGAAGCATATTAAATTTTAAGGTAGACCAAGATGGATTTTATTTATTTATTATTGTATTTTTTCTGGCACTAAATTATTAATTTAGAAAAAGTTACCTTCTACAATAAGTATATTAAAAGCTGTGGTTCTGAAATAAATTTATCACAGATAAGCATATTGATTATTTCTTTAAAATAAACATTTTTAGAAAAGCTTTCATATATAATTGTTTCCTTCAAGGATGGTCTCATTCAGAGCTGGTGACTTCACAATGAATTTGACACCTTCACAACTTCACCCTTTCTGTCATTTTCATATCAGAAAGAAAATATTTTTTTAATGGTTTTGGTTGTTCACTGAATTACCCATTTTAGAGACCTTTACCTTCAGAATTCAGCTTCTTTTAGTTTATAGCCATGAGGAGACAGACAAATAGCACATAGAAAGCTATGATTTTAGTACATAGATACTATGCTAGTGAGTGATAGATTTTATCAGTTTCCAGTGTTTGCTTCACTTTACATGAGTGAATACTCAGTGTTTACCATGGAATTTGATGATCCAAAACCCAGTAAATCCTGTCATAAATACATTTGCTAAAGAGATGGAGGGAATCATCTTATAGGAACTTTTTTTTGATCTGACTCTTCCTTAAAATCACAGTGAAATATTTTGACATCTGTTTGATGTTGAAAAGCAAGAAAGCAATCAACAACAAATTTAAACTGAAGTATCCTTGATTTGGTTTCCAAAGTCAAATTCTTAAATTCACCTGAACAACATTTCTTAGATGCTGCATGCCTATATTTTAAATTAACTTTTGAATTTTTTAGATATTTATTTGATTCTTATGTACAATATACTGAGAAGTATTTTCAAAGTAGTCCTTGGTAAGAGGATTTTTGCTGTGTTTACTGCCAAGGATGGATAAGGAAATGTCAAATCATTCTGAAGTTCTTAGAATAAATCAAGTCTATTAGTACCTCACACATACTGAGATTTCTAAAAATAAGTTATTAGTGATGTAGCACTCAATGGTTCTGGAGCTTCGACTGCTAATAATAGCGATAGTGCTTTCAGTCATGCTTCCAAAGCCATAAGCATTGAGATTCTCCTTTCACTCCACTTACTTCCATTTAAGATTAATAGAGGTGGTTTATTTCAGTATAAACTCATATTAAAATTTATTTTGAATTATCCTATTGCAAGTAGTGTTCGTCATGGAGGTGTAGTCTCAGAATTAGCTTGCTTTTACCAGCTTCTCAGTGAGGCAGTGGCAGGGCCAAATTCAACCCAAATGGAAGATAACAGGATCAGTAACATGAATGCAGATTAATTGTGGTCATCAGTCACAGGAATGCAAAGATGTCTACTACTCACATCTTCTAATTTGTTTATTTGTTTGCTTGTTTTGTGAAAAAGCAACTCATTTAGTGTTGCCCTTCTGAAAAGGTGAACTATGACCTCTTAAATGTTGCACTTGTAAGGAGAAATTATTCCAAACTGTTCACCAGACCTGTGTAACCTGGTACAGTCATAATCAATAAGTCTTAAAATTAATGCTTTAAAATTATATTTCAAGGTGGTTCTGAAACAGAGGGAATTTAAAACCAATGTCACTGGCAATGAAGTAGGAAGCTGGTGCACAACAGCATGCATAAGAAAAGAAAGAACAGCGCTGAAAATGTTTATAATGTGAATTTAAGACTTCTTCTCTAACGATCAATAACCCTCTATGCAGTCTTCTACACTGAGACTTTCTTTTAAAAACAATGACAATTTTGAGTTTATATAGTTATATTCAAATTAATATCACTTATTGTTCGGGGACTCAGGTGGATTAATAGACATGAACAAACACTCTCATTTAATTTAATGAAATATACAGTCACACAATTCAGAAATCATTACAAATAAAGTGTGCACAGATAAAACAGAGTGCAATTATTACATTTGTTTTATAAAACTAGTCTACCTAAAAGTAATAAATGTGGCTAAACCGTGATGTAACATCTTGCACTTAATAAACTCTTTCTTTTTGTAAATCAATACAGGTGTGTTGATGTAATTTACTCAGTCATGAGTTTGGTTTTAACAGTGTGTGAATTTCATAAGAAGACTTCTTCATCTACAGGTATACTTATGCTTAAAACTACCCCCTAAAGTATACTGCTTTTCAGTACATATCAGACAATGTCATGTTATGACATTCATCCTATCTTTCTCCTTAAAAGCCAGACTGTGCTTACTGAGCTCATAAATAGTGACTTACGCTGGGATATTCATATTTCCAACTTTAGGCTGCTCATACCAGGTCCCAAGAACTACTGTCCACTAAGTATAAAGAGAGGCTAAGATTTTTAATTTAGATGTAGTTTCATGGTAAAAATCTGTGCTTAATCAGATGAGCCTCACACTTACAGGCTATTTGAAAAGCTGTCATTCAATGCAGAATATACTAATTTTCTCTTACATATTCATGGAAGCTACTGTAAGTGAATTAGTTAGTTGAGATGCAATATCTATGTTGGCAAATATAGAAGATACTAGTGTGAAGGGCCTGATGACAGCAGAGGCAGTACATCAAGATAAATGATCCTTTCATCTTGTTCTGCCAAACATTGTGTTGGCCATGGCCAAAAAAATCCAGATATAGAAGATGACATGTTTTAGAGTAGCCAGGTAACACGAATGGTAGCACAGCAACTTTATTTTTTGAATGTGAAGAACTTTCCAATACAGGCACCAGAAGAGTCACAGTAGTGATGTTTATTCCTTTGGGATATCATATCAAAAGGTATTTCCCAGGGGAGCAAATACTTAGAGGAAGGGATTTTGAAAGCAGATGGAAAGCAAAGTAGAGAATTAGCACTTTGGCTTTAACCTTCCCTGAATGAAAGCAAACTCACTGATTTCCTCAGACACACTTCATAAAAGGTTGACATGAGAAAGCAGAAGGCACCGACAGAGAGATATAGAAACAGTTTAGCAACTTCTTTTAACAAGATATTGCAAATCTGTACCAGTAATTTAAGTCCACTATTGACTTCAAAAAAGAATCAAATGTATTTTCAGTCACTCTGAAAATACAGCAATTTACTATGAAGGTTATTAAAGGAAAAGACAGAAGATCTAAATACTTGTATGTATACAGTCTGTTTGGAAAAGTTATTGTGGAGAGGTAATACTTTTCACATAATTCAAAAAATTTTAGTGCTTTTTGTAATGAACATTAATTCCTACTGTAAAAGCTCTGCAATGATAATGCCAAACTTAACCAAATACTTATATACATAATACTTTTGCTAATTTTATGGTTTTAGTTATATATTCCAGATTGTCCAGAATGTAGTACCTTATCCTGAACTCTTGAATAACAGTGGCATTTTCCCTTCACTGCTCCTGTAATTCTTCATTTTACTCCATAACTAGTTTGTGTTAGATTTTAAAGGACACTGACTGGTGGCATATACTACGTTATGCAGACAGTATGTATTTGTGTTTCCCACACGTGACAGGCACCACTCATCTTGCAACCTTCCGGACAAGATCCAAACAGAATTTGTAAAAATAAAAATAAATAAATCAATCTAATTCTAAATGCACATGCAGCCTGATTGAACTGAGTGACTGTACTTGAAGATGTTTTCTTCTTTTAGAAATATTGGGAGGATATTTTCTCATATCAGGAAAACGAACTTGATCATTATCTTTTCTTTGTTGTTACATAATATTCATTTTTATTATTTTCCTTTTAAAGAAGTAGTCATTTCATTGTAATAAACTATGACTAAGTATATGAGAAAGGGAGAGGAAAAAGAGAGAGAGAGAGAGAGAGATATGTTTTATTTGAGAGTTTCAGCACTATAAACACAATTTTTTACCACATAAGCTCAGAGAAAGCTATCTGAGCTGTGCAGCTGTCTTGCTGTAGCTTGGACTTGGACTAATCAGCAAGATTCAAGGACAGCAGTAGACAGCACAGTAAACAGCAACCAGTGACTTAGCTGTGTGAATGGAGATCTAAATTAATTATTATTGACCAAGAGTCATTGTGATAGTTCTCTAAGAACATCAGTACTGCACTGTATGATATACAAATATTAATATGTTAGGACTTTTTAGGAAGAAGGATTAAGAATAAAACAGGAAGCTGGATTACATAGTATCTAAATTCATTACACAAACGTATCTACAGCGTTCTTTACAACCTACTCCCAAAAAAGGGATCCCGTAGAGCTGAAAATGTATCACAGAATTTGAACAAAGATCATTGTTTCCATATGAGAAGATATTAAATTCATTTTTCTTTGAATGCTTCCACTTGAGGAGGGACTTAAGAGGAGGAGACTAAATATGCTGTGACTTGTTTGCTTGGAAGAGGCGTAAGCAGATTTACAGATATCTATAAAAGGTCTGTCCAGATTATGAACCCTTTGAATATACATTATTAATGATATGTATAACAGAACAGAGCGCTAATAAAAAACCAAAACAATCAAACAAACAAGCCCAAACAGATTATTAAATCTGCATGTGAAACGAAACTGAGAGTGTCTGAAATATATAGGAGACAGACCTAGAATTTGGCATGATCGTTGTAAATTAGAGAAATGGTCTTGGAAAACTGGGCTGAATCCAACAGGGACAAGTGCGAGGTATTACAAATAGGCAAGAATAATCAACTTCACAAACACAGGATGGGGAACAGCTGGCTAGATAACAGTTTTTGGAAAGAGATCCAAGGGATAGACTAGACTACAGTCTGAACATGATCAAAAATACCATGCTGTTCTGAAGATGGCAAACATCATACTGAGATGTGTAAGTGGAATATAGCTTGCAAAAATTATGAACAAATCTTTCAGTTTTACCACTTTGTAGGGCCTCAGCTGGAGTACTGTGTCCAGCTCTGGGCAACATTATGAACCACATCAGAGTGAGAACAGGGAACAATGAAAGGAAAGATAATAGGTCTACAAAGAGGACCACTGAAAAAAAGAATGAAAGATTCAAGCTGTTTAAATTACGGAAAAATGAAAGAGTGAAGGCTGGAGTATGTAAAAAGTGTCAGGGAAAAAAAAAAAAAAAAAAAAAAAAAAAAGGCAATAATCTACTCACTATGCCCAGTGGCAAAAGTTGAGAATGAATGGCCTTAACAGTAATAGACTGAAATTAGACATCTAGAACAACTCTGGAATTGTAAAGAACAGCTTCACTAGAAAGACTGTGGAGTCTCCATCACTGGAGGATTTTAAAAATAGATTAGATCAACAGCTGCTAGGAGTCATGCAGGTTCAGCTGATACCAACAATATTCTAGACAATCCCTTGAGGTTTCCTCATCCTGTTTTTGTATGACTACATGACTGAGTGACCATCATGAAAGCTATGAATATGGTATGACTGTCCACAACAGAAAAATGGACCAGGTAACAAATTTAACAGGAAAAGCAAGTCTGCTTACTGTGGTGGAATTAAACAGAAAAAATCATAGCCACAATGAGTCAAAACGTAACTTGGCACATTCATGGCAACTGAATATACAAACACTTCTGCTAAGAAACCTTGATGCAATCTCCTTCATGGAAGTTGAAAATCACTGTTTTTCAAAATCTGTAAGAGTTTACTAGGAGAAAAATCTCAATGAGAAGACTATCTTATCTCCTTACACTCTAACATTCTTATGGTGATCACTGATACAACATTGAGCTAGATGAACCATATGTCTGACCCCAACTGCTGACATTACTACAAAATACCTTTCTGGAAGCATCTTTGATTTTCACAAAGACTCTGGTGAACATTTCCAAATAAGGAATACATTAGCAGAAGAAAAGGTCTGTTCACAAATCATTCACAAACAAACAAACAAAAAGCAATGTGTGGGGAGTACATCTGCTGGATAATTTATTCACAATGAATTATTCAGCCAACTTTACTGAAGGACCTGCTTTTTTTCTAATTATATAAAGATATTTTTTTATGACAGCCATGGACACAAATGTTATCTATGACTGATACTTCCCTTACTGCAATCTTTTCTGTTTGGCCTATAAAGTCAGTTCAGGAAGTACTTTGTTTTCTCACTGATCTTTTGATTCAGAGGTGAATGACAACTTTAACCATACAACTAGACCAAACGCCTCAGGATGGAAAGGGTAGAAGAAAAATCATATTTTTAAATTAGAGGACAAAAATTGCCCACAGCTAAGTAATAGACTATCACATAAACAGAAACTTTGTCACGTGAAATAGCAGCATTGCAATTTCAGGACGAAAGCAAGATAAAGTTAAGGACATTTGGAAACAAAGGTTTGAATAAAGTGACTCATGCACTGATAAACTGGATAAAAAGATAAAACACTGTGTAAAAAATAGAACGCAGCTAATACACACAGCATAACATTTTGTTGGTATTTATTCCTGCATTAAAAAAATTATTTTATCTTTCTTTTCTTTGTTTCACCTTCCCTTTTCCTTTTAGCTTGCAGTCCTTTGTTCTTTCCTTTTAAATGACTAGCAGTGATTTAGTTATCTAGGTCATTCATTTACCTTGATTGTTTGCTGTGGCACAACAAATACCAGTTGAAACCTAGGAACTCCTGTTAACTTTGCTTACATTGTTAAAACTGTTCTTTTTAAAAAATGCCTTAAATATTTTTTATTGCTTAAAAGGTTTTAACTTTAAAATTTGAAATAAATTTAATACGAATTCTAAAAGCCAATGAGTTGCTAAAATGTGTGCAGTCTTTCTATTCATTAGGCTGTGTGTTTTTACATTTCCCTGTTAGCATAAGAAAACTGAAAATTCAATTAATTGAATTAATGCAGTGTGCAACACAACACACAGAAAAATTCCCCATCCTTGATGGCACATACCACTTTTGCCCTATTATGTGACAGAGTCAAATTATGGCACAGCTTCTCTTATGCATTCCTTTGCAAATCCTTGTAAACAGGAATTTTATTTATTTATTTTTTTTTATTCTTGACAACAGACAGAAGGCAGTAGATAGGTAAGTGGCTTGCATTTTGCTAAACAGGATAGAAGAACAGGATGTTTGAAGAAATATAAGATAATAGACACTCCCATATGTTAATGTCAGCCATATTTTTTTATATGATCTATCTAGAGAAGTCGCCTCATCTTCTCATAACAAGGATGAGGTTATGTTCCGGTCCTGCTCTAAACAGGACCTTTATGTTTAGGTAACAAAAATAAAACCATTAGCAGCTAGAGAGCTGGTGTGATGTGCCTTAAACATCTCATTTCCCATAGATGTCTCATTGTCTTGTGGTCCCCTTTTGTTTGTTGTCTTCAGGTGTACTGTGTTATCATTCGCATATGCCTACAGAAACACATAAGTCTGTATCTCCACGCACACACATATATAAAATGGAATTCAATAGATAAAAACTACCTGTTTTGTTTTTGTACAACTTTGCACATTATGATCTCTATGTACAAAACCAGTTGAAATGGTAGATGTTTCTGCTCCTTCACTCAGTACCCACCCTGGAACGAGCTTGTTACTGCAGTGACCAGTAGATGAGAGACACTTTCTTATGTCAGTTCCTGGCTCCAGCTTTCACCACTCTCAGTCAGACTCTTGTATATATTTATGTTGTCTTTCTGGGGAATATAAATTGTTTCAGCATTAAAATAATATTTAACTACCTTTCTCTTGCTCCTCCAGACTACTTCATGTGAAAACTGATTTTTCAGTTTGGTATTGTGGTTCAGATCCCAGTGTGTGCTTTGTCCTCCAGTGTCTCTCCTTCAGGTAAGTCCCTTGATCATTGGGCTGTAAGTGGGATACATCCATAGAAGCTGCAGACAGCTAGAAATCCCAGACATGTGTGAATGCATCAGCCTTCAGTGCATGAGAAAGAAGTTCAACACTTCCAAATAGCACTGGAACTGCTTTTAATGTGCTACACAGTTGATCTGCACAAGAGCAATAAGACCAAATCTTTGTATTTTCACCACATCAACAGACTACTTTCTGCACAAATGCATATGGACTTTGTTTCTGGAACTCATGCCATGGTACATGAAAAAACTCTATAGGCTTTGTAATACACTGACTGGAGATCTCTAAGCTGTTCTTAGCTGTGAGAATCTTCTAATTTTTTTGTCAGCCTATACCCATCAAGTGTCTGTGGCTTCTATGCATGTATATAGATGTGTTGAATGAAGATTAGGAACATATTTTACATTGGACAAATACAATTATGTGTTCTGCAACTGCTAAATGCCGTCAAATGTATGTTCAGAAGAACGATAAAAACTGGTAAATGCTATCGTTCTCAGATGTAGGGATACCTCTTTCTAATGGGTTTTAGAAACCTGTAGCACACTTCTGTCATTAAAAGGTAGATTTTTCCTGTATACTCGCTTCATTTTCCATCAGCATATTTATTAGTTCCAAATGCCTCACCTTTTTCTGAAACAGGTAACACTGACACAATGTTGTCTTTGTGGCTCTCTTTGCCTTTAGCGTATAGATTACAAGATGCATTTTACTTTATTTTGTTTCCTTTGGAAATGCTGCTCCGCACTTTGTTGCACTAATTCACAGGCAGCTTGAAAGCATACTGTCTTACATATAACACTCTCAACCGAATACCTGAATAAAATGTGAGTTACCTAGGAATAAATAATGGTGAAATGACACCACAAGCACTCAGCAAGTTGTCTGTCTTTGATACCACCTCCCATTCTACAGCTGTCCTGTTCTTCCATTGCACTCTTCTCCATTGCACCTCTGCCTATATTCCCAGATATATATCCCCTGTTCTTCCCCTTACACAAACAGTAGATTGAATTGCTGTCCTTCTCTTGCATTAAACAGAAGAACAATGCTGCTTTTCTTCGATGCTTACTTGTTAATATGGACATGCCCTTGCCTCTCCCCTTTTACCTAATCCATTAGTAATATCTCCCAAAGATATGTTTCTCTCCAGCTGCAGTAGGTTCCTTGGGAGTTAGCTTGCACTAGATGTACCACTGTTTCACAGCTGCAGGTGAATGCAATACACACACACACAAACACACAAAAGTGCATACACACACATAAACAAAAGTGCAGGCCCAAATATGTCAATATAGTTGATGTTTGTTTTTCAAGGGCTTAGAGAGCTGGTCAGCTGGACTTTGTTTAAATGATGTTTGGACATGTTAAATGACAGTTTTATACCAGAATATTTTATTTAAATTAATCCAAATCTCAAAAGATAAGGATTTATCTCCAACCTGATATCAGTGGCTAACAACACTACAAAAGTAATTAGGATATCTATAAGCTACTTTCAGATTTGTTTGTGCTACATAGGTGTTAACTTGATTGTGTGCTTGGTCATCTGATAGCCATAATAGTAAAATCTCCTGTCTCCTCCCAACTAAATACAATCTGTGTACTTGAATACAGTAAATAAATGTAAGTATTTGGAATCCAGAATAAACCGAATTTCTCATGTTCTCTGAGGTTAGTACAGGTCCCAGACCAGAAGTACAGTGGAATGAAAACAGCAAGCTGCAGCCATGGGACGTTAACATACCATATAGATTGGGAAAAATAATTTATAAATAAAATTGTCTGTCTTTTGAAGAATACGTAATTGTTTGCTAGCCCAATTGAGTCCTGGATCACCTGTGTCAATAGATTGGCACAGTATGAAATAACTAACAGTGATGAGAAAAGCTAGCGATAGTGTTTAGTTTAATGGGATCTGAAACCTATATCCTGTTCTCTGTCCAAACAAGCCCTGTTACACCAGTAGACAAACCGCTGGTTGTGATTGTTCATATCCCTATGAAATTGTGTAGTTCTAAGCCACTGGTCATTCTGTTCTATCTTCTACTGATGGTTCTGAAATGAAAATGAAACACAGAAAAGTAAATCAAAATGCTAAGAAAATTAGCAAGCCATTGTAATTTTGAAGGGAGAGTAAGTGATGAAGGATAGGACTGGTGAACATGTTGTATGCAAAGTGAGATGATCCAGAAACAAACATTGATTGAGGCCAATTTCAACCCCAAAACATGCAGCATGAGTGGCTTTTTCAAAAGAAAACCCATAGCTATTCAAAAACTGCAATAAGAACATGCTGCAAAAGTCTTCAGGAAGCAAATGAGCTCAGGTAGACAGAAACATATAGAAAGCATTGAAGGGCTGTACTTTTTCTGTCCGACAAGGCAAATGATTATTGATTCTTCAAGATATTGGGCACATGTAGGTGTCTGGGGGTTTTTTTGCAAAACAACTTCCACATTGGAAGGCCAATTGAAGAGAATTTCAGATTCATCAGTTTGCAGAAATGCCCAAGGAGTATGCTGTAACATCTCTAAAACTATTTAGTTCAGAAAAAAATTGAGAAATGTCATTTTCATGTTATTACAAATGAAAGGAATGAGCCTTAAAATGGTGTCTGACTTAGAACCTCAGAAGTATTAGGAAAAAATACTTCAGAATTAAAATGCCGAAAAATTCAGCTGTTCTAAAAAGATATAATGCAGATTCTTGATAAATCCTGGATAATACTGAGGTACTGAGAACAAATAGATGCATGTCCTATGTAGAAAAATTTGCTAATTTTAAGAAATAGGAACTTATATTGTTTAATGGAGAAAGAATCAACCCAACGGGAGAGCACTAAATCAGCACCAAGCCACCAAAACCCAGTCCTCTACAATGGGAAAGCTTACCTGAGCAGTAATTTCCAAAGGTGTCCTTCTGTTGAAAAGAAAGAAGTAAACACTTGCAGGGCAACATTAAGCTGACCAAATACAAAAATCAATTTTAAAATCAGATTAAGAGTGCTGGATCAGACTCCATCAATCACAGACTATTAAAGCAACCTAGCTCACATATGGATGGCTATATTGTGTATTTCTTTAGATGAAATCACTATAGGTGTTTCAAAAGCTTAACAAATTGTTATTACCTCCATTATAACACAAAAATCTAATGATCTTTCATGAATGTCTATCTTTACTTCCGTTAACTGTCAGTTACTGCATGATAAGAACATGTAAATAAAATCTTACCATGACTCAGCTTCTGCATGATGCGTTTTTTTATCCTATAGCAGCTTGTTCCTGTTTCACTGACCTAACACAGGACAAAACAAAACAACAAACATTGAGAAAGGAAGTGCTGAGCTACTTAGTTGCTACTGAGCAGGAAAGACTGGCAATACACCTACAGAAAGAGATGGAGATACTATTTCAGATACTGTTATAAAGGCTTTAGGATGTTACTGAAACAGAAAATATATATTATCTCCCAGGTTTACTTACTGTGAATCACTGAAATGTAGTTTGGTAACACAGTTGTAATTTTTGTACACTTCATTTCGGAGGGAATAGAGGAAGTTGTGAAAGTGAATTTGGCAACACAGCTTTAAATATTGTATAATCCTTGTAGTCAGCTATCTCGGTTGGCAGCCAAACAGAAGTGCCTAGAGTCAGAAACCTCAGCAAAGGGCATTTACAAATATTTAATAAACACAGTTACTTGGAATACAACTCTGCTGTTGTGTTGTCCCCACAGATTTCAGATTATAAAGGCAAGGGAAAGGAAGTGCCCCATCTCCCAGACTGTGACCCGTTCCTCCTTTCTTCTTCTTGGGAATATAATTAGCTTCCTCTTCTATACAGTTTCAGCCCAGTCTATTGGGCTGGGCAGCTCTGCACTATTTCTTTTTCTTCCTCTGAAGCTTCTTGACTTCTTTCTCTGTGTACTCGATCCTCAACAGACCTAGCTACTTTGATGATATTATGAGTTGACAGCCAGAACTGAAAATAAGAAGAAAGAAGCCTGCTGACAAACCGGCTTTTTTTTTTTTTTTTTTTTTCTCAAAAAAAAAAAAGAATAATACGTGTCATCTGTGGTTTTGATGCCAAAACCCTTGTGCAATGAACACAACTGGCATGAACACTGGGATGCCGCCCAAACGCAGATGGAAATGTCAAAGAAATTATGAAGGTAATATTGTCATGAACTGAATTATTCCATAACCAATATCTGTCCCAGAATAACAGTAATAATAAAAAAGTGTCTCTTAGCTAAAAAATAAAAAATAACATAGGTAGATCATGACCCTGATAAGTAAAGTCAGCTGGTAAAAAGAGGTTTTAAAACAACAATAACAATAGCAACAAGGCAACAAGCAAGCCAAGAAATGATAAAAGCATTCAGTAAAATGTATGGATAGAGCAGGGAAGCAACTTGAAAGCCAGGTGTCACAAATACCAGAACACTTGTAAAACACAGGAAAAGGAGTCAAGGATTATTGTTCTATTCTTGACTGTGCTGGAGAATTCTCATGTGACTTTGGCCAGCTGACAACACAGGTACGGACATCTCAACTAAGAAGAACAGCATAAATGAAAAGCAAACACAAAAATAATCCTGCTTTAGAAATTATCTGTTGAAAGGTTTTCCATAAGGGCTACTGTACAACACTATGTTAACTTGACAAAGTTATTTCTTAACCTTTAAGTCTACCATACAGGATAAATAGATTTCTTATTGGTACTTTGCCATTTTCATTTCAGTCATTGGACCTGACTTGTGAAGATGGTGTCTGTACAGAATTATGGCAAACATGAAAAATAAACCTACAGACTTACTTGAATCTGGAGATCATAGTCATAGAATCATATGCTGAATGTAACAGAAGATATATGGTATGGAATTATGAACCTTGGCTTGAGTAGCAGAAATTGGAAAGTGGACAAATTTTAAAATTTCTCTGCCTGAGCATGAGGATACAAGACTGAAAGATATGGAAAGATTTTTCATTTCTTATTTCCACAAAATAAGAAATCATTATGAAAATTTGCAGACTCTTTGATGCAAAATCTGTTCTGTGCTTGATTAAGAAAATTGTAGAAGATCATGGCACGCAAATCAAAACAGGCTTCTATAAATCTCATCACTCTAATGTGAAATCAAAGTTATGCAGTCCCTGCATCCAACTAAGAGTGATGTGCCAGCGAACACTACAACCTTGGGTCTGACTGTCATCCTGCTTAATTTCTCAGTTTACTCTAGTTAAGAAATTAAATGACACTGGTGTAAAACTGGTGCAGAAATAAAAAATGGAAAAAGAGATTCAAGGCAATTAGGTGCAGTGAAAAAATAACAGCAGCTTGTATCTTTTGTTAGTAGAGATAGGAAACAGGAAAAAAAAAAAAAGTCTGTTTGAATGGTCTGAACAACAAATGTATGATGGGGAAGCTTCTACCAAACAAATATATTTTCTCTTATTTTTAGGGCATGTGTGCTATCAGGTGAAGAGTAAACAGGATTAAAGATAGACTGATGAATATATGACACCACTTAGATGTACAGTTAATGGAACACAGTGCAGATAGCTGCATGGATGTTTTTGGTGAAACTCAGCTTCATAAAAGCTCTCCATTGCCTGTAACAAAACAGATACCCTAGCTCATGTCACCCAAGGGCAGACACCAGATTTAGGTGTTTAATCTGTGAAGAAAATTTCACCTTTTCTGTATACTGATGTTCTTCTATTACAGCAGCTGAAATGTTGTCAGGAGAGTTTTGTAATAACTGTGTTAAGAACATATTGCTCTGAGCGGTTTAATAAGGCATGAAGAATTTGTTATGGACAGAGTTTAAACAGTGATGGAATGACATAGAAAACAGTTCATAAGAACTAGCTCCTGTTTTTTACCTGTGGCAGGAGGGTTTGGGAAGAAAATGAAAGAAAGCTTTAAGTTGCTTTCTACCTCCTTTTTGAGTGTGAGGGGAGACAAGCCCAGATAACAGTGATATTCAATTGTATTTATATCAGATTTCATCAGTTACCTGTGTCAGTTTGGCAGTCTTTAGCCAGCACACCCGGTGCTCTAACTTCAGACCTTAGCCTTGGAAAAACATCCTCAGTGCTTGGCAGAACTGTGGTTGTATCTGAATGCCAGAGACTTTGGGATGAATGACATAAGGAAAGGACATGGATGAACAAATGGGTGAGCACGAGCTGTAGCCGGGTTCTGCTCTACAGGCCACTTTCAGCAGTAAGCAGAGTGTTTTCTCTCCTTCTTTAAGAGAGAACTAGTGTCCCTCGACCATGTTTTAGAGTTGTAATATATTAAAAATTTTGTAGGAATACAAAGTAGTGTTTTAGAGGGCTTTTAAAAATGTTTCTCACAAATAATTTTGGTGATATTGTTTCTCTCTTACTACATATCCAAGGTAAACTATAATGTCTGCTTAAAAACAAACCCCATGAGGCCTGTTCTTAGGAGCTGCTGAACTTGTAGCCCAGTTGAAGTGAGGCTGCATCAACTCCATGCCCCCAGGTCCCACCAGTAGCAAGGCTGATAAGGTATCCCCAACAGGCAAACTGTCACTGTAATTCAGTGTGCATGTACAATGGCTGGACACACAGAGCAGCACAGACAGGGCACAGTGCTCACTCAGATGCAAACAGCACCAACAGTCTCATCCTGGTCCCCTCTCTGGTTGATCAGGACAATAGCCTGTTAGTGGAAAGTATATACATGTATACAGCATGGATCTCTCCAATAGTTGGCCTTATATACACCCTCTACCTAGTAGCTGGCTCTGGACCCTCTGTCTCCTCATTTGGTGGTACTTGGACACGTGAACCCCCAGGGACACAGCCCCATGGCAGCTGCCGGCACTCAGACCTGCATGCACACTCATACACATGCACAGACGTGCACTCTAAGGACCCCTGCAGCAACTGTTTTATAGACATGGTGTTTACCTAGTAGCTGGCCCCTTGATCTTCCAGTTTCCTCTGGTTACTTCATGAACAAACAGCCTCTCTGGTATGTGGTCCAGAGTATGACCTTACCAGTAGCCAACCCCAGATCCCAAAGTCCCTTCAGCTCTGGACCTTCTGGAATGCACAGTTGACAACTTGAAGACATTCTGGTGTCTCCAGACTCTGTCCCATACTCACAGTTGCTCCAAAACTTGGTTTGAAAGTCTCTTATTGTACTAGGTGGTTAGACCAGTTTGATGTTTTTTAATGTTTTCACACTGACACGTGTAGCCTCATCATACACATGCACCCCAGTTTCTGGAACACTGGCACACAACTCCCCATGACTACTCCTACTCCCATTGCTGGCACTGAAGCTCCCATATACTCACGTGTACACAGAACAGAGTCCCCTCACCCAGAAAAACAGCCAGAAGTGGAGTTTAATGAAAAAACAGGAGGGATTGTTCTGATCTGGAGCAGGGCATTGCCAGAAATATATAGTGACCAGCCCTTGTTTACGTGAGACTATGCTCTTTTATCCCATTTTCCCCTCTATTTTCCAATGTTTGGTATTCCCCAATCCACCCTGATCCCTTCCTTTCCTTACTTTTTGTTCCTGCCCTAAACTTCCCATCATAAGTCCAGTACAATTCCAAAATATGCTTCCCTGGCATCCCACAAGGAGCCCCATACTCACTGACAGGCCCTTCTCAGTCTGTGAGGTTCCCTGGGGAGAGCCTTTCCACTGGCTTGTGGTGGCGGGTCTCACACTGCCTGTGGGGCTGATTACCTTCATGATGGATCAGAGCAGGGGCTCAGACTTGTTCCTCTGACTGGGGTACTCAGGGCTCTTCCACTTGTCCTTGGGCTGCAGGGACTCCCTATGTTTGTGGAGATGAGCCTTTAACCACATAACCTAACACCAATCATCTTCATCTTTTTTTTGTTTGTTTGTTGTTAAACACCTCACAGGTTGCAGAATTCTGGCTCCAGTCTATGAGTGATGTTCAACAGCAACGGCTTCTAACTCCAGAATGCAGTCCTGATTTCCCTGAAATCAATAGGATTTTGGCCACTGACTTGAGTGGAGACAGTCTTTTGAATAAGTATACATTGACATGCTCCCAGAATATCCATTGGCCTAGATCTCACCTCCCCTCAGCAAGCAGATGCACAGAGTTAAAGAAGAGAGTATCTTGCATGGAAAATTCCTTTCTCGATGTTTTGTTAAATCAGAAGGAGGAAAACTTGCCATTTCAACTTCACAGCTTTGCAACTGGAGCTGTTATTTTTTAATAGTAATCTCCATCATTCTCATTTTCTTAATTTTCTACCAGCCTTACCTTTTCAATTATCTATGCATTTCAAGATAAGAAAAAGTGTTATTATGAGCTTTTGCATGTGGCTGTATACCATTTAGCATTCCAATAGATCTTCATGGCCCTGTAGTATCCAAACAGTTAGGAAAAGCTGGCATGGGAGAGTTCCAGAAAAGTTTTTAGCGGCTGAAATTAGCAAAATTACTGATTGACTTTGTTGTAAATAAACAGATGACAGAAATAATAGCAGGCAATTTCTCAGTCCTTTATGGCTATGTAGAATATGTCACTTCACGTTGAAAAGATATGAGAAAGAAATTCACAGGTCATTTTATTAGTAAGTCTCTTTTATTCTCCAGGAAAATTATCAAGAGACTAGGTCTACTGTATGAGTCTATCCAAATATTTTAATAGAACCCCGCTCAGCACTTTCCTAAAATGAAGACAGAGGGATTTTGGCTGAGTCCAAATTATGATCAGGAAGTTCCTCTGTGAACATAAGCAAGAGTGTTGATAGAGGCTGATGACTGACTGAGACTGGAGGTTCACAATGCTGCAGAGATTTCTGGCTCTTCTCCAGCTTCGAGGATAGAGTCTGCCAACTTGGCAGGCTGGAGAACTCACTGTGGCAATTTTTCAAATGGGAGAAATGGTCCAAGGAGGAGCTGTAACTCTATATAAACTGCCCAGAATTGATGACAGGGGCCTCTGCTTCAAAGAATTTGGCCAAGAACTGAGTGAATCGCAGTGTCCGACTGAAGATGGACAGCGTATTTATGGAATACCTGCAGGCATTCTCTGCACAGCTACAGCCAAATTGCTAATGCGACTGTGGCTTCCAGTTGGACTTGCTGGAGAGTGTGATGTCTGGGATTTTCTGGATGTCAGAACCTGGAAGTTCCTTTGAATTCTCATAAGTGTGAGGTCGAAGCAACATCCCTACATTTTCAAAAGTAGGGCTTTTGAGCTGCTTCATGTTGGTTTGCTTTAAAGTGGGTGTAATTTCCAGAAGTCTTTACTGTACTACACCACACTATCACTTACCTTAAAATCACTAGGAAGTTTTTGAAAATCTGGAGAACATTCTTTCTCAGTCCTCTAAATATAAAAACTACTTTTAGAGAGTCTGTCAAAGGCTTTCTCCCATCTAAATCTTTCTGATGCTTGTCCCTGTTCCGTCCCAAGCAGTGAGATGAAGTTGAGGCATACACAAAAATTTTCAAGCTCAAACAAGCATGATAACCTTGGCCAATTTGCCCTGTCAAATTCATTAAGAGCTACATGACTTGGCCATAAACCCTACTAAAAACACTCCAGACAGGTTCCAAATATGAGATAGAAGAGCTTACTTTTTCTATTTCTTGAATTTTCACAAAGAGGAGGAAAAAAATTCAGGACAGTTTCTGCTTAATGAAATAGAAAATAATGCAATTAATGCCTCACTGACTGTAGAGAGTCAGAAGCTCAAAACTCAACATCAGCTTGGTCTGCCAGTTACAATAAGTTAGTCTCCCGCAATCAGCAAATCTATAACAATGAGACCTCATGGCATGCATTATGGAGCTTGTGTTTTGTCTTCTAAATTTACAAGTGTTCAGGAATTTATATTCATTTTTCTTAACACTTTCATGTGTTTCCTAAACTTTCATGTCTTATCAGAATTTATATCTGTTACTTGCAACTCTGGGCTACTAAGAGTTTCATATACATCTCTTAATAGAGGACTGTTCACAAAACTCCTTTAAGTACTACGTCATTTCTATTAAAGAAGAAAATAAAATATTGCTGTTATTACTTACAGCACTTTCATACAACACTGAAGAGATTGATACATGTGTTCATTCAAGTTGTTAAGCATAGCATATCCTACTTCAGTCAAATTCTTCCATACATATTTTTCTTACTTATAGTATACTCAGTTCCCCATAGGACCTCAAGGTCACTTTTTACTCTTTATTTATTTCTTTCCTGAGAGCAAGATTATTCTGTAATATATTTCCTGTTTATCTACTAGCTCTCTTTTATAAAAAAGCTGTTATTTTTCTCTTTGACCTAAAAATAGTGCGAAATAGAAACTCCTGCTGCAAGTGAGTGGCTGACATTCCAGCACCTTCAGCTGAAGAGAATTTGAGGTGTAAAGAAAACCCTCACAGGCCCTTGAGAAAAGCAAAATAATAACATCCAGAGAAAGAGAGTGAAGGAAAGCAGATCCAAAGATTTCTGAAGAGGTTTAGCACACTTACTAACCCTATATGCATAATTTAATTTCCCCACGGGGCCATATTCCATAGCTCAGCGTGGTATACTATACCAAAAAAAAAGAACCACCAACCAACCAATCTGTTGCCCTGTTGAAAGGAATCCTAATTTTATTGTAATTTTTGTATTTATAGTACAACTGTCTGCAGTGGTAAGGAGACAAAAAATGCAAGTGTTATCTAAACACAGAATACTTTGTTAAAACCGAGCTATGGCAAGGGCAAACTAGCATGAACTGTCTCAAAGCAAACAAGAGGCATAAAGTGGAGTCAATATGCCCTATTTCTGTTAAATGGTGCAACCCGTAAGAAAAAAGATTGTGTGTGTGTGGTGAGTGGGTCAGGAAGTAGCAATAGACGAAAGGAACAAGGAAGAGATAAGCTAAACATGGCCTGGCATCAAAATGTATTATTATATCTCCAGTGTATTGCATTATATATAATTATTATAAAAAATGTTCCAGGGCGGAAAAACTTTTATTCTAGTGGCTCTTTGTCCTACTTGGCTCAGCATAATTAAACTGGAAGAATTTATAGCTTTGTAAAACGGTGCTGAATTCTTTTTCCTGAAGAAGCAGCACCTGAAGGCTTTTCTTTTTTCTTTTTTTTTTTTTCTTTTTTTTTCCATATCGAGTACTGTTTAATGTTATTCAAGCTGATTGTTTATTTTGCTCCATTAACTTGGAATAGACCTGGGGTTGAGGCTTCTTACATCTTACATGCAACAAAAACAAGCATTTATTGTTTTCCAAGTCCACTAAGAAATAATCTGTTGGGGGAGACTGGAGCAAAGAAATTTTTCTAAATGGTCAGTTCACACATAAGAATTGCGATTGCATTGCAAAGCTCTACTACCTAAAACACTGGGTCATTCATTCCTAAAAGGAAGACTTTGCTGTGACTTATCCCACCCTCAAATCTTCCTTTAAACCCTGACTTAGCTGTGAGCAAAGTTGTAAAGAGCTCTTGGCTGCTTTTGAATGAAAATCTGTGATGTCCACTGTTCGGAAGCTGGCAACAATGAAAGCAATCATGCTGTTTTTCATCTGAGTGCAGGTTTCCCGGACATTCTTTATGTTCCCTTTAAAAAGCAATCCTATAAATATGACTTTGGTGGCAGAGAAATACACACAGCAGACAAATGTGTCCCCTCACTAATGGTCTGAGAAATTTGTGAGATTTTTTGTTGACATAATTACAGCTTGGTCATCCCCTGCTATTATGCATCACTGTTTGTGATAAACAGCTCTTTGCCCTGGGTGTTTTAGCAAAGTCTTTGAGAAATCTGCAGGCCTGTAAATCACCTGCTAACTAGGGCTGCAGCAAATTGTTCCCCAGAGTTATGAACTCCAGCAATCTAGAGTAACAAAGCTCATGAGAGATGCCAGGCTCTGGGTCCACTTGGTTGGGGCAGATTGAGGAATAGCTGCATGTGGAACTGATAAAGATGGTGAAAAACTGTTGTATGGGTTATTCACCGACTCAATTAAACCTTTACAGGTTATAATATTCAATAAAAGCTCACTCCCCTAAAAAGTTTATAAGTGTGGTTTTAACGAGGAATGTATACACAAACTAATTTGTAGGCTCGCATGAAAACAACATGCAGTCAAGCTTAACTCTTCATAATAAAGAGGTTTTTGAGATCCAGAACACTACCTGACAGAGTTTTTGGAGTGTTTATTTCTGGAGACAATCACATTTGCAATGTTGGTTAAGGGGAAGCTTTTCAGGTTTACTGACTTTTTGTGTAAAAGGAGAAGTATTATATTATTTTAAGGTAAAATATTAAACCACTTTTAAAGAGCGCAGTACAGTCTTCTTCAATAGATTGGTGGCTACACTAGTAGTGTGGTTAGGTTTACCTTATATCCATTACACAATTTATGTCAAAGAAGCTGTATATAGAGGACACATAAAGAGAATTTCCACCTATTTCCCACTATCACAGATTTGTTTTCCCAGCCTTCTTTGCACTAGACTATAGCATACCTTTCTTGCAGTGTCACTGAGTAGAACACAGTCCAAAGCCCTTCCAAAAGCAGCAATGGAAAGATTTTTCCTCAAAACCTCCGCTGTTTCTTTTGAAACACTGTTCACAGCTGTATCCCCTCCCTCCAATGGCCTCTTGTCAGGAATGGCATCTACTTCTCCAGATCATAGGAGACCTATGCAGAAGAGGTTTTCCCTCTGCTCTTTCCACTCTTTCATAGCTAATCAACAACCACTCACTGCCTAGCTATTTGTGTTAGATGTGCTATATAACTGTGGCACAAAGCCTTTCATTTGTGTTCTTACTAATGCTATTTGTAGACTGCAGATTGTAGCTGCTGCCTCTGATCTTCCACTGTCTTTTAAAAACGAATAAAAAAAGAGGAGCAATTATTGGCACTGTTCAAACAGCTTTCCCTGTTATGCTCTCAGGAAGGCAGCCTTTGTACAAAGCCAGTGGAGTTGTGCCCATTCACAGCAGGGCTGAATTTGGCCTGAAATTCTGCCCTAGTAAACAGCACAGGCATCCTCGTATGAATTGTGAGAGGTAGTGGTGTGTCTAGTCTCTGAATCAGATGAGTCAAGACAGCAGTGTCTGTCCCTCACCTCTTGTTCCTCATATAACTACTTTTTTGAACACACAAATATTGCCCTTCAGATGGACAGAGTTGGGCCCAGCCTTCTCATGGAATACAAACAGATTCTGGCAAAAGGGCTGTATAGAATATGGGCTCACATGCAAATGATCTTTATCAGCCCAATAAAGTTGTCAGCATGCTGATGGCTTTCTCAGGGAAACTTTTAACATCTAGAAGAGATTCAGTGTAAATTAGATCAGATCCTCAACAGGAAGTAAGTAAAACGAGATTAACAGACTGGGAGGAAAAGGGCGTCTGTGCATGCCATGAGAAGAGCAGAAAGCAAAAAGGAAGACTGATTAGTGCTAGTAATGATGATGAGGAAGAAGAGAATGTGTTGGATAGAGATTGATCAATGTGAAAGAATTGTCAGAAATATTTTCTTTACTCTTTGGTGGTTTTTTTACATTGTAGGAAATGGGTTGATGCTTTTTGAGAGGGAGTTCAAATTACAGTTGCCTCTTAAAGGAAATCACCCCTTGTTTGCTTGATTTTCCTAGGAGGTGGAAACAGGTGAGAGAGGAAGGAATCTTCTGTTCTCCTGCAGGTTGATATTTCCAAGCTAATAGATTAATGCCAGGACTGCCTCCAGCTTCTTTTGTTGAAGGTTTTCTTTCAGCAGATTCCATCTATTTATCTCTGATCAGTTATCCCACCCACCCTTGTGATTGTTAGCTGGAAAACAAGATAGAATCATGAGAATCCATTTAACACTTTCCAACAGGTTTAATTACCTGATTAAAAGATACAGGGGTTTGGGGAAACAAAGCTAACACTTCCATCATTTACCTGTTCTTCAGAGAAATGGTTTGTGTTTGCCTATCTGTGACCTGCCAGAAAGAGACTTTTGATATTAAAACATGTCAGTGGTGAGAATCAAAGTTGAGTAGAGAAAGAAGATTAAAGATGATGCATCTACCGCTGTGAATTATTTCACACTAAAATCATTACAATAAAATGCAGCAAGCTGAACAGGCATGCAGTTGTAACCACACTCACTGAAGAACTCTTCAGGAAGGTGATGCTCTGACTTTAGGAACTGCAAGTTGCATAGAAAAAACATGAAATGCAGGGGGGTCAGACTGCATCAGCGCATATGGCATTAGAGGGTGCTTGCTTATGTTATTTGAACTCCTCTTTTTGAAAATTCAGAACTACTGTCCCAACCATCATTTCTGGACATGCAACACCTATATCCATGACCAATACTCACACACACTTGTGTACCCAGATAGAGAAAACCTCCTATATAGCACAGGAATTGTACAACTGGCTCATGCCTCACCTTTTCTGTATGTTTCCAGAATTCTGCATTCATTTTCCCGACTGATGCCAAATTTTTAATGGTTGAAGGCTGGTTCAAAGCCTCATGCAATACTCACAAAATTTTCTCACTACAAAAATAAAGTTTGTTGTGGTCTGGCTCATCCCTTTTTTTTTTTTTTTTTTTTTAAAAAAAAAAAAAAAACCCAACATAATCCTTCTCCAACATATCTGTGTTGGTTTAGGCCCTGCTGGGACCAGAGACCATGTTGCTGTTGTCCCTCCCCCACCCTCAGCCGGTCAGGCTGGAAGTGAGGCACAAACCCCGGGTTAAAATAAGAAGAAATTTAATACAACAGTGTGATAAGCAATCTGAACAACAGTACCAATGATAACAACAATAACCAATAATAACAGTGAACAACACAAAAGATATACAGAGAAATACCACAATGGACATAGCCAGCCCGCGCCTGCTTTCCCGTGACCAAAGCCACAAAGGAAAAAAATTCCTGCCCTGCCGCGCTGGACCTGACATCAGCATGGTATGAATAACTCGCCTGGAGATCCCTTCCCCCTCTCTGCTGGGGAAACTTAACCCTATCCTAGCTGAACCAGGACAATATCATATACCGTTTGTGGTTATGCACATGTCTCAGTATTCACCAAAGACCAGTCTGACTCAATCGAGTCTAACTTGAACTTGGGCCTCTCTATGACCACTTTTGAAGAAGGCTGGATCCAAAGTTGGGCTCTATTGGTCTGTAGGAATTTTCCTAGGGACCTGAGATTGATTGAGACATTTTCCAAGGTCACAAAGAAGGTACAACAGCTAGGATCCATCGTGGCCTTCTTGTCAAGACATGTTTTTCTCTCTTCCTCTGCAATCCACAGTGTGGTACTGGGGCCATTTGAGACTTTGGTGCTGGCTTTGGTATAATGATTCTGTGCAAACATGGCCCACACAGTACAGTGAATGGGATATCTTCACATGGAAAAGCCAAATGAGAAATCATTATGGCACCTCTGATAAGGGTCTTCTAGCACTCACTCTGTGTCTCAGTTGTCTGTACTTATTGCCTAACTATAGTGCTGATTGTAGACCCAAAAAAATTATATTCCAGCTGTCATCCATCTCTGTGTCTCAGAGAGAAAGGGCTGTATGCTATCCACCAGATCACTATGGTAGCAGATTTCCACATATTTCTATGTGGTTTTCTGCACATGGAAACCAATTTAATTCGATGTCTGTTGTGGTCAGACTGCCTAATTGCACCTACATAGTAAACCAATCCACTTTTCAAACTAAACATTCTGTGCAAGGCAAAGTGGTATGTATTGGAAGTTACCAGTAGGTTACGTGATCCTGTGATCTTCTTTTCTTGTGACCAAGAACACGGATGCTGCCCTACTTGGGGAGCATATTTGACATGAAAAAAACTTAAGAGAGCCAAGAAAATGGAAGTCCAAGACAGTATTTTGTGGTGACCTTGTATATCTCTATGTGCAATGAGGGATGAAGATCTGGACTCTGAGGAAAGTGGCTTGGAAGTCAAGATTTATTTTATTAGAAAAATTACTCTTGATGAAGACCTTGTGCATGGATACAGACTGGGATGCACACTATCTCCAGATTAGCATGACTCTTGTAAGCAATTTAACAAAGGAAGGTTAAAAAAACCACATTTTTGCTCTGCTTCATTATGTAAGACTTAGCATTTGAGACATACTTCTGTGTGGTTTTACTGCCTATAATATATGCAAGCAGACTGCAGTTGCTACTCACCACAGGAGGAAATTCCACTTGTAATCACATTCTCAGAATCCATTTACATCAGTGTTTTATAGAGAGTTACCTGTAATTTATTTTCTTTCTTGAATTTCAAGATGTATTATAAGACACCTAGCAAGAAAGATTTCCATGAAGTCTTATAAATATTTTTACAAAGAACTTCTAAGTTGGCAGTTCATCTGCTTATAATTAGAGAAAGGGAGTTTTGGTTTACTTGGAGAGGTGATTGAGATTTTCAGTTGAAAACAAAAGAGAGAATCCATAACACATAGAATATATTTTATAAAATGTGTAACTTCAAAAGGGCCATAGGTGCTATTTAATGCCACTATGGTTACATTTTTAACAAGTGAGCAAATTACAATCCAAACTCCAGGCTATTTGTGAATAATGAGTCATACAGAACCCTTGGTATGCAAGCTTTTTGCTTTGTTTGCCATCAAAGCAAACTCACTTCAAGGTAATACAGAAAAAGGACTGGATAGTGATCAGCCTGTGGAGCACTTGAGTACTCAACCTGTTAGGAAGGTAAATTAATGATACAAGAAAACTGGCTATCTTTCTGCTGCTGTAGGGAAATTCATAATCTATCCCATCTCCAGGATAAGAAACTTGCCATTTCTCTAAAACCAACATAGTCACAGTACTGGGAATTAACTCATTCCACTCTGAGATAGACTAATTTACTTTCCATTCTTGGCTATTAGTTTGTTTCTGTCTTTCTTTTTAAAATAGAAATCCTGTTTCAGAGGAAAGGAAGTAGACTCTTTCACAGAGAGATTTCAAGTAAACAGATTATACATGAAACACCCAAAATGCAGCTAGTGGTCGAGTGTTAAGTTTCATTAGGGCCAAAGATGGCTGTAGACAAATATTCAGACATATCATGCAGTGAGAAATGTGAATAAAACTAGAAATTCTTCTTTTTTTAAATAAGTTAAGAGCCTTCTTATTATTTAACCAAGCATCTTCAAAACCCCTATTTTTTCTCAACTCAGAGTTGACAGAGGCTAGTAAGGTTCAAGTTTTTGCAGTTTCTCTAGTTACTTGTCTCCCCAGAGCTATGTTAAGCAGTCCTTACCAGTGCCTACATATATATTGCATTGTCCCATCATTTTCAGATAGAAATACTGCAGTTTTTTAATAGAAAGGAAAACAGGGGGGGCAAAGAATCGAAGAAGAAGAAAAAAAAAACTGTTGAGAAGGTTCTTAGTAAGAAAATTGAAACAGGAGGGAATGGCATGCAGAGAAAAATGCAAGTTCACACACCAAAGTTAGAGGATTTGGGATTAATTGAAATCCTCAAGTGGTGCATGGTAAGTGACTGCCTATTTAGAGCCAATAGATAGGTTTCCGTGAGGTTAAGGAAGCGAAAAATCCCATACGAAGCTAGTGAGATGTTAAATTCTAATTAGAAGTGTTAATTAAAAAAAAACATTTCCAATTTCATCAGTGAGAGTGCTTTTGTTGTTCTGATTCTCTTTGCTACAGTGAATCCTAAGTATCCTAACTCATTTTGTCCTGATATTATTTACCACTTCTATAGGGTATAAAAAAGTTGACTATGACTATAGGAGCATGGATTATTACAGTGGCACCTACTACAGTCTCTGCAATAAGAGGACTATCAACACTTTCACTATATGATACATATCTGGGCTTGAAAACTAAAGTCATAAAATTCACACTGGACTGAAACTCAGTTACATAACTTACCAGAGTGTAAAAAAATGCCTTATAAACTTTATGCATACTAATTTGATTTAACATTTTTTAATTAACTATACAAAAAGCATTTTGTTTCTTCCAGTTTCAAATGGTGTTCTGTGCAACACTAACTAAAAAATGTTGTTATTTCACTTGACATTTTGCAGGTCATTAGCTCATGGCATGGAATAAATACCCACTGCACAAAGAATAAGGATGTTAGTGGCAGGTACTTCTTTACTGTACCTATCCCTCCAGAAACGGCCTCCATTCCCCAGTATTGTATACAAAAACTGTGTGCTGCCCATGCAGGGGCCATGCCATGCTCCTGCAAGAAGGTGGGATTGTAAAAGCCCAGTAAGAAGGCTGCTTACAGCTAGACAGACAGTAGATTGCAACTCCCAGATTAGTGGCCTACACCAGGTAACTGCCCTGGAAAAGGTGTTGTCTGTATCCTTACCACTCTTCAATAAGTGCTCTTTGGGGACATAGTCAACATCTTCACTTGCAGAGCCATAAGAACACTTCTATAATACATCTCAGGCTGATTTGCAAATGAAAGTACACAAGATCCTATAATCCCTATTATTTCACTATTTTAAAATACATATTTAAAAAAAATAATCACTGGATGTATCTACAAGCACAAATCATTACTGGTTTTTATATTGATACACATGTTCCTGTGTGCTTCAAGTTCTTCAAAAAAGGAGAGACATTTTAAATACAGAGAATTTCGTAAACTACAAAAGCTAGGGAGACACAAGGTATAACTCTTCTTGCAGTGATGGTTTTCCCTCTCAGTATGGAATGAAAATTAAATCTTTTGAGTATTCTGCAAAAGAAATTCAAAGTCCAGTACTAAAAAACTACAAACAAACAAAATAAGAAAATAGCAAAAAACCTCCCAAATAAAAAAAAAAACACAAAAGGCAGGAAAGAGAAGTACTTAACCACAACACAGGTCAGTAATAGTTGGAGTAAGAATTCTTCCCATAAAAAAAAAAAAAAAAGATAAATTACTTTTCTAAACTTGTAGAAGGACAGCAGTTTAAGAGCTTGACACCTTCTAGAAGTTTTCTACTCTCTCTTTTGTGTATGTTCACAGCTCAGACCATGAAAGGAACATGCAAAGGTGACTCTTTTACTTCAGTGCAAAACCTCTTCCAGTTAATTTACATTGTAAAGTATCAAACCTCCTTCTGGTTCATGAGGAACACAAGCAGACACCAAAGCCATGGAGACAGTGATTTCTAGAAGAAATAATGTGAAATTTGAGAAAAACATAATGCTCCCTACATCTTTGAATTATGGAATGTCCACCTATGTCTACCAATGAAGGAAAACCAGAAATGAGATAACTTGATAAATGATAACAGATACATGAGATAATAACAAGACTAGTTGTACTGAGGGAATGCAGCCTCCTCAGCCAGAAGACAGAGACTGGGAGAATGACCCCGCCCCACAATCCAGGAGACAGTCAGTGACCTGCTGCATCACACAGACACACATAAGTCTATGGGACCAGATGGGAACACCCGAGGGTGCTGAAGGAGCTGGCTGGGGTGCTCGCCAAGCTCCTTTCCATCATTTACCAGCAGTCCTGGCTGACCGGGGAGGTCCCGACTGATTGGAAATTGGCCAATGTGACGCCCATCTATAAGAAGGGTGGGAAGGATGATCCAGGAAATTACAGGCCTGTCAGCTTGACTTCAGTGCTTGGGAAGCTGATGGAGCAGCTCATCCTGAGCACCATCACATAACACATGTGGGACAACCAGATGCTCAGGCCCAGTCAGCATGGGTTTATGAAAGGCAGGTCCTGCCTGACAAACCTGATCTCCTTCCACGACAGGGCGACCTGCTTATTGGATGAGGGAAAGGCTGTGGATGTTGTTTACCTTGACTTTAGCAAGGCCTTTGACACCGTTTCCCACAGCATTCTCCTGGTGAAACTGGCTGCTCAAGGCTTGGATGGGCACACGCTTTGCTGGGTAAAAAACTGGCTGGATGGCCGGGCCCAAAGAGTTGTGGTGAGAGGAGTTAAACCCAGTTGATGGCCGGTCACGAGTGGTGTCCTCCAGGGCTCAGCTTTGGGGCCACTCCTGTTTAACATCTTTATTGATGATCTAGACGAGGAGATCAAGTGCACCCTCAATGAGTTTGCAGATGACACCCAGTTGGGTGGGAGTGTTGATCTGCTCAAGGGTAGGGAGGCTCTGCAGAGAGACCTGGACAGGCTGGAGTCATGAGCTGAGGCCAACTGGAGGAGTTTCCATAAGACCAAGTGCTGGGGGCTGCCCTTGGGCCACAACAACCCCCAGCAGCGCTACAGGCTTGGGGAGGAGTGGCTGGAGAGCTGCCAGTCAGAGAGGGACCTGGGGGTGCTGATTGACAGCCGGCTGAACAGGAGCCAGCAGTGTGCCCAGGTGGCCAAGGCAGCCAATGGCATCCTGGCTTGTGTCAGCAATAGCGTGGCCAGCAGGGGCAGGGAAGGGATCTTACCCCTGTCCTCGGCACTGGTGAGGCCGCACCTCGATTCCTGTGTTCAGTTTTGGGCCCCTCACTACAAAAAGGACATTGAATGACTCGAGCGTGTCCAGAGAAGGGCAACGAAGCTGGTGCAGGGTCTGGAGCACAGGTCGTACGGGGAGCGGCTGAAGGAACTGGGGGTGTTTAGCCTGGAGAAGAGGAGGCTGAAAGTAGGTTGCAGAGAGGTGGGTTATGAGTCTCTTTAACCAAGTAATAAATGATAGGACAAGAGGTAATGGCCTCAAGATGCACCATGGAAGGTTTAGACTGGATATTAGGAAGTATTTTCTTACAGAAGAGGTTGTGAGGCGTTGGAATGGGCTGCACAGGGCAGTGATGGAGTCCCCATCCCTGGAGGTGTTTAAGAGTCAGGCTGACATAGTGCTGAGGGGTGTGCTGTAGTTGAGGATGGTCAATGTTAAGTTAATGGTGTGACTGGATGATCCTCAAGGTCTTTTCCAACCTTGATGATTCTTTGATTTTGTCATCTCTTAGGCAGAGCAGAAGAACATGAGATGTTTTACATGGCTTAGCCAGAAGCCTCTTGGAAAGACTTGAATGTGATGTTTTCTCACTAAAATTGATATCCTGGGCATGGAAAAAGATTTCCCAGTGGAAATTTTGATAAACATGACTTTCCTTGCAAACAACTTCATTTCAAGAATTCAAGAACTGAGAATGAAAAGACACTTTGATGGAAGGTCTCTCCAGTTTTATCTTGTACATTTGGGCTTGTTTAGCTTAGGAGTGTAGTCTTGCATACTAACAAAGGACCACAGCACCTACAGAAAGGTAAAGCAGCGAGTAACTGACTTGATTTTTAGGACTTAACACATGTAAATGTATTTAATCTAATGCTTTGTCATGTATAATTCAGTAAGTTAAGGCTAGCTTCTGGTGGCAGATCAAAACTATGACAAATATATATACAATTCCCCTGAGAAAATGTAAGATCAAATTCTGTATTTCACTTCATCTGAAAAGGAAGGATCATTAGACAAGAACATCTCAAATGTGTAAAGAGTATTTAGGATTTTATATTTTATATTGCATAAAGGTGAGGTAGTTTTCCAGCCTATGAGCTACTGTCTCTTTCCTAAAATATTTCTGGATAATTGACAATATATTTGTAGCTGTATTTTTTAAAAAAATTCCTATTCTGCATTCCCCCATTTCAGTACATAATTAGAAAATTTTATTCTCTGTATAGCAAGCAGTTTCTTTTCTTGGCACAGTTACTGGACTGTATCTTGTAGATTTTTCTCTGAAGTACTGAAATGGAAGGATACCCCCATTAGCCCTTGCCCCCAGCTCCCTTAACTCTCCAGGCAAGTTTGATGAGTCACACTTTTTCCTTTAAAGCTTTAGGATCTCGTGCCAAATTCAAGCAGTGTTTCCAACTCCAGTGATTTTATCATGAGTCTCATGATATTTAAAGCCCTAGCTCCAGTACTCATTTGGTAACATTAGAATCTCTGCTTTCATTAAAAATAAATAAATACATAAAAATCAAAGCTTTCAGGCTTGAGAACTGTGACAAAACAAGAAAAAAAACCCAAACCCACCAACAAAACAAACCAAAACCAAACCCCACAGAATATAAAGGGCTCAAAGAAACCCAGATGGCAAATAAAAAAAGAATTCCACTTAATAGAAAAATCTTGCAATCTGTAAGGTCCTTTATACAATTCATTAAAAAAAAAAAAAGCAATTTGTATGATGTAAGGGGCTTCCCCTCATGGTTTTGGAACAGCTGAGGCTGGAAATAGTGAAATCATCACTAATGGTACGGAAGCACCACCAGCACCATATGAAGGGAAGAGTCTGACCTAAACATAATTTCATACTCATAATCATGTTACTTAGTTTCTGGATTCTGAGCATAAGCCATAGGCAAGAGCTCAGAGAGACCTTAGAGCTCTGTATAGTTTTGCTGTTCCTTGGTCAATGGGGCAAGAGGGGGACAGATCTTCATGACAGGGGTTGTAGCTGTATTTGAAATCCCAGGTAATCTTCGGTAGGGTGGTTGGGAAGATTATAAATGTTATTCTGATACCACCCAATATGAAATGTCCACCTTTCTGCCGTTGCAGATGTCTGATGGCCATTGGCTGAGCAGGGGTGAGAGATGGAAATAATCACCATAGGCACTTGAGTTCACTTCTAATCTGGAGGAATGACAAGTTTCTGCTTTTGTGAGATCCTTTATAGGCTTACACAGAGCACATCCTGGCATAATGTCACTAAAAGAAGATTATTTTTCCGAAGCCTGTCCACCACCTTCTGGAACACCATTTTTCCTCAGACATAACTCAGTGCTCTCAGCTTTCCTCGCCATCAATATTGTTAAATTTTTTGATTGTCTATAATGCAGTGTCCCCTGTCTAGTCAGAGCATTTACAACATCTTCCACATTGTCCATTCTTCATATTTGCTTTCACAATATTGTACCACCTGTCAACTTTTAAAAATATCTCTACTTTTCTTGAAAACTGCCTATTCCTTTAGAAAAAAAGAAAAAAAAAAAATTGAATAAATTAATTTAAATATCAGACTTTAATACAGCACAATATTAGACTAACCTATATATTCTGCCTATATATTCTGTTTGTGGTCACTTTTTTACCATGATAATTTTTCTAAGAAATGTTTCCTGTACAAGTCACCACAAAAATAATCCAAGACCCACAACCAACAACAACCAACCAATCAACCAACAAAAAAAACCAACAAAAGTAAAAATATGATTATGTAGGAGCCCTAGAAAGAAGGTTTTGTTTTTAACTTTCTTTAGTATTTTTACTTCACGAAACATGGTCTCTTATCTTCCCTGTAGTGAAGAATATATCTCAAAAGATCAAGATAAATTACCAAAATTATGGAGGCTTTGTATCAGTGGGTATTTATAATTGATAAAAACTCACCAGAATAGGGTTCTGGTAATTTCAGGTAATTTCTACATCTGTTTAGAGCTTTTCCTACAGCAAGTTCCACTTCTGTATAAAAGACATCATGAGGCACAGTAAGGCAAAACCAGTCAACTGACCATGTAACCAGAAGTTTAAAAATCAGAAATGCATTCATTAGAATAGTTTATTAAGCTTTTCAGTCTCAGGAGGATCTGGACTGAGGTTATTTCAGGTTATTCAGTTTCTCTTAAATATTCTGTTCAGATTATATTTCAACTCAATAGTAAAATGCACATCAACTCTCAACCTTGAAGAGAGGAGGTAAAGATAATCTGGTTATATCTGCATCTCTGTGTGGCTGATTCCTGAAGTGTACCATTCTGAGGATTTTGTGTTCTTGTGGATCTGACCTCCAAGCCATGTCGTCTTCCTTTTATAAAATAAAGGACAAAATGCTTTGGGCTGATGTAACAAAAACATGGCAGCAGACAATTTGTCCTTAAAAAGGCTAAATTTGTAGCTCCACTAAACTAACACAATCACATGTACCGTTAAAAGTGATTTTTCTAAAATGTGTTAGTGTCTTTCATTAAATCTTTGCAAATTCTCCAAATACCATGGAAAACCTAAATTTTACAAGATGACAGAAAGAATGCAATTATTTTTGCTTTGAGTCATACCCATAAAATATGACAGTTTTGAAGAAAGGAAAGTGTCATTCCATCTTGAATCAAATTTTGAATACAGTAGTAATGAAATTATCACTTCTCTCACACAAATACACGAACAATGAAAGTTTTACACAGCTCCGAGTTTAATTTGTTAATGGAAAAATTGCCTACTGCTCAGAGAAGCCAGTGTGAATACTACTGTTTTGTAATGGGGTCCACATTATAATATTTGATTATAATCTGAGGAGTTTCATGCAGCAAAAATACCCACTGATGTAAAAATGAGAAGGACTAGCTGGACTATCAGGAGAGCTGAATCAGGCTCTGTGCTGGTATTGCCAGAGTTTATTTCTGTCTTGATAATACATAATAACCATCTCTATCAGGTCAGGCTTCTATTAAATATCCACTGCAACTTGACTTTTGGCAAAATATGTAGTTTTACAAGGGAAAAAAAAGCTGCAAATCTCTAAATGAAAGCAGAGAGTATCTTGAGCTTAATGTGGATTTTCTTGCCAGAGATGATTGGTGAAGCCTATATATTAAGCTTTATTTATTTAGTAATTGTGCAGCAGCTTTCCCATGTCATGTTAGACTTCCAGGAATGAAGAGTTACAATAATAATATGCAGTATATTAAGTGTTTTTTCCTTTCACCAGCCCTCTTGCATGATGGCTGGATCTTGCACACGGCTGGCCTTTGCTCTGATCTGGATAAGAATGTTAAAGAGGTTATTTATCTATTGCTTTTCAACAAAACACTATTTGTTGTGCTCATTCATTGAAGATGTCTCTGCACACAAGGTCAGAACAAAACCAAGCAGACTGCCAGAACTGCATCCATTCTATTCTTGATATTGTCCATGAACCTTTTTCTATTACAAACTTCATTTCAGAGTCTGAATTAAGCAGTAGATTTCAAATTAAGTTATAGAGCTAAATTATTTCAAAGTTTTGTAGGAGTTAGGAGCTGAGGCCAAAATCAAAATATCAGCCACTCCATAAAATGTCGGGCATGCTATAAGAAAGGATTTTAACTTCAGAAAACGTGGGGTTTACTATGAAAAAGAGGTCAAAGAATCTATTTTTGCCATTAAATGCTCTTGCTCAATTGAGGCCAAATAAATATATGCAAAATTAAAATGTCTTCTGACGGAATTTTTTATTTATTTATTTTTCCATTAAAACATATAATTTTCTTTATAATCTTATTTCCTATATTAGTCAGGAAGAAGTTTGGTCTCATAAATTTTCAATTGGTTTCATAAACTCTTTATTTAACTAGAATATTTCATTTAATTCTACACCTCTGTCTAATCTCAGTGTACATGGGCCCCCCTTTTAGTCTTTTCTCATCTTGATATTTTCTCACTAGCCTCATTCCCACTAGGCCACTAGTGCCTCCAAAACTAGGAAATCCCATTTTGCACTACATAGTACTGCTATAGCAGATTAGCAGCAGTTCTTTCTTCTTCCCCAATGACTTGGATCATCAAAATACAATTTAGTCTCAAATAGAATTACTGAATTTTTTTACTACAGATAAGGCAGACATCAAACAAATATTGTATTGGTTGACTGCAAAATGCTAAGACACAAACATTGATCTTTCTGTAGATTTTCTTCAAACCTTTATTTGGCTGTAATTTCAGTTATTTAGCACAAACAAAACCATTTTGGTTTAGTTCTTATCAACATCACTGTCTTTCTTTGCAAACCTCCTGAATCAGCGTTCCTGCCTTGGTGATTACAGATATTCCTGATAGGAAACACTGCAAGTGCTATTCCTGTGTGGGCATCTTATTTTTTGTGGCACTCATTCTTAACTGCTGAATCAGAAGAAACAGCCTTCTGACACAGACAGTTCAGACTTCATCACTAGCTGCCTGCCTTCCCTTAGGATTTTTTTTTTTTTTTTAATGTAACAGAAGGAAATGTCTAAACAAAGAAACAAACCATCCAATGAAGAGGCTACAGTTGGGATCAAAATTTTTCCAAACTTAGTCAAATCTCAATTTCAAAGGTCATCAGCACTTTCCCCTCTTCTGTTTTCTTCATCCATTGGGAAGAGGTGTGACAGCCTCACTCCCTTGATGGTTGACTCTCACATGATTGAAAGCCAAAAATATTATCCCACAAAATAGTACCCATAGAGAAAACACAACCTGAATTAAAACATTTCCTGATTCAGTTCATAGAGAAAACTCTAGGAATTTTCAAGGAAATTCAGTGAGTAAGTCAATGGCGAGATAACGGCCTATGCAGCAAGATGGCTAATTATAGCAAGATAAAATGGAGGAACAATACTTGTTCTGTATTTCACTTACCATGTGTTGCCCTGAGTCCTCACTACTTTGCAAGCAGTAATCCATTAAACTCTGCAACATTCTGGTAATATAGTGAGAATGTTGAATTACTTTATCAGAGACAAATTGTTTATACAAAGGCATCCATTCTACCAAAATAAATATATTTTATTATATAAATATGGAAAGAAAAATAAGAATTTTCTAAAATAAGATCACTCATGCTGCAGTCTGTGAAACATAAAATCTTTGGTATGTTTTTCACATAAAACACTTTTCTAAATGCGAGTGGATCTGTAACCTCAGAGATTAATAAAAAAAATCCTTTTCTTTGGTTTGTTTGTTGTGGTTGCTTTTATTCGGGTGATGAAAATAGAACAAAGCAGACTATGTTCAAACAGCAGTTATTCAGTAGTCTTTACAGATATTGTCTGAATCTAATTGGATTTTAATGAAATGATATTTCCTTTGTGATAAGTACATAAAAATTATGTTTTTAATTAACATCACAAGGTATAAGCTATAGATACCAACCCTCAACTGAAATAATATTACTTTAATGTTTGCTTCATTAAAAAAAGGACAGAAGTAATAACAACATAGCAGGAAACGTGTGTAAACTAACTGGACAATGATTAGTGTTGGACCCTTTTCATCCCAAGGAGCTGAGCAATGTTCCTGATGTCTTTTTCATTTCCTACTTCTCAGTACACTAGTGTTTAGCCATGAAAGAGTTTACAGAGTTTATTTATACACTTGAAATTCATTTGGGGGGGAGCAGGTACTTGGATTGGAATATCAACATGCCAGGCAGAATATAAACTAAAATAGGTTTTGAAGGAGGCCTTGTAAGTGGTACAATTAAAAATAAAAAAAACTTGTAAAAGAAAAGCTCTGAGGAAGCAGTGATGTCCTGGCACAAAGAACCCTTGGAATATTATGTTCCTCAGTAATTCTTTCTCTAGCCTGTTACAACACAAGACTAGAAGAATGGCTAAAGTAGGTAAAACCCAAGAGTCTACCTAAATGTTCCTGTCTTGCCTATGGTGGAGGCTGGTAATGATCTTTCAGAATGTAATGTATAGACTAATATGCCATCTCCATCTCTGCCAATTGAAAGAGTCATTATCCATGCCAACATGATCTATTTGATGTGTTTATTTAAGTAACTCAGGAGTGAACTTCGACTTGTACTCCCCAAAAGATGAGAGAATGTGCAGTCAGGATCAAAGCAAAAAAAAAAAAAAAGAGTTTTCTCCTCACTGTCTTTATTGTGCTACCCACTGGGCACAAAATCATTAGCATGTTATTTTGCTTCTGCAGTGACAAGGGAGTGAAGGAAAGAGTCGGGACACAGAGCAACTTCTGTTCCTGGGTCAGAGCAGCCCTGTGTTGCCTTTGTTAGTAGAAGCTTGACAGTAAATTTAATATAATGTGAGACACACATCAAACAGTAGTTCAAGATATAATGCGCAATAAACAGGTGGGCAACTCAACAAAGAAAAAGAGCTAAGTAAGCTCAGAAGTTTAAGCAACAGCAAGTAATTTATATTTCCAAGGTGTTCATTCTGTCAAGGAACTGAGACTTCCCTCAGCCAGAATCCATGCTAAGTGAAGTGAAGGAAAATCATTTTACAAGCTTAAACTGCTTGTTGTAACATGGACCAAAACCTGAAGCTAGATGGTTTTACTTGCACCAACCTCTGCAGTCTGTCTCTACAGCTCTCTGTAAAGTGGGACTGGGGTGAGGTGTCTCATGCCCTTAGGATAAGTAAATATTTACATCAAGACACAACCCTGAACACTGAGTCTTGCTTTGCAGCTTTTGCTTTCTGCTTGTGATTTTCATCCAAATGAAGGGTTTAGAAATATGGGTCTATATTTTAAAGACCTCCAGTGCTGTGGATATAACAGAGCATCTTGACCTGGTCACTTCCCCCTGGAGCAACTAGATGAACATATTCTTGCTCAGAATTATACAGACTTTTCTTCCAACAATGGCTTCATTTGATGCTCACTGAGACTCCCATAATTTATTCATACTGAAGTACACTTACCATTACATATCTGCAGTATCATTATTTGAGTTTGTTATCCTGTAACATTAGATTAAACATTTTATAAACTGCTGTGCAGGTGACAAGTTTATTAAACTAGGAAGGATAATCGTTGTACAGAAGAAGTGTTGCGCTGTGTTCACTACAAGTTTCACAAAATTATACTATATTTATCCTATTTGTCATATGACAAATAAGGACTATACTTCCCCATTGCTCAGGGGCTACAAATTTAAACATTCAGACATTCAAGAAAGAAGTGCCTGGCAATTGTTTTGCTTTTGTTCAGGGTTTATTTTTTGGGTTCTCTTTGTTGCTTGGTTGGTTGGGTGTTTTGGTTTTGGTTTTGCGGGGGAGATCATCAATGTAACAATTCCTTTTTTTGCTTGTTGTAATTTCAAAACTCTGAAAATTGTCAAGGAAGCTGTGAGAAGGGACTTTACATCATCCAAATACAGATGATGTAACTTGTAAGATTTATATTCAGCCTTGATCCCCAGTCCTACACTCAGAAGTCTGTTAGGTATCCAGATCTTTCTGGACTTGTACTAAGGAAGAAAGGAAGGTTAACATCTAGCCCTTTAACTCAAATTGCAGAGCTAGTCAAATAAGGTTAACATTCTAACCTGTCTGAATATTAGCTTTAACAATTTAAACTGAAATTTATTCTAACTATACAAGACATACCCTCCTCGTGTAGAGAGCCTGCACAGTAACATCAGGGATGTAAAAAGGGATTTTAAAGTTGTTCAAAGACATCTAACAAACTGTATAATATATTTTAAACTTATCTCAAGTGAATCAGGCTTTTCACCACAAATTAGACTCCAGTAGCCTTCATGTACATATATAATGAATGTGATAAAACAATAAACTCACTTCAGTTGGGAAGTCTGGAAACTACCGTAGCATATAATAACTGATAGAAATATTAACAGTAAATCCTCTAATGAGTATAGAGAATTAAAAAAAATTTAATTTTTCCTAGACTTTTAAAATAAAATCCAATTACTTAAAACCAACAGAAGTCACTATTCTGAGAGGAAATTTTTAGGTGACATGCCTTTTCTTTATGCCTAGTCTTTCTTCTTCAGTCTGTGGTCTAAAATAGTCCATTGACAGAGGGCTGAAACTGCAGTTCTTCCTTTAAGACAGTTGTAAAAAAAGCATTAAACTCCATGCAGGAGCTGGATATATGAAATAATTAGAGTCTCCCAGCAAAGAAAACATGTGTCAGTGACGGAAGCAGAAACATATTTGAATCTGCAAAGGCATTTTAAAACTAGGTATAAGAATATTTATTACTTATTTCTTCTAACTGGATAAAACTACAAGATCACATATTTTTAGCTAGCTGTATGAGAATAACAAAACTGATTGTTGTGATACTTAGTAACTTGCATATTGTCTTTCAGACTAAAAATATTTTATCTCAATGTTCTACTGAAAAGTCTGATAGGATTATCTTCTATCAGTGTTTTCACAATAGCAATACTGCCCAAGAGTATGCAGTTTGCCCTATATTATCCCAGCTGTGAAACACCCTCACTGTTTATGGAAAATACTCTTGAACAAGTAAAATATTTTTGAATAAAAATATCTTTGGGGAGGAGGGAGAAGGAAATGGATGGAGGGCTACAGAGTCAATCATTTAGCCTTTGAAGCATTCATGCTGCGGTGAAATGGAGTCTGATCTGCAGGTGTTGCAAGTAGGGAGGTATTTACAAGCAAGGTAGAAACTGCTTAAAGGCAGTGAATATGTCTGGTCAGTACTCCTACAAATTAAATTAAAGATCTGGAAACCTTGCTTTAATAAACTTTTAACAGTGGAAATATGGAGGCTGAATTTTTATATGATGTTTTCTCCAATAAAATTTTAATCTCTTATGAATACTCATTTCTGTCTTGACAACAATTTTAGCAAGCAATTCTGATTTGCCTTATAAAACTTCAGCAATCACAGGCAGAAACAATGTTGCAAGTAGTGGCTCAGGTCAATAAAGCTCCTTCAAAGCTCTGAGACAATATTGTATTTTTAGTAGTCTAGAAAGCACCAAAAGTCAAGGGGAGCCATATAACCAAAAGACCAGGTTTTGAAATACCTGATATATCTCAGTCATGTGACTGTAGATACAGTAAAAATTATGCCAGAGGTTGACTAAACCAGTCTGAGTCTAAAAGACACTAAAATAACCATATTTTACATCCCTAAGCTTTAATGAAAATAATATTAATTTAAAAGTTACTAAAAAAATATATATGCTGCTTACTTCCAACTTGTGACTCATCAAAAAAAAAAAAAAGCTTGAACTTTTAGTACCTTAATTTATATCACTCTCATTAAACAGTGAGAATGCTACCATTACATCAACACTCATCCCCAAAACATTGCTGACTACACTCATCAGACTTTTCTCATCACGACAAAAATTGTTCATGACTGAGCATTTATTCTTGCAAAATTTTTATTCCAGCTAAACATGGAGAAAATTGTATATGGTCTTGAAACATCTCTTGAGCAAACAATCTGGAGATATTAATAAACAAAATATGACATGAAAGATCAGGGCATTTCAAGTGCCCCAAAGGACATTACTTGGCAACTATTTAATGACTTATTTGTAAAAATATTTATATGTTATCTTTTTTGAAACATACCAATAATCCTGAAAGCTTCACACTGTTATCATTGATTATTCATGATCTTCCATTTAAAAAGTTTCAGGCAATGTAATGAGAAAAACCAAAATTAGCTCAGCTAATCCAGTCACCGATATTAACAAAAGATAGTAAAGAGGGAGTATAAACAATTTTCAGGTAACACACAGAATGCAGATGTGTTCAGTAAGTGAACAATTTTTAGAGGTGATGTTCTTTTTCACCCTCTTATGTTGCTTGTTTTTTTGTGGAAAGTAAAATAACATACTATAAATGGAAATGTGAAACTAACCTGTGAAACATTTATTATTCTGATCACTTTGTCTGACAAAACTTATTTTCTCTTGCTTTATCTGTTTTTTATCTGGTTTTAAATAGCATTTGCTTTACAGCATTTGTCACAGTGGGCCCATGACCATAAGGATGATCTTGATTGTAATATTGCACAAGTAATAGTAATGGATAGGCGATAGTAGGAAAAAACTTATTTGTTTTTGCTGATCAATGAAAGAGAAAAATTAAAAAAAAAAGAGAGAGAGAAAAATAAAGGCTTTTTGTTTGATTTCCTGTTATTAAACACTGAAAAGAAAATATTTTAATTTTTAAATAAATCCATGCATGATTTTTGCACCTCACCATGAAACCCTATATCCTCCAGTAATAGTTCTTTTTGGTACAATGGACCTAAGACTATATGAAATATTGCTGATTTGGCAAGAAGAGGGACCAGGATTGCCACAGTGTATTGTGCAAAGTACCATGGAGAGAAAGGTCAACAAGCGTGCAGCATCTGCACAGTGCTCAGGAGTGACCCTGTGATGTAATTGTGCTGCCAGGTATTTCGGTGAACATGGCTGCTGTACTCAATGGGGGCACCCATGCTCTCTTTGCAGCACATTCACTGACCTAATAACAGTAACCACAGCTGGGGGAGATTTGCCTCATCCCCGTTCTCGCTGTCACTGTTATGTCTTGACCTGGAGGTAGCTGGGTGGGCTTCCACTTAGTCTGAAGAAAGAAAAGGGACTGCTGCCCCCCTGTTCCAACACCTGCGAGTCCTGACTACAGTCAGCCCGGTCCCTGGGCGACCTTCCCTGGGACTCTTGGGACAACCTGCCAGGAGTGCTTGACTGCAGCAGCAGCGAGACTCAGGATCTATGAAGAGAAGTCAGCACTAGTGTAACTACAATTTTATGGCTTGTTGCACTGACACCACTTTCCCATGTGTAGACAAGCCCTCGAGCAGATACCACTGTATTGCTTACACTTCCATTGAAGGAGCTCACAGAGCTTGCCTGTTCCTGGCACGTATCCTGGTTCCTTGGTCCTTCCAGAAATTGCCAAATTAAGATGTAAAGGAATGAAAGAGTAGCTTTTCACTTCCTTGTCATTTCACTGGGTTCCTGCAGGGTTTGTGCCAACTCAGTTGCTCAAGTCATATTTGATTAAGCTAAGTACAATCAAGGAGGAACACTTCCAGGCCAACTCTAATAATTAAATAACAGAAACAGTACTACCAAATCTGTTGCCCATCATGGTATGCAATCAGAGTGCCTATGCATGTAAAGTAATTACAACTGTGGTTATCCCAAGCATAATTCTTTACTATTAAAGGCAGTAGATTTTGCAGCATATTCCCCTGATGTGTAATCCTACTGTTGATTTTCTTCTATATTCTGTTAGAAATCATATAAAAATGCTGCAACTCAGAGAAGAGAGTAGTCTAAATATTCCATCTGTGGCAGTATTGGTTGAGTATTATGAATCATGTTGATTTCTTTCTGATTAAATATGAGGTTTTATTTCAGAGAAGATGTCTACATATTAATAAACTCTAACAATGCTACCTTATAGCATCAGTGCTAGTAGATAACAGATTGTAGATTACGAATGCATATTTGGCATAGGCAACAGTGTTCAATGGCATGAGGTATCCTAACAGATTCATCTGGTTTTCAATCACTTTTGACTGCTTGCAAATACGATACCTCTTTCAGTAGGTGTCAGAGTTTGCAGCTCTCTGCCATGAACTTAGACAAATTTTGTGACAGACTGTTGTCACTCACAGCTGTTTGTGTCTTAAAAGCTGCTAGTAAACAATTGTCAAGGAACCAACCTCGCGTACGCCTAAGGAAAGTGTGTTCTGAGTGAGCCACCATTTGGATGTCTTTATGTTCTAGCCCAGATTCATTCCACAGCTTGTGTTACACTAACTTAACTTACTTCAGAGTTAATCCCATTTGATCCTTAACATATTTACAGTTGAGCCAATTTATTTTGGATATGTGATCTGTTTAATTCTATTGTCTTTTTTTCATCTTGATAATGTATATATTGTCATACTTAATATTTATAAAGGAATATATGCATGTGTGCATGTTTGTGCAGGTGTTTATACATATTTTGCTACTGCAGCTCTGATTAGTGGGCAGTTAGTAAACAAACAGCAAGCAAAGAGCAAGAAAAAGTATGACATTTTCAGAATTAAAATGTACATATAATTGCCATGTTTTATATGAAACAGCATCCTTAATGCATTATATCTCAAAGCAGATTGCTGTCTTAAAAACCAACGTAAGGGTTAGAAATCTAGGATTAGCATTGTAAAAAACACAGTGGTCATTTCAAATTATATCATATGACTTGAGGTCAGTGTGTGGTGGTGGTGGTGAAGAAAGGCTGCTCTTTCTATCACTATTTACCCATACTTTAGAGATTTTAAATACATCTTGTACAGATGTCTTCTGGTATGGACTCTGTCAAAGACCACAGTGTAATATAAGCAAATACGTACATTTGAAGTACAAATGCCAGCATTTCAGACTACATCTTCAAAGCAAATCTCAGCTATAATTCCCATTTATGCTACTGGAATAATTCCTACTGAATACTGAAACACTGTTACACCTTACGCTTTTGTATGACTACCTGGGAACATTTTAGCCTGACTGTATGTCAGAGTGAATGAATTAAGAAACCAGCAAGATGATGAAAATCGGTATACCATAAACTAGAGTTGTCCACTATTCCAGACTAATTTTAATAATTTTCAGCTTGCTTTATATCATGTCACTGAACATATGGCAGCAATTTCAGAAAAATAGCAGGTTTTTAAGAGTATGTGTAGAGATCAGCACACATCAAAATCCTCATACGTAGATACACATGACCGAGGATAAGTTTCAGTTCTGCATCCTAACTGCTCAGCTTTAGTGTTCATTTAAGTATGATATCTTGTTGTGACAGATAACCATGGGATCAGATTCACTCATATCATCCATTCTTCCAAGAATACTCTGGAAAGACTAGGTAGAGAAAACAGGGAAAACTGTGTTTTTTAATGTATTCCTCTAGAATGTGGACCACAGTTTGTGAGGGCAACACATCTTTCTGGATAGGATCATTAGTTAGAATTCCACTCCATCTACAATAAGTAGACTTCAACTGTAACTCCAATATCTACTGTGTCTAGACAACAATAAATTATATTTGCCTATCAGCTACTAGATCATTTTTAGCTTTCTATCTAGAACAGCACATGTTAAGATTATCTGGAGCGTCTGTAACAGAGCTACGGGCTACTTGTAAATCATTATTAGTTCCACCATTTTGTAGGGCTTACTGGTTTAGAAATAATCTTGCCTAGAAACATGCATAGCTAGTAAAAAATCATGTGGACAGCTAAAAACATTAAGATCATACAATTTCCTTGAACTGTTTTTGAGTTGCACTGTGCCTTGAACCTACCATGAAACCACAAAGCTTGCAGTGAAACAGTGCAACCCATGGGTGGTAGAAGCTTCATTAAATATAAATATAAACCAGTACAAAAATCTTGTGTGTCTCAGCTGAACAGGTATCTGCGTATTTACCTATGATGGTTACCTTAAATGCACTACTATGCATTTAAGTACAAGAAATCCATGCTATTGAATGAAAATGAATTTTGATCTTTCCTTTATTGTTACCAGTCTGTCCCACAATTCAAAAGAAGTAACACATGTTGTGCTCAAAGTGAGTAAAGCTCATCTTAACATCAGTATGTGTTGTATTTTATTTTAATTTCCCAAGGTTCATGACAAGGAGCTGGGCATTCCAAAATGTCAGTTCATGGTTATGCTTAATTCAATAAATTTTTCAGCATAATAACCTGTCATAAATTTTAAACACTCACACTGAAGGATAAATTAGTAAAAACAACAAAAAGATGCACCAAAAATCTCCAGTTCCGTTTCATTTGACTGAACTTACACAATGGCCATTTCTTCCCCTTCTTCTTTTTCTTCTCAACACCCCCCTCAACAGCAAGGTCTCTTGAGAACAGGCTGACCCAAGAAGCTCTCTAAACAGTTTTGTACAGATAACAAGCTAGTCTACTAACATTGAACACACAGCTTAGTGGCTCTCATACAAAAAATTAAAAGCATTTAAAAAAATCAGCTAATAATGCCTCTGTTCAGGATCAACAATCATAGGGAGCTTTGTCACTTTGGGTTTAATATTCCATCGTATTATGATGGGAACGTTAAATATGAAGTTTCTGACTTTCTGCAATTATAAACTCAACCTTGAGCATAACGTTAATGTCATTATTTGCACAAAATAATATATGTAATGAGGGAAAAAATCAAAGCAAGATAGAGGCTATTTGTTTCTCACTGATTTTGTCTTCTTTTATATACCACTTTTTTGCACTCCAAATGAGCTCTCCTTTCTACTTTATAGAGTAACTGTGGTGTTGCTGACCCTTCTTGGGATAGTATTGGGATGTGAACCTGAGATATTTAGTAGCCCTGTTACAGCAAAACATTTCACTACAAGCAGTAATTAAGACCATTCTGAAGGCAATTCATGCTTATCCACATACTGCAGGAGGCAACTTCTGTCAATTTGTTTTGTGGAAAAGATATAAAGCCACTGTTGCTATTTAAGTGAGAAAATACCCCAAACCAATCAGCAAACCCAGAGACAAATAAACAGCAAACTCCAAGAGCTCTCCTACAGAGTAGCTACTAAAGAGAGGGGAAAAAGAAGAATTCACAGTGCTTAATCACAGGCACCTATTTCAAGAGAGTAGAAGACTTCCTCCACCATAAACAGAGGAAGACAAGTTCCTCCAGTGATTCAGAACTTCTGCTTAGGCGCTGACCTTAAGCACTTAAACACTCAAGTTTTGTGCCTAAAATTAGACAGTGTGAAACCTGAAGTCTATTGATAGCCATAATGACATGACTCATAATCTATTTAAGTCAATGCAGCATTCAGTACAACCGAGTCCCAGCTGGGACCTTGAGGTTTTAGCATGTTATGTACAGATCATAAAAAAATGCGCAGGATCCCTGCCATCTAAATATAACTATGGAAAAGATCAGCAATTCCAATTAATTCTGTCTTAAATATCTATTTTTGAATAGGTTCAACTGTACCTTGGAAGTGCCTACTTCTCTGCTGACTGTAAATGGAGACCGGAAGATTAGCTTAGACTAGATACTCAACTTTTCGCTGGTTGTAGCTAAATGCGTTGAATCCTACACAGCATGAGTAGGACTACAGTTTTGTTACAACAAATGCCAGAAGAAGTTTCAGACTGGTCCTGATGCATATTAAAGTAATGTCAAATGTCACTAACTAAAAATAGCCTTTGTTTCAAAGACTGCTGAACAATGATCATATGAATGCTACAATAATAAGGTAGTCAGTTTGAGTAGATAATAAGTATTGCCATATTCTTGTACAAGTCAGAGTAGTACCATATAACATCCACTTTGCATATGTTTAAATGACACCAAAACCAGTTTCTCTCAGCTTTCTCTTTAAGAGCAGAGAGACATATGCACTGAACCTCCAAGGGTAAGAGTAGCACCATTTCCTTCCATTTCAGGAAAGGTACTTACAGTAACTGACAAAGGACCCTTCTTTCAGTGGCTGGGAAGTAGGAAAGGAAATATTTGAAAGATTAATGAAGAGAGAAATCTTCTGACCTCATTCCTGTATAGGCTTGGTTACAAGGAACATCCTCCTTCAGAGAACATGTAGGCAAAGACCCCATCTTAAATAAAACTATAGAAGAGAAAGAGAAACATGGCTTTTAAAAGTGTTTTTTCTCCACTTCCTAGCTATTCAGAACATAGAGGGCATGCCCAAATGACCGCTCAACACATTTCTTCTGAAAAAAAAAAGCAAACTAAAATACCTAATGGGAAGGTGCAATTTTATGAAACCAGTAAGTAAGCAAGTAAAATGATTACAAATCCTGTTGGGCTGAATGACAGAAAAGAAGTGCACTAAAGGATGCATACTGAACAAAGGGCTAAAGTTTTACTCTTACCTGGTATGAATTCTGATAGCTATTCAACGGTTAGTGTTTGGATACTGGTTCTTTTGTTAGAGGACCACATCACGGCAAAACACACACACACATGAACATACAAATAAACAGCAAAATCAAGGGCTGATGTCCTGTGAAAGCTTTTAAGTCACTGTGTGCCTCTAAGAGCTGATTAAATACCACTATAATTAAACCAGCCTGACAGTTATATAGAAAATTCAGCAGAAACAGTAAATTGGTATGTTGTTACAGTATGATAGAAATCAAGTGGTGAACTTTTAGCTTGACCTACAGCTGCTTACCAGGTGTTAACAACTACGCATACCTCTGTATTAAAACTGCTCTCTGTGGATGTCCTAACAAAAAGACTACGAGTGAATTAGTTCTTTTTCACTCTTTTGAGTGTTTACTTTTGTTTCTAGAGAAGTAACATCCAGAATTTAATAATCTGTTAGTTTAGAGCTCTCACAGGTAAATATCACTGATGCTTAGTGTATGACTGCACTGCAAGCACTGCAATATACTGTCATCATATGAAAGCTGGCTTAAAAATTAGATACTTCAGATGCCACAAACCTTCTAGCTGGAGCGATAGGGAGCTCAGCAAGTGCTTCCTGAGTGAATATTCACCCATCTACTCAGGCAGGCAGAGCTCCATGCCATACTGAGCTGCTCAGCTTCTCCTGGTAGCGGTATTAGCTAATCTGGTTGTGATCTGCTCTGTTGTGGTCGCACCAGTGATGGTCATATAGACACAGATTTGGTTCATTGACTGTGGAGCACTAAAAGAGGCACAAGTTATTTTTGCTACAGTAGGCAGCTCGTGTGATAAAATCCACAGATTGCTGCCACTGAGGAAGAAGGTGCT